>NC_081560.1:127265625-127605671 GCF_022355385.1 Mustela nigripes
TTACCATCACATTTAAAATAAAGACATTCTGAGAAGGGAAATCAAAAAAGAATTACTTTCACTTGCTGGTTTTCCCTGCTAAGAACATCACGGTATATATTTGTGAGAATCTTAAAAAAAAGAATGTAAGTGTAAGAAAATTTTGAGCAGGACCCTAGATGAAATGACTCTGTATATGTATGCATATATGTGTATATGTATATTAATATATATTTAATTACATTGATCTTTATGTGCACATATATAGTAAAGATCAATGTAATTACATTAATTAAAAATAACTATGAGACTACAGGCTTACTCATTATTAGTTTGAAGAAACATTGATATTCATTTAAAATTTGTTTTAAATCTCTACACATTTGACCTGAATGGCCATGCTTCACTTGATTGACAGAAACAGGTATAGGATTTCTGATTTTTATGAAATTAAAGAATTGACATGAGTAGAATTTGTCACGTATATTTTTATCAGGAGATTTTTAGTAGCATAATTTTCTCCTAACACACAATAGGTACTCAGTAAGAGTTTATGCAAATGAATGAAGGAATAATGTAAAACATGTAAAAACTTGGAGTTTTATTTTAAGAATCTGATATGAAATGAGGACAGAGAAAACATCTGACAGACAAGAAGATGGTGTAGACAAGAATACAGGAAGTACACAAAATTTTAATTTTTGGACAGTAAGGATGAGACAAAGGAAAAACTACCACACAGTTCACAATTCAAAGGGACAAATATCTCTGGTTTCTTCTTAACTGTCATGGTGAAGACTATTTACTGAATGATTTTATCTCTAAATTTTAATGGTGGAATTCTGAAAATAGTTCTGGCATTTTATTTTCTAAATTTGGTAGTTGCCCCAAATCTGAGAGTTCCAGAGATAGAAACTGCAGTTCATATGCATTGGAAAAATCACTGGCAGTGTCGGTAAAAATAGGGGGGAATAAAAATTGTTACAGGAGGTACAAGTATTGGCTAAAGTGATTAAGAAATATTGTCAAATAGATAATAAAGTAGGTTACTTTTCACCCAAGTTACACTTAACAAATACTTCAAAATATAATATCAACCTTCACTTTGTAAGAAATTTCACCTGAACAAAACACCCTACCGAATGATATGGTATTAAAAGGGAAGAGTCTTCAAGTTTCTTATTCCATGCAAAGATATTGGCTACTAAGTTCCCTCATACTGTTAAAATGTTTTGAAAAGATCATAAAATTCAGAAAACGTACAGCGATCCCAGTGCTTGAAGGGAGGCACTGAAATAGCTCAGAAAGTCAGAAAAAATCAGAGGAATTCATGTTGTGAAAGAAAAGAACTCCCAGTCAGCATTCAGGAATCAACAGGTTAGATGAGGCAAAAGAGAAAATTCAATCTGAATTATTCATACACAGAATTATAAACTGGGGAGAGGTTTTGACTTGGGTAAATTGAAAAGCAGAACATATGTGCATATAAACACTACCAAACCTAGACATGAATTGCATTAGAATTCTCTCAAGAATCCTCGGCGACTAGTCCCCTACAGAAAGAAAAAAGGCCATCTGGCCAAAGTTTCAGTTTCTACTTTCTGCTAATCTGAAGGTGAAAGGTGGACAGAAGATGCTAGTAGAATCTCGATCACGATTCCTTTTAGAGAATTCTCGAGAACTGGCAAAGAGGGTAACTAGTAGACAGACAAACGGGGTTGTTTCAGTACATTTTACTATGGGTCACTGCATGGAAAGACGTGGAAAAGAGCAGAAGTTTACCTTGTAACAGCAGGCAGTCATCCGTGTAAGAGCCGCACCCGGACATTTGACCTGATTTTTTAGGGGACAAAAAGGGCGCTGTTTTCTGAGATTGTACATCAGATGACTTACTTGGTTGCTGCCACTCTACTCCTGTCTAGCCACAAAGGACACAACCTGAACATGTCTGGATTTCTTGTGAGATCAGAAACTCCCAGAAACTTTAACTCCGTTAAGAACTTTTATGCTCATGAAAAGTTTTTAGGCATTAGAATAGGACTAGTGACAAGACCAAAAGCACAACCTCATAAGCAATTTGAAAACATTTTCTAAGAGTAATTATATTCCAGTACTGATGAGTCATTATGTTCCAGTATTGAAGACTCAGCTGAGCTTCCATTCAGGGTTAAGACTTTCCTTTCAAACCCTCTTTTGCCTTCTCCCTGGTTCCCCAGTGGCCAATATGTGCACACACACAACTGCTTATTCATATTTAGATGATGATTTGATTTCAGAACTTCTCTATGGATTTTTAATGGTAAACTTTCATAGTTAAGATATCACAATGTTATTGCTTCTTTCTATATTTTGTGGACTCATTTCAAAAGGGAACATCCAAGGTCATACTGCTTAAATATGCTAAGAATTAACTGAAAGAAATCAAACCTCAAAACCCATTTGTCAGGAAGTGACAGGAAAGCCTGAGAACTTTACTTCCTCTCACGTTCCCTCCTAACATGTGGGAAACCGGTCAGCAGCTAGCCCGCAGAGGGACCAGGAAAGGATATGATTCGTTGACCAGCTAGCTGATCATTAGCTCCCGAGTGACTGGGAATTTACTAATAAAGTTTTTGTAAACCACAACTTCATCATGGGCTTGCTATCTTACAAAAGAATTTTTTGTTTGTTTGTTTCTTTTAAATCCCAAACACTGCAGGAGATCTTAAGCACCACTGGATGTTTTAGGGAAAACTGCAAGTGTTACTATTCCAAGATGTCCATGTCTTGGCCTACGCCTACTGCATGGTTCAGGAAAAGACAAGCCTGAGAGAGCAAAAAGCAGCAAAAAATGTAGGAAATGGAACTAACTTTTATTTTCTTTTATCCGTGTGTGAGTTATAAATTTCAGTTCCAAATTTTTTTAATATCTAAAAGTGGTAAATCTCAAAGGATGAAAAAAAAAATCTACCACAAACACATGTTTAAGTACAAAGTGAAAGCAAATAATTCTAGGACACTAAGGCTTCAAAATTACAAGAAACAAATACTAAGAAAATTTTCAACTTAAGATATAAAAATGATTAAAATGATAGTCCAACTTCAAATTTCTCAATGCAGTCAAGCAACACTGTATATACCCACCTCATTTCAGCCTTGGGCACTGGGTTTCTTTAATTTTGAAAACACACTTTCAGATAACAGCCTTTATAGGGTAGAACTCTTAGGTGGGTCACATCTATAAACTCTTTAAGTTATGCAGAAGAACCAAGAAAAGCCAGAATAATTATCCTCCTTCCATAAGACAGACAACTGGGCTGGGAGTTAGGAAGCCCAAATCCAAATCCTAGACAAAAATTGCCACTGGACTTTAAGCGTAACTTCTCTGTAGTTCTTTTTTTCTCCGGAAAAATGGCTGAAGGCATGCATATTCCTTTTTCCTACTCAGTGAATGAAAATATAATCAAATAGCATGAGTGTTACCTAGTTCTTTCTTCACCCCCACCATTAGTGTTAGCACTGATAATTGGGAAATAGTAAAGAACCAGCAACAAGATTAATCAAAGAATGGGAAGCATTAGTACTGTTGTTTTAACTGACAGTGTATCAGATAACCGGACTGCATACCTTTTGCTCAGACCCACTGGACCCCTCTTCTTCGTGCACATTAAGTCTTGGCTTGCCATCTGCCGGAGGAGTCCTACTCATCTTTTTCATACTGACAGGCACACAGGGTTTAGGTTCTTCTATTACAAACTTGCTGGTTTCTTCTAGAGCTTTCTGATAGGCTGTTAGCGATGATGCCGGTTCCTCCACACGAGCAGATCCATGTATTTTTGGTTTCAGAGTTTCCTTAACACTCTGTTTCCCTATGTCATTTTGGGATTCTGGAAAGTAGGATTTTGTCTTTGCCTCTGGAGTGACTTCTGCATGGCTCCCATTTGCTTCAAATTTTCCAGGTTCTCCTTTGAGATATGAGGTAATAGAATCTCGACACTGATCAGGGCTGCAAACGAGAAAATGTGGAAATTTATAATGGTAATACATGGCTGAATATGGGCTTCAGAAACCCTAAATTTTTAACAACCACGTTTGAAGCCACTTTTATAGGCATGAAATGGAAAGGCATGAAAAAAATCTAATATGTGAAGGGCGATCATGGGTTTGGGTTTGGGGGTGAGGCCCCAGGCTTCCCCCACACCCCAATTCCCAAACTGTCTAGCTATGCTGCCCTTATTTCTGTTTTGTTTTGTTTAATTGCATTGCTACAGCTACTTGGACTTGAGATTTTAAAAAGTCATCCTGAGAGGTTCACGGAGAATTCCAGACCCACCAATGTAAAAGAGGAGGATATTGCAAAAGGCTTTCACATTGCCAGTGGAAAAAACTGCTGGCAGAGAAACAAACGCATTCCTGTGATGAGAGCTCTGGCATCCCCAAGTACCGACACTCCAGTCTTTGGATGAGTTTCCAGTTGTGAATCCTGCCATCTTGATTTTGCAACCCTAACACCCTTAACTTGGGTCTCCTCCTTCCCCTCCCCTGATCTCTGCTGACTCCCACTGGTGAGCGGGCGCTGGTGCTCACCGGTCACTTCTCAAATTCTGTGAGGACTATTTTCCTTTCAATTGTTAACAATCTTTCTCTTCCAATAGTTTCTTTTAAATTGATTTCCAATTTTAATTAGTATCAATATAGACTTTTATTTTCTAGCTTGCGCACTGTTTTTACTGTCTTTATTACCTGTAGAATTCTGAAGGTGAAAACTAGCACAATATTTTATATGCATGATATAGATCTATATCATACATATGTAAGTAGGTGTGTATTCTTATAAATCAAATTCTGATTCTATATAAACAATCCCCAATCAACAGCACACCTTATTCAATATGTGTGAGGACAAACGGTCCCAGCACAGTGTGAAGACGCTATAATCTAAATGTATCTATTTCCTGCTATGCAACTATAGATTGTTATTACATTAGAACACAGACATCAAAAATAATACTATTTGTTGTCTTTGCAACAGTCTGGTAGGCTGAGCACAGAATTCTTTGGTCTTATCATTCTTCTAAAGGAATCTCGCAGACTCCTTTTTGCAAAATGTTATAAACTCCCTCTTTGGGAATTTATCGAGTAAGGAGTTTATCAGCAATACGAAAATATTAAATATGGTTATGAAAGAAACAAGTTGGATGCAAAAAACCCTGAGGTTATCCCTAGTTGCTACTAAAGTACACTGTATTTTAATCTGATGTATGCATAAGCAAAAATGATGCCAACTATTGACTATTTGTACCAGTCATGTCTATAGCCATTCTACACTCCAGCCATTCCACAGGCTTTCTTTTTTAATCTGTTAATCTGCTTGAGGTTCCAGTTTTTAAAGCTGATTAGACGGACATTCTTAGAGCTTAGGAATTCATCCAGAGCCACAAAATGCAAACCCAATGCTGTGGGATATGAACCAATGTCTGAAGGGCCCTAGATTCTCACCTTCCTAGAGTTAAGTCCACTGCAAAAAAGAACTAGACTCACGATTAGGGAATTATTTTGATTGTAATCAAATTTCCACTACGGCAATATTATCTGGAGTGAAAAATTACATATGCAATATTGTAAATTACATAAAATGTTCATGTAGGAAAAAAGAAGGATATACAATGTTAAGTGTTTTCTTAGTACTGTAGGACAACCGATGACTTTTTGTTTCTCTGCATTTTCTATATTAAGAAATTTAGAGGGGCGCCTGGGTGGCTCAGTTGGTTAAGCGACTGCCTTCGGCTCAGGTCATGATCCTGGAGTCCTGGGATGAAGTCCCACATCAGACTCCCTGCTCAGCAGGGAGTCTGCTTTCCCCGCTGACCTCTCTCCTCTCATGCTCGCTCGCTCGCTCTCTCAAATAAATAAAATCATTAAAGAAAATTAAAAAAAAGACATTTAGAAAGATGTATGTAAAAGAAATCCACCCAAATTTCAATGGTGGTTATTGCTAAATGATGGGGTTTTGATTTCTTAAATCTGTATTTTAAAGTTTGCATAATAAGCATACTACGTTTGAGGTCAGGAAACAATAGAAATGTTCATATTTCTAAAAGACATGGGGTTTCATTTATTACACTATTTTGAAAGCTCATTCCTTATTGGCTTTGTGAAAGGAGTAATACAAGTAATGAACTAGAAAAGAGCAGTTTTCTAAAGTAAACATCTTTGGCATGCATGTAAAACTGCATTTTACTTCAGGCTAACAGTAGTTGTTTTTTTTTTGTTTTGTTTTTTTAAGGATTTTTATTTTATTATTATTTATTCGCGCGCGCGAGAGAGAGCATGAGCAGGGGGAGGGGCAGAGGGAGAAGGAGGCTTCCTATCAAGCAGGGAGTCCGATGTGGGTCTTGATCCCAGGCCTCTGGGATCACAACCTGAGATGAAGGCAGATGCTCAACTGACTGAGCCACCCAGACACCCTTGTTTTGTTTTAAGTAGGGTCCACACCCAGGGTGGAGCCCAGTACCCTGTTGGAACTAATGACTATGACTTCGAGAACTGAGCTGAGTTCCAGAGTCAGATGTCATGTAACTTGCCCTCTCTGGATAAGCAGAATGAACCAACCTTAGAGGCAGATACTATCCCCAAACTGGAATGGCGATTTAGCAAAGAATAGTACTTGCTAAAAAAGCAGGTACTTAAAACAAATGATTCACTAACGCGTAAGCAGCGATTCGCTCCTCTTTTTTCCGAAATGGAGCCATACCTGTCATCCAGCCGTTCCAGTAACCCACCAGTTATTCTTCGAGCCTGAGCAGGGGACTCTAGGTTTCCACTTGATGTCTCATTCTGCCAACCTGAAATTGAAGACATTTCCAGTTCTGCTTGCTGAACACCTTTAAGAATAGCCTGTACTTTTTCTTCTGTCATCTCCTCAGACTCTACTCCTTCTTCAAGTTGAACGTCCTCAAATAGAGATTTGAGTTTCTCTTCCGTCATCTCCTCATCAGGACCAGATTTTCCTTTCTCTTGCTGCTCAGAGCATACTCCTACTTTACTAGGCTGTTTCAAGGGCTTTGCTGGTTTAACATCTTTTGGGACCTCAGACATACTTCCGAGGTATTGAGGATACTCACTCAGACAGACATTCTCCAAATGGCTCTCATCTACATCCACTGCGTCAGGCATTTCTGTTAAAGGCATTGAGTCTTCGAGTTTGCTGTCTTCTAAGGAAGTGTCTTCTGCAGTTACCACGGGAGGTCCATCTGCTGAATGCTCTATGTTCCCCTGGGAAGGCACTAGCCCATCACTCAGTCTACTGGGGGTCCTAAGGGGAGACTCTATGCTAGAGATATCGCTAAAATAATCATCTTGCTGGAAAGGGGTGGGTGGTGTGTAGTGCAACCCTGTGGGAGTTTCCAGTTCCACTTGAAGGGAAGGATAACCTATGGAAGACAGTACATTCGGACTGACTGGAATGAATTAGAGTACAGCAAACAAAACACATGGAATGAATTAAATTATGAAATTATGAAAATGTATGATGAGTTACAGAATAATGTTCATAAATTTATTGGTTTAGTTTAATTAAATGTAATACAATGAAATAAAAGACTAGTGCAAACTATAATAAAATAATACTAATTAAGATATAAATGATTTCTATCAATTTTGATAATTTTAATACAGTAACTTAAATACACAGACTAATTCAATGCAATACAAAGTCAGCTCTCATTATATAAGATATACTTATTCCATGCCAAATTTATTATGTACGTTTAGCATGCAAAATCCATATTTGGTGGACTGCATATAGTAAGCAAAAAGAAACCAATTTTTATAATAAGTCACTTATAACTTATTTTAAGAGCTTTCCATATGAACAATGCTATCCAACTCTAATTCTTATTTTTTTCACTTGAAATTTAGCGTGAGGAAAAATAAATTGAATTTTTGGAAGGAAATTATTATTAGATCTTAGAGCAGTAGCACTGGGAAAAAAAATCTAAAATGATGTTAGAAAAAGGATTTGAAAGGCAGATAAAGTAGAAAAGACTCCAAGGAAAATTTTCAGGTATCATAATGTCACAGAGATGAAAGGTTTGCGGTGTATATGAAGGTCTTAGTGAACTTGGTGAAAGGGGTCCACTCAGAACCACAAGTCAAATAAAGAGAAAAAAAAAATGATACACAACAGAGACAAGGAAGAAAGCCCTTTGCAAAGAGCTCTCCGGATAACCATGACAATACTGTGAAACACGGAGGTTTATTTACCAGCCTACAGAGAGGGGAAGTAGGGAATAATTCCCTTGTTTTAACCTTTGCTGTGGGGACAAAGGGAATATTTTTCTCCTTCAGCAGAGAGAGAAGTCGACAATGGTCTGGTCATGGTGAGGAAAGGAGGTTTCGTAAAAAAGTTCAGCGAAGAGGAGAGACAGGAAAAAAAGGCAGCCACGCACATTTTCTGAATGGATGGTCCGCAAAACTACAGCCTAATTTTCCCATCAGTCCATGACAAATACTATCTTAGCTTTTGTTGTAAATTCAAACTGCTATAGGTAAGTCTAGTCACCTACAAACCAGAATGTTATTGAAAAGCTGGTTGAGATTAGCTGAGGTTGATAATCTGCCTAAGTGAAATTTACTTCATACACACCTTCCTAAAGTTCCCTATGAATTTTTAAAATAAGAAATAAAAAATATTAAGATGCGACCATGAAGAACTCTTGTGAATTTATTTAATGATATTCTGATTTTTAAAATGTTAAAAATAAAGCTTTCAATTCGATGGACTATTTCCATTATTTTCTGGTGATCTTGCTTGTTAGTTATTTTCCTTCTTTTTTTTCCCTCCTTGTTAGCTATTTTCTTAATTTTTTCCCAAAAAAGAATATCAAAAGATTCCATAAACTATAACTTGGCAATAATTCAGAATTTGATATAACAATGATCTACTGCTAGTGCAAAAAGAGACTGGCTACCATTACATGGCCTCACATGTAAGATGAGGGCTTGAAGAGAGCTTTTTTCCAAGGTTCTGTGGCATATATAAGCTTAAAATGAAACGAATTTTGACATTATTCCCTATCACCGTAATGTTATGTAAATAATAAGGTATGCTTTAAATTTTCTGTTGGCTTTAACTTTAGCAAGCAGAAACTTTTTAAAGAATTTGACAACTTTGTTACATAATATATGTAGAACTAGAAGCTGTTGGTTTTTGTTAATCTAACTCTGCCAGTTTAAAAATGGGGGAAAAAACATCGTATTTTTCAAAACCGAGTAGAAAAATAACCCAAGCTCTTCTTTCTTTACTCAAAACTCATTATAGGAATAAATTTCCATTTGTAAAGGAAGACAAGCACCTTGAAAAACATAGCGAGATATTTGTTATACTTTACTTGATACTTTGATTTTAAAAAAGCCTCAATTTACACAATGAAGGAAAGATGACAATATTATTATATAAAGTAAGCTAATGTTGAAAAGGACTTACTATGTTATTAGTGACATCTGTGCTCCCTGAGTTAGAAATGACACTGACTTTTATACATGATAGATCAGGCAGGGTTTTTCCAAACAATAATTGGAACCATACAAAATTAAAATAATGCTAAATAAGTAAAAAATAGTTTTGAGTGATGCACTAGACTTTTTCAGTACTTGCTTAAATACTTGGCCCTAGAACAGGAACTCACCATTTTATTTAACAATGTGTATACTATATGCTAAAACTTGACCCAGTAATTTGGTTGTTTGATCTAAGATAGCTTAGAGTTTGGTCTTATCAATATGTGAATAAAAGAGTTCACTAGTTTTTTAGGTTAATGTGAAAATGACAAAAACAATTCATTCTCTAGAGATTAAATTTTCTTCCACTTGGTCATGTAAAATATTCGAAATACCAACTCTTTCAATTAATTTATGCTTTTATACACTGTTATTTGTATTTTCTGTAACAGACATTTATTAAGTTTGTTCTAGCAGAGTGTTTTATTTGCAGACTCTAGCAGAGAAAGAGCTGTGAAAACGAGAAATTAAGTCAAGCAAATCACAATTTAGTTAGTTTTAAGCGACTGCCTCATCCTACACACTTTCAAATTTTATCAAATGATTAAGTAAATAGGAACACTAAATTCAATTACCATCAACAGGGTCATGGAAAACATCGTTCTCATCTGCAAAACTTCTGGTGCCTGAAATATTTCCATAATCAAATATTGGTCCTTCTAGGAGAGTCACTATATCTATTCGATTAATTTTTGTCAAGACCGAAGTTAAGGCATCAGCTGAAAAAGGAGAAAACAGGGTTGAAAACCCGATTAAATTATTTTCTGCCGTCACCACAATATCCACACAAAAGCACAGCGATCTGCACCCTCCTAGAGTTTTAGCTCCTCCTCCCTGCTTTATGATTACTTTATGATTACTCTGCCAAATCACCATCCGGAGGGCTCAGAAAGCTCGCTGTTACAGGGAAGTCCTGTCCGGGTCTTAAGAATCACTTGGTGAAGCTGTGTGGGGTGGCAGCAACATTCATTCCACTGTAAGATGCTGAGCAGATGAGCCTCCAAATAGCCAGACTCTTTTTAGTTACAAGGGGATCTATTAAAATTTTAAACATGTTCTTCTGCTTTTTGACTGTCAAAACAGATCACCCTCATATTTGATGCTTAGCATTTTAATGACTTACTAAGGTCAGGCTGACACAGGCAAACCCTGCAGTAACTTACTCCACATTGTCCTGCGTTGGCACTTGTCATAGTACAGCAACTCTCCCCTCCCCCCACCCCAACACCATCAAACCAAAAGGAACCCCAAAATATTGGAGATCTCTCTGCAGCACAGATGAGGCTGAATGATTTGATTCTATCCCCCTTTCTCTCTCTCCTGTGCATCTAGCTCTGGCCACAGCAGTAGCCTCCGAGTGCTTCTGACTACTACCCCAGGATTTAGCAGCTAGAATTCGATTTTCACTTTTGATGGTCAGGGAGAGAACTAACGACAAAAATGCCAAAAATTCACTACCACTTGCTTTCTTAAGAAGCTTCCCAAAGACAGGTGTTTAAAATACTAGTGCTAAATTAAACAAGTGGAACTTCAAAAGACTTATTACTTTATGATTACTCTAGTTTATTAATAGTAGGCTTATCTAAAATACTATAGGCAGTTTTGAAAGTCAAAGTAATATAATGTCAGCATACTTGTAGCATTTTTTCCGTCTCTGGTAACCCATTTTTTTAATAACATGAAGCTCTGAGAAATTAAAGAATTTGGATTTTCCACACGTATTTGATTGATTTCATCCACTGAAAAATTCAGTTCCCTTGCCAGTTCTGTAGAAAAGAAAAAGAGTTACTAAGATTTCACATTCTGCTTTTATCACCTATGTTTCATTAAACGTAATGCTCGACTGTTACATACACACAAAAAGGAACTGCATCGTAAAACCCAGTCCAGCCTCAAGCATGACTCCTTACATGCTTGCTTTTACAGGGAACAGTGATGACACACCGGCTGTGACTTCACTCTCCTGACCTAACTGCTTAGCTACAATTACATTTCTCTGGAGAGACTCTTTTATAAAGATTCTTGAGCTGTACAAAGGATGTTGCTGGATTCTTTTCATTCGGCCAAATTATTCTTTGTATTTTGTTCAAGCCTCGTGTAAGATAGGCTGGGATACACACCCGCGAACACGGCACAAGAGATGCTGGGAGTGTGCCTTCAGGAATTCCCTGTGGGAGGTTAAATGATGACCACAGTCCAGATTGCTGTCTACACTATGCAGCCACATGTATAACAAAGAAAATGGAAATAGCTCTGTGTCCATCTAAATGTCTATACCTGTACACTCAACCTTGTTAATCAGAGTGTCTTTGGCAAGAAACGTGTGACAATCAGTGGCTGCCTTGGCAGAGGAAACCAGGAGTCGAAGATGAGAGGGAGCCTCACTTTTCACTGTATATTTCCTGTATAGTTAAAAAAAAGTCCTCAGGTAATTATTTTAAGTGATTCCAGATATAAATGGGGGGAAAAAAAACCCTCCCAGGGAAAAGGAATTGGTTAATATACTACCCGGCTGAACTATTTCTAGCATTTGGAGAAATGCATTCAGAGGCTCAAAAAACTCGTGATTTCACTCTAGGAACTATCGTGATGATACACTGGGCTGGGCACAATGATTTACACACGAGTGTTTATCTCAGGCTTGTACTATTGAAAAATGGAAAACAATCCAAGTGTTGAACAAAAGAAGAGTTCATTGAGTTAATACAGCAGCTTGTGAACTGTTTTGATCATGGTCTGCAGTTAGATGTACATTGTAGAGGGCAATGTTTATATAAATGAAACCAGATCATCAAGAAGCAAAACTTAGCCTTAATACACACGAGACACAGACATTTCTCTCCATTGTAGTCTGTTAAAAACAAAACCAAAGTTATGTATTGATTTCATGACTCAGGAGTGCACTGTGATCCAAAGTTAGAAAAACACGGTTATAAAATATGTATACTGGATGTTATTTATCCGTGAGAACCAAGATCATAGAATACGCCATTTTGTGGAAACTAGTTAATAACAAACAAAAAAACCAAAAAATTATATGGTGTATATAACATTTTAAAGCTTTTTATACAAAAATCAAGGTACATGAAGATGTTCACAGTGGTTTTGAGGAACAGGATTAATTTTGCTCTTCTAAATGATAATTTTAATGGTAATCTTCACTGAGCAGATAGTAATTCGAATTATAAAAGTTAAATATCTTTCTAAGATCTTCATTCCTTTGTGCTTTAAGAGACAATACTCCTTACTGCCCAACAAGCCCTTTATGACCCAACTGTGTCCTTTGTCTAGTGAGCCAGGGACAAGCAAAGACACACTGTCACTAAGAATTTTACAGTTTAATAGCTTTATGTCACATCTTCTCCAAAAATTTGCTCTGACAGACTTAATGACTGGATTTGTCTAAGGTAAGTAATCTAATAGTATGGGCATATAACACTGCAAAACCAACATTTACTCCAATATATTTTCAGATCATAATGTCTGATGTTAAAATATACTTATTATTAATTTTATGTTAGCAAATATTTATTCATAACGAATTGTTAAGTCTCAACAAGTTGCTAAGGGTGACCAACTACCTGTCTTCTCAGAGTATCACTAGCAGCGTGCCTGAGAGCAGAGGCTGGGTGGAGGGAGATAAGAGGGAGATAAGAAGTTGGGGGTGAGGGCAGGACTTAGGCCATTTAAAGGAAGAAAATGTAGCTGACCTTGTTTGCCATTATCTGGTTTCATATTCTCCCTTTTAATAACAGAGATAATCACTTCCCTGAGCATAGAATATCATGGAGGGTATACAAGATGACTTAGGTATGACAATGGTTAACCTTTATATTTTAAGCTATTCTGTTTTTTGGACTATGTATTAAAAAATACACTCAACCTCTAGAACTTGACATTTCTCTGATTTGTGTGACGTAAGATTTTGGAGGCCTAGTTAATGTGAAATCTACAAAGCAGAATTGACCAAATGACACAGAATCTTATCTTCATCTATAATGAAGTGAAATCAAGCTAAACATTCCTTTTCTACCCACGGATTATAAACAGTTTCATTTATCTCACCAAATCCAATGACTTTTGTAAACTGAATGGGTTTCTGAACTTGTATCCTACTTAAAAAATTGTAATTCAGATTTTCAACTTCCTCTCATTCCCTTGTTTTCTTGTTTATGTAGTTAATGAAAATGATCTTTGTTTTCCTTTAGCAAAGAGGTAAATTTCCTTTTAAATAAATCTTTGGGCGTAAGAGTGAGTCCACTTAAAAAAAAGCTTCAGGTAAACAAACAGATAGTCTGTGTATATCATAAAAACTGTGAAGATGACTCAAGAGCGATTAACATTTGGGAAGCACATCCCTGTCTGTCAAATAAAATAAATAAAGTCTTAAAAAAAAAAAATTTGGGAAGCACAGGCATGGGTTAATTGAACGGTTGCCTAAGAGAGCTGCTCTAAGGGAATAGACCATGTTTAAAATTTTGGATTATTTAAAAGTCATAGGCCTTAGTTTTTTTTTTTTTGACCCCAGAAAATAAATTTACTACTAGGTAAAATGTTACCTTCTATTATCAGAAATGGCAGTTTGAAGAAAGTGCCTACATTTACGGTAAAGGAAGATTTAAATTTCTATTCTTTAGTGTATATGCATCGAAAAAGCTTTGAAAAACACAGGATGTAAGGTATTATCGGTAATTTTCTCTGGGTAGGTAGAGTTGTGGAAGATAAAAATGTCTCGTTTTGTTTTCTACTTGTTGCTTGTTTCTCTTTTTTATAACGAACCCCTTGTGAGTCAGACAAAGAAATTAAGAAATGGTATTTGTTTCACTCAGGAAGGTACACACTTACCTGTCCAACTAAGTCCCAGGTGATCGGCTACTATTGCCATCCTGATATCTGTCCGTTCACATGGACTCTGTGGACCTACGATTTACAATTTCTTAATTAAAATAATCATCAAGAAAGACACGATACCGGAAAATTGTTTTTTTAGCAGTACTCAGATTTTACAGAGAGACTAATGCTAACACTGTACACTTACATGTGTCCTAGTCACCTACATGAACACTTGTCTTTGCACATGGCTCACTTGATCGTCACCTGCCCCGGCCAGATGTGAGACTACATGGATGCTCAATGTGATGGAATCGAACATGCTGACGAGCTAGCTACCGGACAACGGTTACAGAATCATCGCGTCGGTGAAAACACCATGATGGGATTTCAGCATCTGAGCTTTGACTTTGACAGAATCATTAGTACATTAAAAAAAGAAAGAAAAAAGCTGCTTATCTTGAATGACACCAATATCTTCAGCATGCTTCCCTAGCTGCCTACGGTGTCATTTGGTTGACAGGGAGAGAGAAGAGTGTAGAGACAGCACACACAGATGACAATGACAGAATGAGAAACTACAGTTAAGTCACCGCACAGGCAATCACGACAGGGCATGCACTAGGCTCTACGAGTCGGAAAGTGTTTACGAACTACGCTCGTTCTCCAGGATGTGAGCAAAGAGTGCTCGAGAGACCTGACTGCCTTCGTCCTCACCAGTCCTCCTACTGCTCCTTCTCTCACTGCCGGCCTTTTCACTCTTTGATTTTAAAGGTGCTGCCTCTGTTTTCTTATCTCTAGCAGACTTCGTTGTAACTGAAGGCGGGCCACCCCGGGAAGTCTCGGACAACGACGTGTTTCTTGAGGTACTGTCTTCCTCATCGGACAACTCGGACTGCATCTTTTTGTCTTCTTCCGAGAGGCGGTCCACAAGCTTTAAGGTCTCACCACTAATTCCCTTAAAATATTCAATGGAATGTTTACATACTTCCTTAAGCTGACTTTTCCTAACTTTTATTGTGGTGGTGGTGGTGGTGGTGGTGCTGGTGGTGGTGCTGGTGGTGGTGCTGGTGGTGGTGCTGGTGGTGGTGCTGGTGGTGCTGGTGACACAGGTGGGTCTTACCTTTACTGGCAACTTGGATGGAAGCTGTTTGGCCTTGCCTTTCTCTGGCTGCCCTTGCTTTTGTGTGGCACATGCTCTCCTAACTGCGTTATCCCTGTGTGTGTCTTTTACTGGAATTCTGGACTTTACGTCTACACATGAAGAAGCAATAAGGGTTTTGGTTTTCTCAGATTGACTGACCTGCTTCGTTTTACTCACTTTCATGTTTGGCATATGACTTGGTGGGCAGGTATCTTTTGGTGAGGTGGCCTTTATGGGAAGTTTGGATTTTCGCCTAATCCCTATCGGTTCCTTGGTCTTTTGCTGCTCTCCAAGAACCTTCTGCTTATTATCTCTTACACAGTGTCCTTGCAGTACCCCTGTCTTTTTTCCTGATGAGATTTTCACTGGATTAGCTTTCTCTGTGGTACAAGTGGGTGCAGAATGTTCTGTCAGAACTACATTACTTGTAATGTTATCTGTCTGTATAGTGGAAGAATCCAAATTGTTGTTGTTATTAAAGTTATCTTTCTGGAAATCGTGTTTTTCCTGAGGCCTAGTGCCCATGTGGCTATTGGCTGTACTTGGAATCATTGTGATAGTTTCATTCTCTAGTCCCTGACAACTGGTCATCACAGCTTCTATCTTATCTGTCACTTCTCCAGAGCCTTCTTTCTTCATGGTCATGGTGGATGCAGAAATTCCCATTTTTATAGGCGTGCGCAACTTGGGGTCAACTTTAGAGGCACCAGTGGCTGCTGCCGATTTCTCCAGGGAGCCACTACTGGCTGCGCCTTCCTGACACTCTCCGCTGGTCGGGCTGCTGGGGTTGGGTTCGACTGGAGGTGCCTCTACATTTCTCTCTAGATTGGTTTCTACAGTGGTGTCCCCTGACTGTGGCTGGGGTGTGGCAGTGACCATACTTTTATCCCCTTCCCCCTGGTCCCCTGACTTCCCTTCAGAAGGATGCTCACCAATCTGGAAAAATTGGAGCCTCTCTTCAACAAAATCCCTCTTGCTCATGTCAATTGCACCACTGCGAGTCATCTCAAACATTTTCCCTTCGTGAAATGGGAAGGGGTTAGGCTCACTAGTTGGGGTACTTTCGTCAGTTGGCGTTCGGGCAGGCGTTGTATCAGGGGTTGTTGCTGGAGAGCGGTCTTCCACAGCCAGACCGAAGGGCTTAGTTTCATCTTCCCGTGATTTACCGTCAAAAACTTCATCATCCCCTCGGTTATTAGACCAAGGATCAAAATCTAGACCTTTGGTAGCTACTGTTTTGAAAGGAGTGGCAAATTCTTCGTCTACTTTGTAACTGAAGTAAGTATCAGGAAACACTGATCTGTCAGGATGTCTGCCTTCTAGGGTGAAGAACTGGGCCCCCGATTTCTGCTCAGTCTTATCAGGAGTCTTTTCAGATGAGGAACTTTTAGAAGGTGGCTTGTCTTCGTCGGGTCCCACCCTTCCTTCCTCCTCGATAACTTCAAGTTTACTTTGGCTAAAGGAGCGATCGGCTGGCTTCAGAATGCCCTCCGTGTTCCAGACATCTTTCTTAATTTCCATGGTTTGACTTGGGAGTTTCGAATCACTCTCCGTCAAGCCATCGTCTTCGTCTTGCAGGTCGTAGCCGTCCAGAGAGTCGATCTCTGTGGCGTCGGTGTCATGAGAAAACTCGGCCGTGGTGGCGATGGAACACTCCGTGACGGACTGGTCATTGTTCCCATTCTGGGCGGTTTCATTCTGAGGTGAATCGAGGCCAAGGCCAAACTCGTGATCTTTTCCAGAGCCATTCGTTTCCAGTTCCTTCTGGCTGGAAGGCTTGTCAGCAGGAGCTTTGGATTTTGTCATTTCCTTTTGTTCGTCGTCCACTTCCTTTAATTTGAAGGTGTATTTCTTAACGGGGACGGGCTGATAGAGGGACTCGTCATCGCTCGAATCACTGACGTCGGCCCCTGGGGGAACTGGCGAGGGCGGCTGCACTCGGATGACCGGTTCGGCCAGCTGGTACTTGTCATGCTCATCCCGCAGACTGACTTCGATCATGTCCGCCTCTCTTTCGGGGAGATAATGGGGTTTCTTATCCGGCTCCATCTGGTCTGCATCCAGTGGTGGCGGAGGGGGAAATTCAATATAGGCAACTCGATTGCTTTTGGGTCTTTGGTTAGAGTCTTTGCTGACATCGGTAGGTGTTTCGTGGTCAACGGTTACTTCCTCCACCGTAGTCTGCTTTAAGGAGGCTGACTTGGCCTGCTCCTCCTCCTCAGACTCCTCAGAAACCTCAGGAATTGGGCTGGGTTTGCCTGGTATGTAAGCTATGAGCGAGTCTGGTGTCTTAGACGTAAATTCGTAACTTACTTCCTCTGAACTGGGCGTTTCTGGGGTTAAAGGGCTTTTCCCAGAGCTGTCTAGAAAGGAAACTTGCTCTAGAGTGTCGTCTTCTGGACTACCTTGGGGAGAAGGAGGCTGCTTTTGCTGCCTAGTTGTATAAAAGGTCCCCCTGGTCTCTTGTACTGTCTTACACTCCTGACTTATGATCTTTTTTATACTTCCTTGTTGTATCTCCTTTTCATACTGCTTCCCCACCTGTACAAAACTGACATACACCGGTAAAGTTTTTATGTCTTTCCCTCCCTCTGTCTGGGCTAGTGGAGAAACTCTTTCCAATCCGTCAAGGGGACTGTGGTCGAACACATCACTCGAGGGAGACTCCTTTCCTGGGCTAAACTCTAAGGAATCAGGAGATTTGGTGGGAGAGGTTTCGGTTTCATCGAGAGGAGGGCATAAGCCTACGTAACTCTGACGTTTGGAAACCTTGCTGATTTCTGAATAGGTAATTTTTTCGTCTTCTATAGAATTAAAGTGCTGTGTCTCAACCGTCTCTTTACTCATACTGGACCGGGGCAACTTTTGCGATAGTTCCTGTTGGGGGAATGTCGACTGCTCGCAAAAGCCATCGGGGATATCAGATGACAGCATCCTCCTTCCCTCCGCGGCTCTGACCGGGATGTGCGACACGGCTGAGCTCTCACTCCTCCTCGGAGCTTGTTCCAGGGGCCCAGCCGGCCGTCCCCCTTCTTTCACAACATATTCCCTATATAAGACCTTTTTGGAGGGAGATTTTACAGTCATTTCCTTAATTTCTGAGAGAGAGCCATTCGTTAACAACTTGTGTTCTCTCTCAGTCACAGACATAAACTCATGCCTCTGACCAACAATCTTACTGTCAGGGTGACCAACGTGATTCTCTCTTACATCGTGAACAAGAACATGCGAGAGTTTTTCTTTCTGAGACTTATTGTTTGTGGCTCCAGAACTTTCCCATGTTCTAAAGACCTTTTTGTCCCATGGTCCCTTAGTTGCTACATCTGAGGTCACATGACAGGCCAAGTCTTTAGCCTGTTGCTCAGAAAAATAGTCAGGCATGGCTTTACTTGACATTTCAGTCCTCTGTGTTTTCACATCCTCGGATCCAGAATCATTTACGACAAGCTCGCCGCTCTGCGCGTGCTCGTCTTTAGCCTTGAGTACCATCAGATCGTTCTGCGCGGATCCTCTTTCGTCTGAGAGGTCTACAGCCTTCAGCTGCTTTTCTCTAGCAAACACTTGGTAGACGGGCAGCTTGCTCTCCTGGATTTTTTTCACGGGGATTCTCGACTGGCCCTCTGGCTTTCTTTCTTCTTGAGACACATCCTTGCTTTTTGCCTGTGCGCCTTGTTCAAATTTTAATCTAATGGAACTGAGCTTGGATTGTTTGAGCTGAAACCCAGACTGGGGCCCCGCTGGTGCCTTGCTCTGTGAAACGCTCTCTTGGGTCTCCTCTGTGGGCTTGCTGTCGTCAGGCTGTGGGGACAGAACCTTCTTCTCCGGGCTGCTGGGCGGACTGGCTGCTTTCTGCTCATCGGCTGTGGGGACGCCTGGTCCGTCAGGGCCATGCTGCCTTGCCTTAACCCACTCGTCACTGGATGCTACCAGTTCTGTCAGCAGGACTTTCTCGGGGCTGCTCCCCGGAGAGCTCTGAGAAGAGTACTCTTTGCCATTTCGAGGGCGTGGCTTTTTCTCCGGGGACTGCAGTTCATCGTTCAGCTTTTCGGTTTTGTCACGAAAAAACTGTGACACTTCAGTCAGTTTTTCTTCAGCTTCCTTCACAGTCCTGTCCACCCTATCTTCATATATCAACTTCTCTCTACCTCTGTCTAATCTGTCCTCAGTAAAGCGCATCCACATGGCATGTTTTGGACTACTAACATCGCCAGAACAGTGCAACACTGTCACTTTATCAAAATGCTCATCTTTAGACACTTTACCTACACCATTTTCAGACACATCTTTATAGATTTTGGAGAGGATTTCTTTTTTGGGGGCAGTGACTACTTTTTCTCTGGACCGCTTATCAGACCCCTGTAACTCTGAGCTAGGGGGTCCTGCATGGTCTGTAACCGATTCCTCGGTATCAGAATGAGACACATCTAGCTTTTCTGACAGAAGCATTTTCTCAGCAAACCTGTAAGACTCCCCTCTTAGTTCTGACAACTCATCGTCATGGTATTCTATGGAGTGTTGACTTAAAAGCTTCAATGTTTTATAAGAGTCATCAGATATGAGTTGAGCAGAACTAGGGCGACTATCTTCTTCTTGGGACACAGGAGTGTTCACTCTGGAAGACTCCAGATAAGAAGGCAACGACTCTTCGGCAGTAAGCTCTTCTTCTTCTTGCTGACCCTGCTCCTCTGGACAAGGAAAAGCATCGTGTTTTTCTGGCAGAAACTCTTTTAGGTTAATATCTCCCCGGGATAAGTCTTTCTGATATACATACATTTCCTTCTCTGGATGCTTTTTGGTTTCTCTAATAATGACTTCAGTGGGCTCAGCTTGGTTACCTTTTTCGATGTGGACTTCTATTATACGCTCCAGTTTGGGTTTCATTTGGTTGTCCTTCTCTGCATGCTGGGCTGGGGTTTCAGCCACAGACTTGTGAACATCTGGAGGCACCGCCGACTTATGCTCAAACAGACCTGCCAGTTCTTTGGAAGGGTCCCGCCCGGACTGAAAGGCCTTCATGATGTCGTGGACTGACATGGTTTCCTCGATTCTTTCGGAGGCACCTTCGCTGCCTGGTGGGGAATGATAGACCATTCTGGTGGTTGTGGTTATGTGGGTCTCTTCTTTAACACGCATGCCTTTGCTCAAAACTCGGCTGTGGTCGTCGTCGTCACCATTGGCTTTCATTTGGAACGCCTTAACTTTTTCCTTAATACTAGAGGTGGTGGGTTTTGGTTCCAGTTCCGTAAAAGTAGGCGACGGTTTCGGGGACACGGGCTCCTCCGGGGGACCTGGGGGAGCATCTCCCGCTGAGGGCTCATAGCTCCTGATAACATGCACCACTTCAGTTCTTGTTTCTGTGATGACAGGAGGGATGGGGACTTCGTGAAAGAGTGGCTTAGGACCAGTGCTCTCAGCGCTCTGTGGGGCTGAAGGAGTTTTCTCACTTCTTGTCTCAAAGCCACTGTCAGACAAGGGGCTTTTGTCCTGGTCGTGTTGAGAAAAGTCATCCGGAGACTCTAAAATGGTATCTGTTCCGAAAAAGGAGTCGGCCATTTTACACAACTCTTTCTCAGAGGTGGAGGGCCTCATGGAGGCTGGCGGCATTTTGAGTTTGTGTTCCTGCAAAGCGATCGCTGGCTTCAAGATCCTTTTCTGTCGCTCTTCGCCATCCTTCTTTGCGTCCTCAAACTTGTACTTTAAATTTGTCAATGAACTACTCCCAATATCGTTTGTTAAGTAATCAATAACTTTGGTCAAGTTATAATCCTTCTCGGAGGCCGCTTTTGCTTTCACTTGTACTCTCTCGGGCAGAGACGGAGAATGGCTCGCCGCAGCTTGCTGCCTCGCCTCCCTTATTTCTTCCGAACTAAACTCTATCCAGTCGTCTTCGGGAGAGAGTCCTTTGTCACTCTTTGGCGATTTGGGCGGTCCTTTGTTATCTACACACACATCTTTCTTAAGGATTTCGCTCACTTTCACTAAGTCTTCCTTTACTTTCTCAACGATTTTGAAAGGTTCTTCATCGTCGATTCTCCCTTCTTTGGGGAGCTCGGGTTGGAATGGCTTCTCCTCAGGCACGTCTGTTTGCAGGATCGCAGTCATCCGCATGAGGTCTTCTTTCATTTCGGCCACGTCTTTTAATATCTCCTGACTGGAAGATAAAGAGGATGGTGTAGACAGCTTAAGGGCAGAGGGTGCAAGGAACAAAGACGACTTAACTGGAGATGAAGTTCGATTGAAATGGGGCTGAGGACGTGTCTCCGTAGTCAATGTTTTAATGGGGGACAGCAAGGCTGCTGCTGATTTTGTAAGTGAACTAGAGTCTGGAAGTTTCTTTAATGCTGGTTCCGGCAAAACATTGACTACAGAGTATACTGGCACTGTTATTATCGACGAAGTTACAGATGAGGTAGTTGCAGATATCGACGACCCAAGGGATGTATAGAGTGCACTTGCGGAAGGAGTTCTTAGAGACTGAAAAGCTGATGGTGTCGAAGAAACGTATGACCTGAGTGGGGAAAATGGCATTGCTGTTGTGGTAGAAAACACTTTCTCAACTGTGTCAGTGGTTGCATTAACCACAGAGCTCACAGAGTTTGTAGCTGTAGAAATTTTTTCCTGTAACGTGGCAGTGGCTTTGCATCCGTTAATTAACATTGACGATGACGGATACTTGAGAGGGGAAATAGAGCCGTTGACCAATGCTACCTCTGCGTGTCCAGGCATCTGTTTCACAGGTGATGAGAGAGAAGAGGCCATCGTGACTTTCGCCGATGAAATGACATCAACTGCTGATTTAGCTGGAGACACCACTGACTTTAGAGGTGAAGATATTAGCGGTGCTGCTGATGTAATAATTGACTTAAATGGCAAACTTGAGGAATACATATTAATGTTTGACTTGGGGGAGGCAGGGGGTGTCATAGTAATGGACGACCTCTCCAGAAGAGACCCTGCTGTAGTCACTGGAGAGGTGCGGGAGGAAAACGTAGAACTGGATGCCAGCCCTTTTAAAGGCGAGGCCTCTGGGACTGTGGGAGCTCTAACGAGGTTACCAGAGGAAACTTGGATATTGTATGGAGATTGTGACACCACTGTTTTTATCGGTGAAGACATTGTCCGAAAGGATCTAATTGGAGATGCCACATCACTAATGGATTTAACTGAAGATGTAGTTGATGCGCCTAATGTGGATTTGATTGGAGAAGGAGTCGAAACAGACCATATTGATTTTAACGGAGAAGCTGATGGCGTGTTAGAGGAAGAGCTTGATAAGGAAGTGAAGCCTGACTTGGCTGGCCCAGGCACTGTCACCGGAGCTGTTGTCCAGGACTGGTATGGTCTTGTAGAAAAGAATGGCTTGTATGAGTAAGTGGTGGGGAGGGATCTTGTTGCTCCTGCACTCCGTTCAACTGTTTCTTAAATTTTAAAATGAAATCAAACACAAAAATCAACAAAAATGGTTGAGAAACAGAGAGACCAGAGAAAAAAATTGGTCAGTAAACTTTGAAATATTACAAAAGCAAGTACAATTGTTTGCATGATTTAGAATGGAAGAGGCAAAAGTAAAAGAGGAAAAAAAAAATTCCACGGACATAACTAATCCAAAGTTAAAAATAAACAAACAAACAAAGAAAAAAACAGAGCAATGTGAAATGAAAGACAGAAAAAGCACATCGCAACCAAAGAGGCCGACAATGAGAAACAGAAAACATGAGGAAAGAATTAATGATGAGAAAAATAACCACAATGGAAAACCGTTGCCTTACTTCCTATTGACTTTCTTATGTGCTGGTTTTGAAATATCAGCAGCCACTCTGTTTTGCCTGTATAGGTACAAGTTTGTTTTGTGCAACCGTATAACTTTCATTTTAGCAATGTCTAACGTTCCCTCTGCTCGAACCTTTCGGTGATACTGATTGCATCTACTTAGAACCGTATCGATGTGTCACTATACGTTAAATATCTAGAACTCTTTTTTAGAAAACTACTCAAGCCTATTTCATGCAGAATCCAAGTTAACTTTTAGGTGACAGGCAACTGATGTGCAAACTGTGAAGCCACTGGATTTTAAATCTGTACCTTCCATGCACAATTCGGTTATGCTTCACACCCATAAAAAGCCAATAAGAGCAAGAAATTTTCTGAGTCAGAAGTTTAAAAGAAAAAAAAAAATAAAACAAAGAAAAGGAATGTTTGCATTTATTGTTTCCATGCAGCATATTCCTTTTGGTGAGGAAAAAAGAAAATGGAATATGAAATGATTTAAAAATGCATGTGTACATACACACAAAGGGGAAAAAAAGCAGAAAATATGGGTCATGGTTACCATAAGCAAGCAAAGCAACTGAAAACATTTTATCATGCACAATATATCATGGCAAACAAGCCAATGAAGTAATACAATTTTTATGCCATATTATGCACAATATATAAACTTTAAAAATATTTCCACAAGAGCATTTAGAAAGAAGAGTACACTTTTTCCATGAGATGCAAAATCTTGGTACCTTTTGAGACTTTAGGAAAATATTTAATACTGCCTATTTAAAACATATCTGCAACTAAATGTGTCCACATCTGGAGTTCTCTTCATTATGGATAAAAGCACCTAGTTCATTTTGGATATTTTTTTCCACAATTTTCACAATTACTTTGAATTCTCAAAAGGTATCATGGGAAAAATATTTTTAATACCCCACATTTAAGTATCTGCAGTGGGATATGGCATATATCTGTATACATTTTTATCCATGGCAAAGGTACGAATTCTGGTGCCTTTTAAGAACGTTCATGGGACTCATAGATACCCCAAACACCGGAGCAACCATGAGGCAGACCTCCCACTGGGAAAGATGGATTTAATACCAGCATTCATCTGGCAATGGGACGAGAAACACACAAATGAGGTAAGCACACTCGCTGGGGGAGAGCAAGCACGCACTTGGTCCTCTCTACTTCTACAACTCTAGCAAACAAACCGAGTTGGTCACAGAGATTTGGAATGCCTGCCAAGGGCTAGCGGTCTATGTCAAAGTTGAGTACAGTTTCGCTCCCAGAAAGCCCTGGTGCAGAATAATAGTGACACGCGAAGAGGAAATGAGAATCTGCTTCATCTTTTATGCTCCTCTTCATGCCGTGCCCGGGCCAGTGCTATAATCCAGTCCTTGGATTAGCAGCTACTCCCACAAGGGTGAAGATTTTCATTCCTAGTGTACATTTAAATTCAGACATTCAGAACATGTCCTCTTCTAAGCTTACATATTATTCTAAAGAAATGTGGAAGAACTGAGGAAAAACTCACCCGCTCATTAACCCCTCCTACTCATAATTCTCAATATTATATTGCTTAACTCTTTTGGAAACACACAGTGCAAATGGAAGGTTTGGAGATTCCTTCAATTCAGTGACTTGGGCTCAGTTCAATGTCTCATGAGAATTTATTTTTATAACTAACAGAATCTGGCACAGCATCTCGCTTTTACCACTGAAGGCTGGCTCCATTAAGCAAAGAAGTCCTCTAAACCACATGTATGGTTTTATACTTCTCATGAAGCCGCCAATTTACTGATCAGTTACACATTTTATGCTTTAATGACACATACTCTGGGATGCCCTTTATAACAAAGAAAATTTCTGGGAGGTTCTGGATGTCAGGCATTGGACTACACCAGACTCTTTCTTTATTTGGGGGGCGGTGTGGTTTGAAAGGGCAGGATACTGAGGGAATATCTGCATCATTTGGAGTTCTAATACCAATTAAGGGGCCATAGCGTTTCCTTAGTTTCCTTATTGTCCCATCTTAGTTCTTTCCATTCTTCTGTTTACCACCATCATGCTCCCTTTCATAAAACAGAGAAAAGGACCCTCTTCCTTCTACCAAAAGTCAAGGAAGATAAGCCACGTATTATACTATAACTGAAACTAACTAAAAAATAGCAATACTTCCACAAGTGGGAAAAATTCAGTTGACTTAGCGTAGACCTCACCTTAAACTCATATATCCCCCCCAGATATCTTAGGGACCAGAATCATATGGGAGCTCACCTGCCCAGAGGTGCCTTGGACCTAAAGGAGCTGGTCATGGAGATTGTTAAAATCTTAAGGACATTGCCTAGGAGTCCCAACCAGCTACTCTGAGAGCCTTAGCTCTGAGGCAAAATAGTATTCCCAAGAAAACTTCTACCCAGCAGATGTAGTCATATGGAAAAAACCACTTAGTTATACACATATGCTGTTCCTGCTTTGTGATAATAGGGGTTAAACTTAGCCTTTGTGGTTCTGGAAGGATTTAGACATTTATGCTAGAGGCAAAAACTGAGATCCGGAAGGACCATTCACGAGTGTGGTAGCATTTCATTTCTCTTATGCTCTCCATTTTGTGTCTGAATACAAAAGTTTCCCTAGTAGTCAAGGAGCTAGACTCAGAAGATTATACTAAGACCTCTAAACTAAGTGTTCCTGCTGCACATTTAATGTGCTATCTTGGCCCACCGAAACAAGAATTCAGGGAAGGTGGGAAAAACCAAACTTGTGGCTCTTACTGGTAAATTTCCAATCTCTCCTGAATGCAAGTTAATGGTAGGTAATGAAAAGTAGCTAGAAATCGTCCGCTAACTTAACAATAATTTTTGTAAAAATCCTCTTCTGATGGATCAAACACGGTGCTGCTCTCAGCATTCTTAGCTCCTGTCGGGGGAGGGAATCGCTGGAGGGCTGAGGGAACAGGAAAGGATGAGGTGGAGAGGGAGACAGATGAGTGAGTAGGACTGAGTGAATTTATACCTTGATACTTGCAAGCCAGTTTTAACAATGAATCAAAACAATCACTGAGAGGAGAAAAGGACTAAGCCAGTCTAGTGAAGACTAGCCTTGGAACTGGTGTTTAATAAAGGGCAGTGGGGGAGGGGTTGGGGTAAGAGGAGGAAGGAGGAAATAAGGAATCAGTATAGAAGTGCTACCTCAAGACGGTAGGAAAATCTAATTCTTGCAAACTGGGAAGAAGGAGAATCAGGACTAAGATCTAATGATCTACCTATATTAAGAAAAATGAGATGACAATCAAAGTTACTTTATCATTCCTTCTACCATCCCACATATATAAAAATGAATATTTCCCTTTAGAGAATCCGAAGCAATATTTAGACTTGAATCAATATTGGCCCGATATCTCCTAGTTAACAAACAAGGGAAATCAAGATTTTTAAAGACAAGTAACGCATAGATGTTTCTAATTTAAAAAAGAGATAGTGCTTAAAAAAAAAAAACATTTTGAACTTATGAGCTAAGGGAGTTTCTACTTCATATTTTGAACTATGTACAAAAAAAAAAATCACTTAGATTTCATGATAAAATTTTCCTGCAGGCAATTTTTCTTTCGTCACTGGGTTTTCAAAGGACCCCAAATTCAGTTTGTACAGAAAAAATGCCTCTTCTTATAAAAACCCACGTAGATTAGTAGAACATGTTAGGAAACTCACTCATTCCGGGCTCAGTCAAGTAGCTGTAGCGCTTACGTAAAGCTAAAGACGCAAAGCTCTGTCGTCGATCTGCTTTCTCGGCCTGGAAAGGGAGAAGGGAAAAGAGACTCTGTCCAACTTCCTTGGGGCATTTTCACAGTTTTGAAACATTCTGTAGGATGGCATGTGGATACCTCGTTTATCTTTATTTTTCTTCTGATGGATTTTCCTCATGAAAATGTTCATTTCCTATTGTGGGTCTACAACCCCACCCCGATGTCTCAACCAAATTACCATCACTTGGCAAAGGTAAGAGCATCAACACAGCAGACTACAGGGGACTACAAATACAAGACGAGCGTTACAGAGACTTCTGATGCTGAGCAGTAAATCTCCCCAAATCTATTGGTATTGAAAGCACATATATCACGATGTACAGTCACTCTATGTGAGTACATTCAAGGAAAAGGGGCACACAGGGTCTCGTTCCGATTACTGCTGTTGTTTCTACATGTTGAAAGGCATAGAGTGTAGGTGAGGTTAAAAAAAGGTTAACGATTTTGTTAGACATAAGGATTCTATTTATTACTATGGAGGTGGGAGTTTTAAAAATCCATTTATCCTATAGCTTGGGGAAATAGCAGGAGATGCCTTTGCAAGGAAAAAATTCATTCAAAACCAAATGGAACCACTACACCCTTAAAAATGGCCAGGATAATTATCTTTAAATAGAATACTAAATATTTATCAGTAGCCATGGGACACATATTTTCTAGTATAGAACAACTTGATTTATACACTAAAGTTTCCTGTTTCTCAGGATCTTGATTTAAATGTTACACAAAGTGGATATTAGGCAAAAGTACGAACAAATGTGTATTTATACATGCCATGCTACTACATTTAAAAAATGTTGGAAGAATGTTAGTTCCTCTTTTTAAATCATTAGCCGATTATCTTAATCTAATAGCCATGTGGCGGAAAAGCAAACTATTCTTCATGAAAAGTGTATATATCCTTCAGCTCACTTACGCTAAGAGCTGCAAAAATAGCATACGGTTCCCACACTTCAGCCCTCTGCAACTTCTTTTATACAGAATTAATTTTTATTCTATCTCTGAGAGAGTAAAAGCAGAAGTGTTCATATTACCTCATCATCTTGATCTGACTCTGTCTCCTTTTGGTTCCAAGATGCATTGCAGAGACAAGGAATATTATAATGGACAGCAGGGAAAAGAATATCAGGATATGAAAAGGACTGAGTAGGGAGCACAAAATGCAAGCTGAATCAAGAAAGCAAAGCAAATCAAATGAAGCCAACACAAAATATCAAGAACCGTACATCCACGGCAAATTAATGTGTGACGTTATTTGAAATCAAGAATCTACAAGCTAGCGGCAGGAGCAGGAGCGATATACAGAGGACTCCACCATACAGACCGTAAGAATCTGACACCACAGTAACAAGACTCAATCTATACACAGAGACTAGTTAAACTCGAGCTTCAAGAACTTTAATCATGTGACAAAGCATTCCTTAATCGCATACCGAGGGCCCACTTCTCCAAGACCAGGGGAAGAGACTTACAATAAACCGGTATTAAAAGATACCTTTTTATGTGCTGGCAGAGTGATATTTAAGTTGCAGACAGCTGTTTGAGGCAGTCCTTTTGTTGTCTTTGGTTCTTTCAGAAAAGATAGACGACCACAGGGCTCTTGGCTGGTGTCTCTAACCTAGAAGAATTTAGGTGGTTGACAGTTATAGAAAGAGACTTTTCTGAGGACTCCCGTCTGTACAAGAATTAAACAGGTTTATCTGACAGAGCCCTTCAGGAGGCGGGCAAAGGGAAAAGATGGCGGTAACCATTACAGATCAACGGCGGTGGTCACGTGTGAACTCAGTGGGATTTAGAATGCCCAACTCCGAAATCAGACCCAGGACGGCTATGCCTGCTGGTTTCCCTGGCATTCTGCTACACAGTCTGGGCTATATGCATTTGCTTCCTGTCCAATAATTTGTTTTCCTCAAGGCCTTGGTTTTAGCAACGATAATAACAGCAAATAACCAACACAGTAAACAGTTGTCCCATGTCCTTCTGTTCTCTGAGGAGGGGGAAGGTATCTCCAGAATGTCCTTGGGCTCCATCAGAAATGAAGATGGAACTTAAATACTGAGTTTGGATTTCATCCATTATTTGATTACTGGGCATTAACCAGATATGATGCATTTTACTATTCTAGATGGTCTGGTCTTACAAACATCTGCTTGAACATAAATGATCATTGAGATGTTTAAAAGGTAAAGACTCTTTGTTACTAATTATAAAGCTTTCCTGGCTCAAAAAGACACTCGGGAAAAAAATCTGACCTTGTTCCTCTGAATTCAAGTTTGGTGGGATATTACAAACTGAATAAATCACTAGACTCTTCTGTTTTTATTCTCTAAGAGCATTTTTTGCTTTTTCAAAATTCAGAGTCTTTGTTAATGATTTACCTTGATGGAAAATGGCAGTCTATTTTCTTTGAAAGCATAAAAGTTAAAAACAAGTTGCTGTCCTCCTTTGGTAAGTGGGGCCAGATTTCCATAACAGTCAACATAAATAGGTTTTCCTTCCAGAACCTTTTAGAATAAGAGAAATACATAATTTAATGTTAAATTAAGTTGAAAGAATTTTGAGATTTTTAAGTCACATAATATTAAAAGACTGATTGATATATTTCTATGTCACATTTGTCTCCTTATTAGGAAACTACTTCTATGGTGTTATTTGCCACAAAAATAACTGTTGGCTCACAATTCAACTACTGTGATTGGAAACCAAAGCATGCACATGTACAAGACAGAATTACACATTCAGTTCTATTCTAGCAACTTTAGACATCTTTGAGAAAGTGCTGACATCACTTCTTCATACAGACTTTGAAAGGGTTTTTTGTTTGTTTTTTTACTCAGATACTTACACTGGGTTTAAAAAAGGAAAATCATAGTAATGTGTAAAAGACAGTGACCATAAAAATAAGAGAACTCAAGTCACCACAGAGAAGTGTAGACCATCATGTGGATTGCTTAGTACTGCACTGTAACCAAGATAACCTCAAAGACACACAAATAATTTGAGAATAAAAACCTGAGATCAAGAATGGGCTTGGTATTTCTGGTGAGTGCTGTTATGACCTCAAAATAAAACCCCAGATCTGGGGGATGTAATGGAATGGACCTGTGTAAACAAGGTACCTCAATATCTTTGCTTCTGGCAACTTCCTCAAAATTCTCCTGCTGCTCTAAGGTCTTGTCCACTTTGTCATCCGTCATGCAGAAACAGCGCAGGCAGGATTCTACGGGGTCATTCATTTTGGCAAAAACAACGAACTTGGCCATATATGGAACACATATTAATTCTCTGTACAGTTGTGTGGCTAACCCCACGGTTTCTAAAACTTGATGGCAATCTGCGAGCCAAAATCTGAGAAAAACAAAAACAAAACGGGGATGACAATGAGGTGATTTAAAAGCCAAATCTTAAAGAAAATTCACCATTAAAATATTGGGGCATATAAGGGAACTACCCCCAAACATTAACTTGTTCATTTAAAGAAACAACAAAGGTGTTTACTCTGTTTACAGAAAGCCTATGTTTATTACTTGTTTTAATTTTCTAAGGAAAAGCTAAGGGTTCTTTTCTCTCTCTCTTTTCCTTCCCTTAAGATTCTGTTCCCCCACCCTTCCTTTCCACTCCTGCTTCAGAGTTTAATGTCTTACTTTATGCTGGATGGAGCAAGAATTTTATGAAATGGAAATTCTATCGGTCTTTTTTCCTTGAAAGCATAACAGTTAAAAGCAAGTTGCTGTCCTCCTTTAATACTTGAGTCCAGATTTCCATAACAATCAACAGAAATGGGTTTTTACAAACTGCTAAAAACTAGAAGAAGCAAGTCTAGCACCGTATAGCCCCCTGTGAGGGCTGGTAAGATGACTTACGCCAGCCAATTTTAAATTTCTGAGTTAGGCCCAATTGTGCCATCGAAATTAAAAAAAAAAAAATCATACTAGTATTGAGCACAAAAACTTTCACTTTCCAAAAGGTAGTAAAATGAATTCCTTAGTGGTTTTTGGAATCTTTTATTCCCATACCTGGCTGAAACATTGGTTGTAAAAGAGACACAATCCTTTATGAAGGTCAGGGGAGTTGTTCCTGTGATGTCTTCCCACTGAGCCGGTGAGGTGCCCCCTGGGAAAACAGAGCAGATATGTTGACTTCATCATGGGAGGGGCTCCTGATAAAATCTGCATTATCATCCTGTTCTTCCGGCACTGCCGTGAACTTGCAAACTTCTGCACGTTCAGTCAATGGCAGGCTCTAAGGTTGGTCTTCCTCTCTACTCTCCTTCTGTGCTTTTACTGCCTTATGGTGATCTCCTTGTAAGACGTTATAGTTTTTAAAAATTACTTTTCAGTTTGTCTGGCTATTAACGGATGGTCTAAATGGACAATCACAGGCTATCAAGTGCATTTTGTAAGTGCAATTTATAAGTGCAAATAACTGTTGTTCAGAAAGACAATGTAATTCTTTCCTATTTTTTTTAATTTTTTAAAAAAGACAACTATCAGGAAAGCTAAGCAGCAGCAGATTTTGTACTGCCCAAATCATTTAATTTTCCAAGGTAAAAAGAGGAATCAGCCACTAAAACTGCTCATAAAAACAAAACAAAGAAAAACAATCTTAATTTAGGACTTTCTGTTAAAAATCGTAGTAAGTTAACTAAATGAACTAAGCTCTATTTCAGGTGCTCATCACAAAATGTGTTCTCCTGTCCCTGCAGATTTGGTCTATTGGTTAAACTCGGGAACTGAGTGGTGAGAATCACGTCCTCTGCTCTGCCCTGCGCCTGGTGCTCTGTGGGGCTTGTCTTCTCCAAAGTCTGTCCAGCTTCCTTTAGTCTAAAGGGTGTTACAAGGTCCACCACCTCTCCCTAGGTCCCTGAGAAATGACCCAGATGATCTAGTAGATGCTGCATTATTTCAATAACCTCAAAAGAGCACTATTATTACGACTACTACTGAGTCATGATCTCAGCATCCTAAAGGAAGGTACAGGGATATCGCAGATGAGGGGATGGACAAGTCAAACGCTTTATTTATTTAATCTTTTTCCTAGTCTCATAAAGTTGGCACGGAGGCTTCAAAGGCTTTACATCTCCATACAGAATCACTGCAAGTTGCTAGCCTCAGCAGCAAGTAACGGGACAAGGGGACCCCACCTGTGATGCTACAGAGCAGACGCAGGTTCGGTGTGGTGTCCCCCTTGTACCCATTGGCTACGCCTTCACCCGAGGGCGGGGGCACCGGAATGGTCATTGTGATAGGTTTATGGAATTTCCTTCTTCTTGGTTCCACAGTGACGATTGGGCTAAATGTTGCTTTGTTGCCAAGGATCTTTTTCACAATTTCATCAGGAACAGGCTGGGCCTAAAGACAGAGAAAGGACCTTAGGTGGAAGTTAACATTTTCTCTCATTGGGAAATTGACTTTTTAAGTAAAGAGAAAAAAAAAAATAAAAACAGATTCTCCCGTCAAAAAAAAAAAAAAAAGTCTTTCTTCTTCATCCTTTCTCACTACTTTAGGAGGTTGTAAAAAAAGAACCCAAACAACCTCATGCTGTAGCAGAAACCGGTCAGTGTGTTTCCCCAACAGAATATGGACGACACGAGCTTGTGTGACAGAGAGGCAGTTAAGTCTCACAACGGAGAAGTCTTTTGAGCTGATCCAAATAAAGATCAGCAAATACTGAGTCCAGTGTATCTTAAACCTATGCGGGATATCCAGTAAAAACATCACAGAGGAGATTTGTGCCCAGGTAAGAACTGAGGTGACTTCAGAGGTAAGTAACAAAAGCACATTTAAGATTTCAGTTCGAGATTACCAAACCTAATGTCTTCCTTTTTGGCTTTTTTGCTATTTGGCAAGATACTCAATTTGGGAGACAGCTGAAGGGAACTTCCCGGCTCTGAACTATAAGGCCATCTCCTTAGCTCCGAGTGGGAACTGAATACCTTCCCAGCGCTTACAGTACTTCACTCTAAAAAACCTCACAAGAAGAACCTCAGTCAAACTATTAATGACTATATTAATTGACACAAATTAAATTACTTTCCTTATTATTTTATTTTTTCAGTAGGTTTAACTGAAACAAATAAACGTAAGAAAGACGACTCTTGCCAGGATGTTTAGTTAGCTTTCCAAACCTAAACAAGTTCCAACTGGGTTTGGATAAAACCCAGTATTTATGATGTACTTCCATCAAAATCTGAAAGCTTGCAAGTATCCTTATTACTGATTTTTATGAAACAGCGTCTTTCTTATAAACCAAGTCAAATGTGGTTTGTTTCTTTAATGGTATATTTGCTCTTTGGAGCTCCTGTCACTCCAAATACCAATAACGTATGGTTAACAGAACAATCTTTCATCAGACCCAAGTGATGCTTTTAAAAGAAAAACCCTAAAATACGTACCTTTATTGAATAAGCCACCAAGCTTACTTTATACTTAGCGCTTTTCATTTCGAAATAGGTTAATGAATCCCCAAATGGCCCAGGGCTTTGATTAGCAATACCATCAGGATGAGTTACAACAACTGTTTTCTGAGTGGAGCAAACGCTCACAGGCTCTTACATAACATGTCGCACATGTTACCTGGAGGCCCACTCGAATCCGTTTGGTTAAAGCCCCCTCTGGGAAAGAAGCCTGGACAAGGGGCACAGTGGTACTGCTCAGTATTCCGCCTTCGGGACCTATCTGGTTGCTTTCCTGCTTAATCCTCGAAACCACGGCAAAATACTGGGGAAAGTCCTTTGTGATAATCCTGCAGATCCGTTTCTTCCCTAGCTCTTCTGGGCTGTCAAGTTCTGAAAAGACAAATGAATGAAAAAGCCATGAGAGTAAGCCTATCCTAAGATACCTTAAGATAAACTGATGTGTAATGTTGATAGCTAAAAACGACATATCCCGTAGTCTCAGCGGAGTTTCAAGGATGGAGAGAAAGCTACATGACTTTAAAAATAATTTAAAGATTTGTAAAGATACTATAAAAGCTATTCATATAGAGTATTGTAGAAAAGTGCTTCTATTGAAGAGGAACGAATGTCTTCAAAAACTGAAATGTTACCTCCTATGAACAGAGCTCTCTACTCTTTAAGAAGAGAGACCTCCTTCTGTGATGACTTACAATAATATACCCTCAAACGGCCAAAGCAGGAGTGAGAAAAAAGCAGGGCCTCACAAGAAAGTAAGAACTTAAGGATGTCTAAAAGGCTCTAAAACTTTATTTGAAATCCTCTTTAAGATATTGCCCAAATGATTAATATCATCACCTCCAATCTCTGTCCACCCACCAATAACCCTCATGCATCAAACTCAACCTGTCCACAAATGGACACGTCATTCCTTCTGTCCACTGCCAAACTTACTTCTTCCCCTTTGTCCTAACTCTGGTAATGGACTTAGTTTGTCTAGTCCTCCTGTCTAATAGTTCGACTCACTTTCCTGGATACTTCACATCGAGAGGTGGACGTTGAGCTGATTCCACGTGGCAATGGCTTGTTCTCTTGCCAGTCTCTGTCTGAACCCTCTTTGCCTTGCCTGGATCACTGAGTCACCTCCTAACCATCTCCCTGCCACTCGCCTCTCCTGACTCCAACTCATCCCCTACAGTGCAGCCCGATGGGTTCTCTTCCAAAAGCCAGATTTTATTATAATGCTGGTCAGTTTAACTGAAATAAATGGTTTTTAAAATCATATGAAATAATAGCCATTTGAGACTAGCCAAGAGTATTTGGGAAAAATAGCTTTGTGAGGGACAGTTTATCTTGTAAGATTTAAAAACTTATCTAGAAGTATCATAATAAAAGTTATATGGACAGACATATAAAAATTTAAGAAATATATATATAAAATTAGACAAATAGGTCAGAGGGATAAGAACAGAGCAAGAAATTGATTTAAATTTATATATATACACACACATACATGGTGTATATGTAAGTCCATATATATCTACTTCTATATATTATATATTATGTATTTAAAATGAATATATTTAAATCAAAGTCATATATTTAAACTTAAATCAGTGGGGGAAAGAGGTCTTATTTAAGATGGCACTGACACAAATAAAAATCTATTTGCAGAACAGAGCTAAATCACGATATCTTAGTATATATAAATATAAATTCCCACTGGATAAAAGACTTAACTACTTAAAAAAATTAAGGTGTTACCATAAAACAATCAAGAGAATGTTTCAGCCATGGTTAGGAGAAATTTTTGTATTCATAACTGGAAACCCAGAAGCCTAAAAGGTCATTTTGACTATAAATACGTAAAGTTTTCCATGGCAAAAATAGCTTGAAAGACAAAAGGGAAATGAGAAAAGATAACAGCCACATTCAACACATAATGGATCGAAAGGCTCAATCCCCATGGCGGCTCCTGAGTTATCAGAGATGACAGGTGAGCCAACAGAAAATGGCAAAATACTGTAAATGGGCGATTCACAAAAGCTGAAAACTGGTCAGAAAAATATAAATTAAAAAGCTCAAACTTGAAAATTTGCATGGAAGTACTGACTTAAACAAGATACGACATAAATATCTGAGACTAGCCAAGGGTATTTTTGGAAAAATAAATTTGTAAGGCAGAACTGGAAGTATCATGATAAGACAGTTATATGGGGACATCATGGGGGTGAGGGAGGGAGAAGTTATTTTAACATGATGACCGGGAAACCTGTCTCCGAAGAGGTAATAATAGGTGAAAAATGCGAGGGGAGGGGGGAGCCAGGCTGGTAGTGACTCATTGGTATAAAGCATATAAAGTGAGGAAAGAAGAAGATGCAGAGCAAAACGCAGAGTCTGATCCTTTTCAGGGAAAAATGTCATCTGCACATTTGTCTACTTTTACAAGAAAAATTTGCATTAGAGACATTCTAAGCCCATTAGCAATGGGCCACTTGAGAGGGATGGGCCCAGGGAGGTGAGGACGTAAGAAGACAGTGGGTTTACATAGTTGGGGTGGGTTTGCTACAAAATTAAGGGAAAATCCCCAAATTTCAGAGAGGGATGTTGGTTTTGTTTTTGCTGTTACTCCTAACAGCCCTCTCCTCAAACCTCTGAAACATACAGTCTCCGTCCTGCCGTTTTTTTAACTATGAACATGTTTGCCTCCTTCATCATAGGACTGAGATCATGGCTTATTCCGAACTAGCAATTTATAAAAAGGTAAGATGGATGGTTAGATAGATGGATCAGGGACATTTTCTCATTTTATAGATTAACCATCAAACTCTGAGGTGGGAACACCAAATTAATTGGCAAATGGGAGAAACAGGGTTCCACCCATATCAGAATGAAACTAGAATTTGGCCTATTTTGTTTCGTGACCATCTGCTTCTCCTCTGCCCTGTTCAAAACTAAATATTGCGTTCTTAGTGAAAGAAAATAAAACAAAGGCAAATAATTAAAAAAAAGGTTACTATAGAAAGACAAGAAGGAAACAAAGATTTGCTCAGGAAAATATTCTGCAGAAGTTTTCACCTATTCAGCAATTGACAAAATCAAAGTTTTCCATACAGAGCAGATGTATTTCCCTCCCCACGGTTTGGCTTATTTTAAAAAGTCTGAGTTCCCAGAGTTCATAATTCATGCTGCATAATTCACTACCAGAACCGAGAGAGTTCTGATCATTTGTTTCAGTTGCTGTGTAAGCCATCAGCCTCAGCTAAGCAGACATTTTTATTTTTTACTTCAGCCTCAAACTTATGATTACCTTCTCCTTTAGAAATAGTTTCGGACTCCACAGAGTGCAAGCAGTTTAGGAAGACTGTGCTGTGAAATTACATCCTTCAAACAAGACAAATTTCCTGACTCTGTGTGTAACAAGCCGCGTATCCTGTGAATATGACATTTCCTCAATATCAGTCTGCACCCACCAGGGGCAGCGAGGCACCTTCTGAGGAACTTGGAGCAATACATTCTTCTTAGCTGCGTGTGTGCGTGTGTGTGTGTGTGTGTGTGTGTGAGAGAGAGAGAGAGAGAGAGAGAGAGAGCGCCGCATGTACAATTGTGCAGAGTTAAGGGGGAGACAACTGTATCACCCCTGGAAACTCTAATAGCTAAGGACTGGGAAGAGTGGCCCCTTTGTGTCATGGGGGCACCCAGGCCATGCTTCTGCTCTGTTGCCCTTGATAAAGCATTAAAACCACCGCAAATAGAAAGCGAGCATGTCCATCTCAGATGCAGCAGATGAGTGGAAAATGGAGAAGCTTGGGGTTCTAACTCCCCACTTGACGTCTAATGTCTTTTAGGATTTGCCAGTGGTTCTGGGACACTCTGTGTTGTACCCACTCTTTTAAACCTTCTAGCAATTTCTCTGTCACCATTAAAATTTGCATAATTATTGATGTTCAATGATATCTTTTAACAGTTTTTTTTTAAAGATTTATTTATTTATTTAAGAGAGAGTAAGCACGTGAGCAGGAAGAGGGGCAGATGCAGAGGGATAGAATCTCAAGGAGATTCGGGGCTCCACACGGGGCTCGATCCCACAACCCATGAGATCATGACCTGAGCCAAAACCAAGAGTCCGACGCTCAACTGACCCACCCAGGAGCCCCTTTTAATAGGTATTTTATTAAAAGGTATTTTATTTTACTTTATTTTTAATTTTTTTTAAATTTTATTTACTTATTTGACAGACAGAGATCACAAGTAGGCAGAGAGGCAGGCAGAGAGAGAGGAGGAAGCAGGCTCCCTGCCAAGCAGAGAGCCAGATGCAGGCCTGCTCCCAGGACCCTGAGATCATGACCTGAGTCGAAGGCAGAAGCTTTAACCCACTGAGCCACCCAGGCACCCCAACAGGTATTTTAAAGATAAGCCTCAGTCCAAAGACACAACTACTGTGTGAATTTCGGACACTGGAATCCCCAAGCAACATTCTTTAAACAGGAGGATACACACATCGCCTTCTTGAATTACTCAGAATCCCAGGCCTCTGCCTGATGAAATGGAGAAAAGATACCTCCCCTCAATCAGGTTACATTCTCTTTCTGTGTGTACTTATCTTTAACTTTTTTTCTGAAAATAAAAGTCAATACAAATGTAAAAACTACAAAAAGTATTTAAGTATTGGTTTATAAGAAGCGTAATCTCTAACAATTAGAGTGGAAGCCTGGGCTATTACGCACAGAGAAAGCTGTGTAAGTAAGACAATGATGGAGACAGCTGGGAAACGGTGAGAGTCAAGAGCACGAAGGGAAAACCAGGCAGTAAGATTACCATGGAATTCTTACAGCCTGAAAACCTATCACAAGATCTTACTGGTCATCGCACAGGACAAAGGTTAACTAAATTATGATATATTCATACTATGGAATACTGTGCAGTAAAAAAGAATGGGGTAGAAGCGTACATTTTAATATGTAAATCTCCAGTCCATATTAAATGGAAAAGTTGCAAAAAATAAAATATGTGATCACAATCAACTAATCCCATCTCCACACGTCTCTGTATAAATTCATACAATTCATACAAAATTTCAGGGAAGGGGAAAGAAGAAGAAAATTATAATGACTATAATGACTGTATACTTGTGTACTACTACATGGGTAAGAATACTAATACTAGTATTTAATAGTATGATGTACATAAATATAATAAATGATATAGCAGAGTATTAACACTTCATAGATTCAACTCAAGCAATATTTTCTCTATTTCTCACTTTAAAAATAGGAAACTGAAACAGAGTCATGAAATGATCTTAGCTGTGTGTTTCAGGTAACTAACAACCCAGCTGACTAGGGGAGTCAGCGGGAGGGATGAAAGCTCTCTACACTCAGCTACTGGGAAACCCTGACCCCCGGCCTCATCCCCCATCATGAGCACCTTATCACGAGGATTTTTATTCTATTTATAATTTTGATAAACTATTAGTGTATATTAAAATCAGATTTTCTTTTCAGAAAATGTGAAGTGACCAGTTAAATTACACTAAATTAACTGATGTCTGATTGAGGCCTGGTACATTGTAGGTATTCAACTAGTATCCACTGAACAAAGACCTCAGTGGGAATCAATAAGACGCATACTTTTTGAATCAAAGAACCACATAATTCTTTAAATCTTGCTTTAAAATATATGTAGTAGTAGAGACCGGTTACTGTTTCCTTCTTTAACAGTTTTTTTTTTTTAATTGTATGTAGGATGTGACTCTTGTCTTCCTACTTTTTAATTCACAGTAAATTTTATTACATCCATGTATTTATAAGAGAAATTACTTTTGACTTAATGGATGTTTACTCAAAGGGTGTCAAACTCATCTGAAAGTTCTATGTTGCAAACTACAAAGGTATGTCAGGAAAGTCAGACTTCCAGGCAAACAGTGATAAAGTTTGATAATGTAAAAATGAACAATGCCAATATTCTTTCCAGGACTGAATTTATTTGTATTCAGATTTTAAAATGGTTTATTACTTAGGTCAGAGAGCAGGAATGTATTACCAAGGATCTTTGCTTTGCTTCCACTCTTGACATAGATAAACCCCCCCAAAAATTCTACAAATGTGATACCTGTGTTCCATTCATCCCCGAAGGGAACCCAGCTGTGTGTGCCTCAAACCGGCTAGATTATGAGCAACACCAGCGATATCTATTAAAGGCACAGATTCCCAGCCTTCTCTTGTGGAGATTCTGACTTGGTAGGCCAGGGTGGGGGAGGAGGGCACCTGGAAAGTTACTTTTCACACTCAGTTCAGGAGACTTTCTGACTTGATACCTGTAGGAGGTGAAGTCTTAGTAGACTCTCACCAGTATCTGTCCTTTAAAACTCAGAACCCAAATTATTAAAAACATGACAAGAGGATCCTATGAAAAAACATCTAAAGGATGGTTCACTATGAGAAGAAAAGCTTATGGGGCAATACTATCCATTAGTTTTAAATGGCTTTGCTTCTTAAAAAAATTTTCTATACCCTTTGGTAGCTATACAATTAAAGGAGAAAATGACATAGAAATAGAGAGCTTCTTACCTGGGGTAATTGATAATGCCGTAGACTACAAAAGGACCCTGAATACCCCTTCTGTTTAATCTGCTACTGTTTTCACAAGAAAATAAGATTAAAGAGAAAAGAAAGAGGTATATTTGAAACAGGTAGTTTTGGTCAGGCAGAACGTTAAAAATTTACACTTAGTGAATGTCTAACTTTGTGGCAGGTGAGTAACTATTTCGCCCACATAGCAGTTGGTAAAGAGGATGTCTAAAGTTCCAAGAAAGGAAGTGACTTGCCCAAAGTGACCTGTCTGCTTTAGAGCTTAGAAGGTAGGTCCAGGAGGGTGGGGGAGAAGGGGTGAAGTCACATAGACATGAACTTCGCCCACTATTTAACACAGTGTCTTTGCAGACCAGCTAGCACAGGGGTGGTGGTTGATAAGTGGATGAGTAATGGACAGATACACAGATATCCTGGTCCAGAAGGTGATATGGCTTCTTACTAGTCCACTCTATGAGCAGAAAGCCCTGATTATAGTGGCATTTTCTGCTGTGCAAGAAATGGAAGCTAATGTGCTATAGTTTCCTTAACTCACTGATTAATGATACATTTCTTAAGCACCTTGTAACTCATTTAGTTTCTTTATAGGCAAAAAGTGGGGCAGCTCTCTCTGTAACTGAGATTTTTCAACAGAGCAATAAGAATAAAAAAATGCTTTGCAAATATAAATGGTTATGGAGATCATAATACAATGAAGCATAAATAAAAGGACAGAAATCATGTCCCCACTAAATGAGTTAATCTTTCAAATGATCATCCTTGATCAGCTTTGCCTCACCTTACCTGCACGTGATTAAATGTCTGAATAACTTGCTCCAATGGGACCATGGTTCTTTTTCTTAGATCAAATTTGTTTTCTGAAGGCTGTTTGTGAGTGTGAAGGTCAGGTTTGAGTGTGAATAGCCTAAAGAAGGAATACAACCTCAAGTCTTCACAAAGAATGATTTCTATACCTACAGTTCAACTTCTTTCTTTCTTTTTCTTTTCTTTTTTTTTTTTTTTAAGATTTTATTTATTTATTTGAAAGATCACAAACAGGCAGAGAGGTGGGCAGAGAGAGGGGAAGGGAAGCAGGCTCTCCGCTCAGCAGAGAGCCTGATGTAGGGCTTGATCCCATGACTCTGGGAGTGGGAGGCAGAGGCTTTCTCACCCACTGAGCCACCCAGGCCCCCTACAGTTCAGTTTCTAGTTAGGTGAATATTCTGTGCAGCTTGCTCCTCTAAAGAGTATTTGATACAGGGAGTGGGGGGAAATGGAGTCCTAGAATGTTAGAATTCAAAAGGGCAAGCTAGTCAGTCTAGGTCTGTGGAAGTCAGTGGAGATAGGTGCCTTGGGTTCAGATCCAACCCTCGACCAGTGAGCTTGGACTTTGAACAAGTTCCTGACCTTTGAAGCTTATGTTCCTTGTGTCTAAACTGAGGACAAGAAAAGTTTCCTCTGGGGTAGATAAATTATAGAAAACCACTAGCACAATCCAATTCATGTAATAATATAGGTTAAATATTCTTAGAAGGTCACACAGTTTTGGAGGAGAGAAATACCAGAAAACCACTCTGTGGCAGATCTAAGGTTGGATTAAAACAAAACAAACCCCCATATTACCTTATCTCTGTATTTCTACAGTATATAATTATATAAAAATTAAAAAACATGTTACCGTAACTCTATTTCTATAGCAATATAAACCTTGATTGATATCATTTAATTTCATTCCATTTTTCAAAAGAAAGTTTCACCAATTACAGAAAATTAAGTATGAGAATTTATAGATTAATTGGGGGAAATGAAGGAAATAAAAGACAAGTCTGTATCATTCATCACTGGCTATCGAATATGTGGAAGAGCAGAGTACTTATAATATTGTCACTCAAATATTTCAGAAAATTGTGGACATTCACCTCCATGGAATTCAAGTTCATCTTCACCTGAATAATCAAATTTTGTAACAAGCCTGTCCAAGATGTTGCAGGGAAAAAAGCCCAAAACCAAGTGGTACAACTGACCCTTCTTCCTTAATGTAAACATAATAGAAATCTTTTCAATTTTGATCAACTTTTATTTTGAAGTAATTATAGCGTCATGGAAAGTTGCAAAGAGTACAGAGAGAGCTCATGCACATCTATAATTTGAGTAATTTTTTAAAAAGATTTAATGTATTTATTAGAGAGAGAGAGAGAGCCAGGGAAGGACCAGAAGAAGGAGAAAGAGAACCCCCTAGCGCTGCACATACGGGGCTCAATCCCAGGACCCTGAAATCACGCATGACCTGAGCTGAAACCAAGAGCCAGACGCTCAACTGACTGAGCCACCCAGGCGCCACTACACTCTCAGTAACTTAACTTATATTCTATTCAGTTCTGGCATCTGCTTTATGTCTGCCTGGATCAGCATTATTTTACATCTTTAACTATGCAAGAAGATGCAACATCTTCATTACTCAGATTTGTACAATGTATTGAGTGTTAATGATGAAGCATGTCTTGAAACAATGATGTATCTACATGTTTCCCCTCCAGTTTTAGCAATCTATATAATTTCTGACAATCCTATTTCTTAAAAGTTTTTTTTTCCTTAAAAGTATTTTTGGGGCACCTGGGTGGCTCAGTGGGTTAAGCCGCTGCCTTCGGCTCAGGTCATGATCTCAGGGTCCTGGGATCGAGTCCCGCATCGGGCTCTCTGCTTGGCAGGGAGCCTGCTTCCTCCTCTCTCTCTCTCTGCCTGCCTCTCCATCTACTTATGATTTCTCTCTGTCAAATAAATAAATAAAATCTTAAAAAAAAAAAAAAAAAAAAAAAAAAAGTATTTTTAAGTGAATTTCTAATCCTTATTTGCCCTTTACCTGCCACCCAGACCTCCTCTCCTCATTTGGCTGTATCCCTTCCTTTAGAAAGTTGCATTCTTTCTTGGGTATGGGTCACTGAAGTATTAAGAAAATGTATTGTTGAAAGTGGGGACAGATGCCTGGATACAAAGCATTCATATTTCCATTCATTCAGCATGGTGAGATGACAGTCCTGTGCTAAGAGCTGTCCGGGCACTGGGCATATGGCTGTCAACAAGTCAGGGCCAGTCCCTCTCCACAGGGACTTCACAGCATATCAAGGAAGACAGCAAAATTCAAAGTTGCTTGTCACAGAAGATGACCAGCCAGGTGTCGTGGCCATATTTACCAGGTGGATCTCACTTACTCTGGGGTTTAGGGAAGGCTTTCTGGGAGAGAAGTCAGGGAGCGAGTGTCTGGTCATGTCAGAATAATCACTCCAGGGTTTTCCTCCAGGATTGCAGAAACCTAACATCCTCTGCATCTGCTTCTCTATGTGTATTTTCCAGGAAAATGTTTTTCCATATTTGCTTACTTTTCCACTTAGGTAAATAAAAAATCGGCTTTCAGGCGATTAGCTCCCTTATGTCACTTTCTTCTACCTTTTGTTTAAACCACTACTAGTACATCCAGGAAGACAAACCATATAATCCTGCGTTCAAAACCAGGATCATATATAATGTTTGAAAGCTGAACACCATAAATCAGTAAGACTGTGTCCAGCAGATACAGAAACACACTGAACTCCAGGGGGCCTACACTTGCTGTGTCTGCCATACTGGCCTCCAGCCACATCTACACTGAATTAGTAAGGCTTACACTCAATCTCTCAGACTTGCTTTCCTGTCCTCAGAAGGCTAAGAGCCCCCTTCTGTCTGACATGTGGGTCAGGGGTTTGACGTCATTGTTTTGACGCACAAATGTTTCATAAAGACATGTAAATGCCGGCAAATTCACATACACAGGCATCCATAAATTATTATCCATTATTAATGCTCATTTGCTTTGGTCCCATTCTCATTTGTTGGCCAGTCAGTGTGGGAAACTGTTCTAGCGCAGGTTCCTTTCCTTCTGCAATGTGATAGTGGTCATGCAACGGATTTAAACTAAATTTCATGGCCACCGATAGAAAGTCAGTATTTTGTTATGGTTTACCAGACACTATTTTGTATGCACTGCTCCCCCCTCCCGTAACACAATTTTGATTTGGTTAAGTTCAATTTTACTTTTTCCTTCAGAATTTTTCAAGTTTGTTAACAGATCTGTCCAACAGATGGTGCTGTGTACAACATTAAGCCAGGCATTTCACTTCTCGTGGCTCAGCTATTGCTAAAATCGGGACTTGAGGCTTTAAGATTACTCTCTGTCTCCTGGCTGATAAATTAAAAACAAGTTCAACCGAGATGAACCAAAATTGCAATTTTTAACTGAGAAGTATGTATTTTCTGTAGTTACTGTTGCTACAGTTAGATAATAAATTATGGGAAATTTGTTTTCTAGTAATATAACATTATAGCTATCAATTTCTCTTTCCTGCTCCAATTTACAAAAAGAAATAACATAATTCTTTAATTATTATAATTAATAATTAATAATTACTTAATAATAATAATAATTATTATTAATTATTTAAACTTTCACTCGGTATCATGGGAAAGTGAAGCAATGACAACAGCAAGGAAACATTTTCCTGGCATTTGTAGCATTGTTTGGGGACCTTCACCTATACTTGATTCCAATACAGTGGCTGGGGTTTTAAAATAACAGCATAATCCTTATATCCTCAAAGCTTTCTTGTGATGCTTAGGTAGCAATGATCTTGATTTTAAAACCTAATAAATGTGGATACATGAGTCTATACACTGTCCAGAGGAGCATTATCTAAAAAAAATATATAATGCAAGCCACATTTGTAATTTTAAATATCCTTTTTTTAAAAAAGATTTTTCTTTATTTATTTGACAGACAGAGATCACAAGAAGGCAGAGAGACAGGCAGAGAGAGAGAGAGGAGGAAGCAGGCTCCCCCTGAGCAGAGAGCCCGATGCGGGACTTGATCCCAGGACTCTGGGATCACGACCTGAGCTGAGGGCAGAGGCTTAACCCACTGAGCCACCCAGGTGCCCCTATAATTTTAAATATCCTTATAGCCACACTGGAAAAATAAAAAGGAACAGATTAAAATTAATTTTAATATTATTTTTTATTTAGCCCATAATATCTAAAATATTGCCACTTCAACATGTAACTAATGTAAAAATTATTAATCAGATATAGATTTGTGGGGTGGGATATACTTTGCCTATCTGCTGTGTTTTCCACTCACAGCACATCTCTGTGTATAGTTCCACGTGCTCTGAGCCACACGCAGCTAGTGGTGACCACAGTGATGGCGCAGGATGGGAGCACTTCTCGAGCTCTGCAATTGAGACCTCCAACGATGAGGGATTCTTCTGCTAATCAATACTCCCAGTTCCAGCAAAATCACAAACTACAAAACACCCCTTGGGATCTAGCACTGGAGGCACAATTTTAAACACGTTCAACGGAACTCCATGAGCTCAATTAACTGAAGATTTTAAACAAACTTATTACGAAGTGGATTCAACTTGGTGCACTTTAAAGATGATGTTTTTTGGGGAGCAGAATGAATATTTTGCATGTTGCACTATCTTTTTCTCAGCAGAGACATGACAAGTGCTTGAATAAGACCTATGTCTGCTGCCAAAGAGGAAAGTTGTTCCTGCCACGTGATATCCTAGCGGTAACAGCAGGTTCGTCATACCCAGACCACCTGTTTTCTGTCATTCTAGCCTCTTACTTCAGTAGGAGCTTTGCTAACACACCTGCTTCATTAGCGTAAACATCAATACGCTTTTGTCTCTGGGCTCACCAGCGGCAGAAATTAATCTTAATTCCACTGTATTTTGCAATGACAGTTTTTTCCTGAATGCATCTCATCTCCTTTTGAGTCACAGAAGAACTAAGATGGTACCTTGATGAGTCACGGAAATTTTAAATAGCAGCTAACATTTATGTAACATTTTTACTCCACACAGAACACTTTCAGAGACATCCTTCATTTGAGAACACAGAAAGGCGAAGGAGTATTACAGAGAAACAGCTAAATTTGGAGGCAGAAGTCTGCATTTTAGAAGTCTAGATCCAGATCTTTTTAGATTTCCTGACTGGGTGGTGGTGATGGGGAGGTAAGAACCAGGACCAGGGCCTCGGCTAGCCTTATGTGACCTGGAAGAGGGAGCCACAGGGGCAGACACCACCCTGCTGGTAAATGACTTGGGAACATTAGGTTAAGAGACTTTGTCCTGCAGCCACTGTTGGAGCAGCTGGCTCGGGAGGAGAAGAGTCAGGATTTTAGCTCCGACCTGCTCTCCTGCACAACTGTACGCAGGCAGCGGCAATGAATCCTACCACAGACTGAACGGTTCTCATGTATTGGGCTTGGGTGAAGAACTTTACTTACATTAGCTTGTCACTTTCCCCTTGGTTCTCTGTGAGGGACCTTCACTTTACAGACTGAAATTAAAGTTTAGGGAGATTTAGTGCTTGGTTAGGGTCGCACCCGGTCAGGATGGGAATTCCAGTCTACGGGACGTCCACAGATCCTGATCCTAACCACATTACACTGGGAAAATTATCCTCTTCCTCGAACCTGTCTTGCCCTGAAGTTGCTCTGACTACTGAGTTATTCTAACTCCTCAATTCTAATTACTAAATTGTGCATTTGGAAAGGCTTTGCATGTTTTGAAATACTACAGAACCATAACCTCATTTTCATGATTGTGTTTAGTCAAAATCTGTTATCAAAATATGGGTTAAGATGATTTTTGGGGGTGCCTGGATGGCTCAGTGGGTTAAAGCCTCTGCCTTCGGCTCAGGTCATGATCCCAGTGTTCTGGGATCAAGTCCCACATCGGGCTCTCTGCTCAGCAGGGAGCCTGCTTCCTCCTCTCTGCCTGCCTCTCTGCCTACTTGTCATCTCTGTCTGTCAAATAAATAAATAAAATCTTTAAAAAAAAAGATGATTTTTAAATATTTGGGTTTTAAGCTTAGTTATAAAGTTATAGTTATATTAGTTATAAAGCAGGATTCATTTATGTAAGAGGGTTAAAAAGGAGACATTTATGAAGGGCAACTGGGTGGTTCAGTCCGTTAAATGTCTGCCTTTGGCTCAGGTCATGATCTTGGGGTCCTGGGATTGAGCTCCCTGCTTAGTGGGGAGTCTGCTTCCCCCTATCTCTCTACCCCTCCCCACTGCTCATGTGTATGTTCTCTCTCTCTCTCTCTCAAATAAAAAAATATTTTTAAAAATAAAATTGTAGCAAAGAAACTCTTTCTACTATTTCCAAGATAATGCACAGAATCTGGGATGGAGGGTTAAATCATCATTTCTTTTAAACATCTGAGAGATGCCTTGAGTACGGCAGCACTGGGGGCATCATTGACGAAGCAAAGATAGGACGAATTCCTATTTGAAAATTGGTTTCTTCAAAACAAAATGAACACAAGTCAGCAAGAGATCATGGAAGCCCATTCCATAAATAAATCTTAAGAATTAAAAAAAAAAAAATCCACTTGTGACTGTTAGGGCATACTATAATCCATACTCAAAAATGAAGGAGAACATATTAGAACTCAGTGTCTTTGCTAGAACTACAGTGTCTGATGCGGTAGCGAGTGGCTATGTTTGGCTACCTGAAATTAATGAAACAAAATTAAAGATTACCCTCCTCAGCTGCACTAGTCACATTTGCAGTACTCCCAAATCACATGACTAGCGATTACCGTTGGACAGCATGCATACAGAGTATTTCCACCATCGTATAAAGTTCTCTCGGACGGCATTGTTTTAGAATGCTCAGGATTCTTCCTAGAATATTGTTACTTTCTCAAAACTTTCCTCAAAGTAAATGCTCCTCTCTAATTTTTTTTTTTTCCTGGAGATTAACATTAATGATGTTTGGAGTAGAGGAAACAGACTAACGGGGACGTTTCCTCCAGAGAGCTAAATAATTTTAAGGAGGTTCCTTTTCCTGCCCCTCACCAGCAGTGCAAGGGAGCCTAAATCAGTGCTGTGTCTGATACTGGGGGTTCAAAGGTGGTTAAGACACGTGCCCTACCCTCAGGAGCTTACAGTATTAAGGTAGCTATCCATTAAAAAGAAAAAAAAAAAAAGAAAATCCTTGTGGAACAGAGGCTACATTTCAATCACCAGTGATCTATGATGCTTGCATTTAAAAAACACCAGAAACATGGGCGCATCTGGGTGGTTCAGCCCATTGAGCAAACAACTCCCGGTTTCAGCTCAGGTCATGGTCTCAGGGTTGTGGGATCGAGCCCTGCATCAGGCTCCATGCTCAGGAGGGAATCTGCTTAACATTCTCTCTATCCCTCTCTCTCGGCCGCTCCCCCGGCTCATGTTCTCTCTCTCTCTCACATAAATAAATAGGTAAGTAAAATCTTTAAAAAAAAAAAAACACTAGAAACATGAGAATATTTATATATTCTATTGTCCTTAAATCAAAATAACTACCTTCTCTGGAAGACCTACTTCTCCTCATCTCTCCATTTTTAAATCCTGACTCATCTATATTCTTTTACTATTTTCAAAATGCTAATTCAATTCATTCCCTAGGACGCATTCTTTTCAAAGCTTTTTTTTTTTTAAGATTTTATTTATTTATTTGACAGACAGAGATCACAAGTAGGCAGAGAGGCAGACAGAGAGAGAGAGAGGAGAAAGCAGGCTCCCTGCTGAGCAAAGAGCCTCATGCAGGGCTCGATCCCAGGACCCTGAGATCATGACCTGAGCCGAAGGCAGAGGCCTCAAACCACTGAGCCACCCAGGTGCCCCCTTTTCAAAGCTTTTAATTGTGTTTTCTTATCAATTTCCTTATAAGAGAATGACTACACTTCATGCTTCAAATTAAGGTAATAAAAATTAGAAATCTCAATTACCACTGCATGTTCCTGTTAGAAATCATTTGAAGTTATAGATGGCATGTGATCTAAATGTCAGTATCATATACAAATATGACTATTCTTCTGGACCTTAAATCTAGGTTTGTAGGAATTTTCCTCTTTAAGTTTATTTTCTTCTCCATAGGACACACACTTCTAAAATCAGTGGGGTATGGTTACATCTTTGAAAACAAGATAGGACAAGATTTCAATGCCAGCATTGCTACTCAGAACTTCCATTCCCTCACCTGTAAAGTGTGATTAAAACTATCTACTTTATAGTACTATACTTTAGTTTTAAGTTTTCATATAGAAAGGAATTTATCACTGCCTCATGAATGGTAGAAACTCAACAACTCTAAGTTTCCTTCTACCCCACTGTAAAAACATCTTTAAAGTCCTGGTTGGCTGCGATGAACCGTGTCATATACAGAACCTCTGGCAGGGCAATTCTCCCCTCTAGAATGAATAGTGACAACAGCTGATATTTACTGACGGCTTACGGAGTGTCAAAGGCTGTGTCTCACAAGGGCTTCACAGGATTATTTTTTCCCAGTCACAACTCTACAGAGGAAGGAAGGTGACTTCCATTTTACAGAAATGGAAGAAGCTTGCAGGGACCAAAGAACTTGCCCATGGTCATCCCTCTAATACCTGAGTCGGTCCAGCTCCTTTGTCCTTTCTTTGAAACCAGGAGACTATGCAGATGCCTTCCAAAAGCCAGTAAATTCAATGCTAAGACAGTGAATTTTATGGTATGTGAATTTTATCTCCAATAAAGCTGTTCTTTAGAACTGCTGAATTTGTAGTGATTAGGAACTCAGTATAAAGATTCACTCTGTGGTGAACTTGGTCTCTGATTGCTTTTGACCTTTTTAAAGGAAATCTCGCATCAAGTACCTAGTCTCAAAACAAGTCTATTCCCAGCATCTTGTCAGAAAACCTGCTTGGTTTTGAGGGTCAGACAGCTGCGGGAGGGCCATGCTCCAATGACGGTGATAGGTCTGCCATGTGGGCTTACTAGGAGGCACAGAAAACGACCCAGACTCCAATAACTAGCCTGCAACTTATTTTTTTTCGGTGATGATTGCCCAACAGAAATTAAAAATTTGCAAAGAATGTTGAAATCCTCAGGAACAAAACGGAGATACAGGAAAGGATCCAGAAATAATAATTCCAAAAATAAAATGCAAACGTATTTCCTTAAAAATGTGCTGCATGCTTTGCATACCTTCCACCATTATTAACCTCCCCCTTACATGTCCTGCACTTAGAAGACTCTCTTGGGTTTTGGAAAGATGAACATATTTGACTAGAGACTGAAAGAATCATCAATGTACTATCTGTACACTAGTATTGTGAGAAAAAAAGGCTGTCGGATTAAAAGGAGCTTCCTGCCGGAGATTCAGAAAGCAGCAACAAATGCCGGGGCTGCAGACTCCCGGGTCAGAACACGACCTTCAGTGGCATGAACTTCAACGCGGCCAGGACTTTGATCGTCACTTGCTGACATTTACAGAGACAAGGAGTCGTCATAATTACCTTCGTCCATGCCATTCAGCAGTTCGGTTAAATCTTCATTTTTACTGTCAAACTGATGCTCCTTCCACGTCTCACCATTTTCACTTCGAAGAACAATGAGTTCTCTCTCTTTTCCTCGCATAGACCCAAAGTGAGGGATTTCCACTATGACAGGGCTGGAAGAAAAATCCACATTATTTTGCGATCAAATGAAATATATTTGTAGTGTCATATTTTCAAAAACAGTGTCATCAACAGTATTCATTTGAAAATCAGAGGTGCCACTAAGGTTGGGAATAACTTCAAAGCTGCAGAATCATTTGCTAATTAAATAATATGTTAGAAGCCTGAGAACATGCCATCATTCATTCATTCACCAACAATTCATAAGGGCCTACTGCCAGTTAGGCATTTTGATTTAATAAGGGGAAAATATTCAGCACATATAAACAGGATTTTTGAATCAAGGAATTGAAAGTTATGAAAACAGACCATAAGAAAGTTGGCCCATTTTTAAAAACACAATAGCTATATTATATTATGCAAAAAAGCTAATGATTTAAAAGGACACAGTCATTTCTTTGAAAAGAGAAATTCTGTAGATTTCCTGCTTCGAAAGATCACAGGTGTTTGTCCCTTAGCAAGCAAATGATCAATCGACATAGTCATTTACTCCAACAGTGACTTCCTTTCTCTCGTTTTTAATTTGTGAAATGGTAGTGGGCAACGTCACTTCCTAACTCTAGTATAACCTGCACAGGAAGATTTAAACTTCTGAAAAAGCACTTGTCGGCTTGAAATTGTAATATAGCCACACATTAATTTTTGACAGTGTCCTTTTGCCAAAGAATGTGGACAGGATGGCTGCAAATTGAAGACAGCCAGTCGAGCACAGGAATAATTTTGTTAACTTTTAAAATAGGATAAATGCTAAAAAAGATGGATGGAAGTAAGCAGACCACAATCACACACAGTTTATGTAGTTGGATTGTGCAGCTTTATTTTATGACATTTAAGTAGACAGTATCATTATTCTCCTACAGAGGTTGTATGTAACCTCACCTCTTAACCTATGTGTTTAAGTACCGGTCATAATAGGAGACATGGGTTTAAATAGGTAAGAGCACATAAAGGGAGAGGCATTGCAATGATCCAATAACATAAGAATATAGGAGCATTTCATTTATTACAAAAGCATTCACTTAAAGTGGGTTGATAAATACAATTTTTCTTTTGGCAAAATAATTACAATTAACTCAAATTAAGGATTTAAAAATTTATATTTATATATATTTTTTATTTTTTTATATAATCCTAAATGAATTTATATATAAGGATTTAAAAATTTTTATTTTTTGATAGAAACAAAATCACGTATTCCTAAGAGAGTTAATAATTTCAAGAGTTAAGATATTTAACATAGTTTTAACTATGTCTGATTTGACATTAAATTTTTTTTTTTTTTTTTTAGAACTAGATACAATCTTTGCAGGTTAATGTATCAGATACTGTCTCTGTAAATATTTAAAGAATGTGGCTTTGTGTAGGACATTCAACAATACTGGAGAGAAGGTATGAACCAGGGCCTTTGACCAAGGTGAAAGCCAAGCATAACTTTTCATAACAGGTCTCTTCATGCAGACTGCCAAGGCAAATCCACCAATCAGACAGACAAGCAAACAAACAACAAATACCAACACATTTCAGCTTACACAAAACAAAACAAGACAATTTAATAACTTCAGTAGAGTATTCTATCTGCTGCCTCGTTGGCTTTCTTTACATATCTTCTATTCCCAACATTTAATCAAATTCAGTTTACTTCTTGAGGACTTGGCTTTCTCAAAGCCCATAAAGATTACTTAGTATGCATAAGTACGTACTTTTAAAAAAACTGTAACTCCAGACACGTACATATATGTATATATATATATGTACACACATATATATTCACACATGTATATATCCTTTACAGCAAATGTTGATTCAAAGCCTCCAAATACCTTCTCTTAACGCTGCGTTGAAATTAGATCGTCAGTCTGTCTTAAAGACTATCATAACCAGTTGAAACATTTCAAAATAAAGAAAGGTTTACAGAAGCACAGATTTATGAAGCGGGGGGCTCGCAATGAACTCCACATGCTTGGAAAGCACAGGGGAGGGAGCAGTGCTACAGCTAAGTCAAGCCACTATGGTTCCTGTTTCTTTCAGTGACACACATCAACTGAAAGCATTAAAAACTGAAAAGATAAAAATAAAATTCAGACAAGAAGAAGACCATGGGTGTGACAGAAAAAAATTGAAAATGGAAAAAAGAATTGTAGACATTCTGTATCTTGTCTATAAAGATCCTACCCAATAAATTTTGTTCCTTGAGGCCCAAGCTGCAGGATTCGGCTAACCAAGCTCTCGCCCTCATTTACAGGGGGAGGATTGGTAGGAAGATGCAGTTTACTGAATAACATCCATGCAGCAGGAAGAGAAACAAGAAGGGGAAATCGTGAACACACTGTCCGTCACGACAGAGCCTGCCTCATTTGCACCCAAGTGCCACCTCAGAAAATGAATTCATTTTTTTTTTTTTTTTTGCAAAAGCCCATATCACCATGGATTAAGTTCCCTAAAAAGTATCTTTAAAAAAGACATGTACCCATAGTAGCCATTTATTCAACGTGGTGAGAGAGTTCCGCCATCTATATTTTTCCCTAAGAATGGTGCCTTGACTTCCACGGGGGGCCGCTGGGGTTCCGTGCACTCACTGAGCAGAGAACATGCTTCGTGGTTAGTAAAAGCTTTGACCAGCAAACTGAGTTAAGGAAGTATCAGCCTACTAGCTTTTCAGAGAATGACACAGCTTTTGGGACCTTTGACACCACAAAAGGTGTACTCCGTCGCAATGGTCCAACTAAGTAGTTTTAAGCGTTAACTACTTGAGTTTTTAAAAAGGGCAAAGAAAATCAAATGTATCACACAAGGGCCAAGACAAAAATTGATCAAATGACTTACCCTAAAAATTGTGCCCCTGCAGGACCCATTTCTACCAGCCTACTGGCTAATCCCTCTCCTTCCACCATGGGGGGTGGGTTGGCCAGTTTATGTCTCTTTACCAAGCGGCAGGTGATGCGGGTGGGCGCCGTGCACTTGCGCGGAGGGATGATGATTCTCATCCCGTGGTGACGGCTCCCTCTCATGGAGCCGCCTCTTGCATCCACCATAAAGCTAACCAGGAACCTGCGGGGAGAAGACCGGAGGTGAAGTCAAGGAGGGAAACATGCCATCTTCACAGGAGATTTTGAGATTAAACGTTAGGGTTTAAAACGACAGACAATGTAGCTATCATTTCCTCTCTTTAAAAATACATTGGAAGTAAATACGGTGGAGTCACATCAAACATGCATTCGACGTGTGAACTGGGCAGAAAGCGGGGCACAAGAACTTAGTTTTGGTGGGACGCTGGCCTCCTCACAGAAGCCAGCCACTTTGTCAGAAGCTCAGATTGAGGAACAGTGAACATTTCCAAGCTGGGATTAAAAACTGGCTCTTACAGGAGTGTCACGCATGTAAAAACCCGAACTGAGACCGCTCTATGTGGCCTCTGTGAATGACTTCAGCTGTATTCAAGCGTCATTTTAACTATTGGTGGAGTTAGCCAGATGCTGACTATGGCATTTCTCTCCCTAACAAGTCAGATGAAACTCCACGGTATGTCTTAACATGCACAACTCATAAAATAAATAGATACCGAATCATACCGCACACTCTTAATTTTTACTACCACAAAGCAAAATATAAGAATAAAAGCAGATGGCTAGTTCTGCTCAGGCAATTTTGATGGAAAGGGATTTAGTCTTTTCCGTATAAACTTGGCATTAATACTGTTTAAAATAGCCTCCACTTAAGTATCTGTACAGCCATTCAGAACTGAACAGCCTTTAGAAAATGTCTCTAAATGGTACATTAAAATTGTCACTGGTCTTTCTATTAAAGCTAATGGAGAAAAATTACTTGTCTGCATGTAGACATGAAAGTGTAAGGAAATTATTAGTATCTTATCTGGGTTATAGCATATCCTAATTCCTGATTCTTATCACATGCTCCTAGAGCATCCTCCTCAAATCTCTGGTATTACAAAGCACTCCAGTGAATGTACACCAATGAGTCCAACATACGGAAGAGTGTAAGTCAGACAGGAGAACATCTGTCCCTCTGCATTCCAACGTTCACATGTGAAAATATGCTTATTACTGGAGCAGCACCACATGTTGATAAGTAGAAGATTATCTGAATAGCTATAGTATTAGGGGAGGGAATAATCCCCTCCATCAAAATGTTCTACTAAATATATCTCATCTAAATGCAGTTCTAACATCCTGCAAGCAGATTTTAGGACTTTGCATGGAGGTCCAAGCTGGGGACCCTTTCCTTAAGAGTGATGCTTCTGGACCTCAGAAGAGGAACCTCTCCAACAAAGCAAACTGGTCTGACATTCCCGTGGAGAAAGGCAAGATCATGGGGCTCAATTTTTAGCCAATCAGATGTTCAGAACCAACTCTGGTCATCAGTTAGGCAGAATCATTTTCACACGCTTCTGCTTATTTTAGATTAAGCGATTTTCCTCTGGATTTTTTTTTTCTTTTTTTAACATTAGACCTACTTCGAGAGGCTGGAACCAGTGTCGTATTCAAAGTAAGAGGGGAAGAGACTGACCTCCTCCAAAACAAGACAAACACACAACTCCCAAGTCAAAGACAGAGGTACTTGTTTCCTTGTGCAAGTGTCCACATCAATTGCCTCCAGTGCTAAATGATAACAAGGCTCACGTGAGACTGCTCTGGTGAGCCCACACTGTCTTAGACATACACATACTTAGCGCGACCTTTACTCAGTAATGAAGACAACAGGGCAACTTTATAAAGAAGCCCAAGACAAAACCTGATCCTTCTCAGCAGTCAATACTGAAAATCAACTCCTGATTGGGAGTAAAAGCAACAGAATGATTCAAGACAAACTCTGGGGGTCATGTGGCTGGCTCACTTGGTGGAGTATCTGACTCTTGATCTTGGGGTCATGAGTTTGAGCCCCATGCTGGGTGTAGAGATCACTTAAATAAAACTTCAAAAAAATAAACTCTGGGTTTGAAAATTTGGTTGTATTAGTACAAATAAACACTGGAGTGTTTACATGACAGCTGATGCCAACCATATAGAATGGTATTTCAGATCAGGCCTGTCTTGTTCACTGCTTGACCTGCAGAGCCGAGCACAGTTCCCAAAGACATAATAAATGCTTACTGAGTGAGCCACTGAACAAAAACTCTTGTGTTAAGGGTGCTTAGGAACTGCCTAGGTCAGACGAGGTTACTAATACTAAAAATATATCTATATGAAAAAGATCTATATCTGCTGAGCAGATATTCATGTTGATATAAAAATATCCAAAGTACAGGGGCGCCTGGTGGCTCAGTGGGTTAAGCCTTTGCCTTTGCTCAGGTCGTGATCTTGGGGTCCTGGGACTGAGTCCCGCATCGAGCTCTCTGCTCGGCAGGGGGCCTGCTTCTCTCTTTCTCTGCCTCTCTGCCTACTTGTGAACTCTCTCTGTCAAATAAATAAGATCGTAAAAAAATATATCCAAAGTACAAAGAATATCAGAACCAAATGGAAAAAACAGGTCTTAGACGATTTTAACAACAAATTAGAAGAAGCTCTTTCTCTGGGTTCCCCATAGCACCCACTGCCCCCCTGGTATTCATTAGCAATCATTTATTGTTTTAAGGTTTTCAACTTTAAGAGCCAGTTGACTGAGGAGAGGTGAGAATAAATGTTAAGCAGGATAGGGTCCTATTATTCAGTAACAATCATGAAATACAGTGATTTGTTTTCCAAACTCATTCCTTACATATTCTGTGCAAAACAAAATCTCATGCAAAATAACTTCTTAGAAACAAATCAGAAGGTGATGTTTAATCATATTGGTTGCATCTTATTAATACTTACACTAAAGCAGAAATTCTACAAATGATCCTAAAACTAACACATGGATGATTCTACTTTTAAAGAACAGCGGGATGACGAAAGCAGATTACAGACATTGACACATCTAACTGCGGGAAAACTTCACATAAATTAAAAATACAAAAAAGGATGGTTCACATCAAAGACACAGTTATCACCTTGAATCATACTGAGGAAGTGGAGAAGAATAGCTGCAAAATAATTTAGAAGCAAATGGGAAAAAATTAATGTAAGATAATTAGAAGCAGGCAACAGAAAATGTCAATGATAAGCAAAGAAAAAATAAAAACCATCAGAGAGTGAAACCAAGGCATCTGGCATTTGTGGGACAACCTGGAGAAATATTTGTTTTACGTGGCTACAGAAGCTACTCCCCGGACCTGGCATTAGGGAATCGTTTCTGAGTGTATGCCACGTCTGTAGTTTCCTTTTCAAATACGCCCACACTAACTGCCATTATTTTTGCTCTCCCGGACATGGCCACTGTCTTCAATAAATTCAGGAGGAAGGAGAGAGAGAATGCACATATTCAAATATTTCACTGTTTCCTGTGTATGGGAAAGTCTACTTCTGATTTTATTATTCTGTGCTCCTTTAACTCCTCATTGAAGTTCAAACCATCCTTTGAAGCAAAGCCTAAGAGCTGACTGAATTGGACCCTAGTACTTTTCTTTCCTGTGTGGAGAATACAAGATGCTGGTTCTAGGTCTTTGAGACACAGCAACAATTCACTAAGCTTGATACAAGGAACTCTTGAACATGCTGCTCACAGAGTGTGTCCCGGGTATTTTTTATTTTCCTTCTCAACTGATTTTTTTTTCTTTTTTTTTTTCTTTTTTTTTGCATTTTCAATGTTAGATCCATAAACATCTAACATCGGTGGTGTAAATATTTTAAGCAATTAAAAATTAATGTGACTATAATTAAGATTTTTCTGATTGAGTTAAAGAAATGCAGTGTTAATGAGTCGAAGACTGCCATGTAGTTTATAGTTGATAAAGCCCTTTCATATCAATTATTTCCATTTGAATGATACCGCACATCCTTGTGCCACAAGCCACAATTCTGTAAGAATGCTTCAAATAACCTGCAGCATCATTCTGAGTCTCACTTTTCTTCTATAGAATGGGGGTAATGAGTAAAACCTACCTCCCAGTGTCATTTCAAGGTTCAAACAAAAATTAAGTAGGATAATACATGTAAAACATTTAACACAATGCCAGGCACATACAAAGGTAAACATTAGCTATAACATTTATTTCAATTAAAAGCAGCAGAAAATACTTCATGGAATACATACAGCATTTCAGTAATGTTAATTAGTGTTAATTTATTTAATTGCAAGCTAATCCACCCTTGTTCTGGGTCACAACTAATTTATGGCCCAAATGCCAGTTTCAGAAGTGAAAACACCTGGATGTTTTTCAGCCTCTCAATTATTTGCATTCTATTTGAGGAGATTCAATTACCCCATGTTTTAATTACCAAAAGGTAAAGAATCCCACATCAAAATATACAGTGATGATCAGGTCGGCAGTTGGAGCACCTACCACCTACTTCCCACCACCTACCCCAGGTTCCGCCACCAGTGGGACAGCAGGGAGGAGCCTGTCCCATGTGGTTTTTACCACTGCGCCCCTAGGGTACACACATTGGTACCTTCACTTTTTAAAAGTGAATTCCTTTCTTTCCATTTTAAAATTAATTTCTCTTCTTCTAGTTATAATTTAATACAACTTAAGCATAATCTTATTTCAGGAATACAGAAGGTACCAAACTTGGCCTGGAGATTTCAGGCTCAAAGCAAAGCATGAAAGCAGTCAGTGAGGTAAATGATCAGACAGACCTCCATATTGAATTTTTCATTAGAAAGAAAAATTAAGCACTCAGAAATAAAACTTGATTTCAATCAGGTAAAATGAAGGGAAATGACTAGACTTAATTTTTTTTTAATTGAAAAGAAAAATTAAAGACCTGGAAATAGCACCAAAAAGGCAAGAAATTTTTATGTACCAATACTCTAATTCTCTTCCTCTCTATCACTGTGCTTCCTTCAACAAAAAACAGATATACCATTTTGCTCAGAGGAAAAAAATGACTAATGACTTACAAATATACATCACATATACTCACTAATGAAGTCTTCAGAAGACCAGGATTTCATACATATGAAGCTTGTTGATATGAATTTATAACTCCAAATAATAAATGTAATGTTCATTTAACAGGATAAAGAAAAGTGAGTTTTAGATTACTTACCCAGAATGAACAGGACTTGAGACAAGATTGACATTGTCCAAGGTATCTGCAGCCCAGCTATAATGTCTTAGAGAATCTGAATCAAATTCTCTTGTGAATGTTAGATGCTGCAAAATAAAATGATATATGGCATCAACAACCCACACAACACACTGTTTCTCTGTACCTACAAATACACCTGTATGTCTGTCTAAGTCCAGAGAGTGAAAATAAACAATTTGTACTCTAGGTCTGTAGGTCTACATTGAAGTTTCAAGAGCAGGAGCCAAAGCTTATTGATATGTTGTATTATTTCAATCTTTTAAGAAAGCATCCTGAGTAACTGGCATGACAAAAGGAATGTCACAGATTTCAAACCGGAAGTAGACACAAAGCATGCCTGCTGATTACTAAAGTTATGATCATCGGCGGGAAGAAAGGCATTTGAGATGTAAACTGAGAAGCAACTTTTCCATGAAACACAGTATATATGTATAGCATATGCAAATAGTATATACTATAGTATATGCAAAACTATGATAATTTTGACTTCGGTTTTGACATTATTTTCTTGAGAATGAACAGTTTGAGTCTGTCAGTTCAAGGAAAGTAACTGATGGATTATTTGTTAATGATAAAATCTGAGCTTTCAAGCAAATTAGAATTTCAGAAACTTTATGTCCACGTCTAATGAGCTCAGTGGTGATATGAACAAATGTGATATATTCCTTTTGGATAATAAATGTGTGCCAACAATATAAAGATTTGCATAAATTAGTAAAGCAGTATTTTCCGAATCACCAGTGAATGACGTTCTATGGGCAAAAGGTACATCAATGTGGAAATGCTAACCATGATTTTAATGACTTGAACACACCTCCCAATTAATTTTACAAGTATAAAATTCTTTCCCATATTAAAAAAAAATAAAATCAATCTTGGTGACTTTTGTTTTCCAAGGGGGGCAGAGCCTGGAGTAGAAACCCACTGTGGCTGCCACACCAGATAGTTACAGAAATGGGCTCAGAGAGCAGCGAGCGCAGCTGAGGGAGGGGAAGACCTTGAAGAGCTGCGTGGACTTTCTGTCGCCATTTTTAACTTGGCTGCCTTTGTCAATGATGTGTACAGACAGAATTAGGGCTTTGTACCAGCGAGCTACTATTGGGGAATAGAAAAACCAAGGGGGGTTCTGTGGAGATTTGGGCAGCCTTGAGCATGTTCCAGATTTCTGTGAAGAACATTTGCTCAATTCTGGGGCTGTGTGGAACAGGAAGCTCAAAATCTATCCAGAAAATCTCTAAAAGGCACACTGTTGCTTCTGGGCAGTTTCATGAGGAAAAATTGAGTTTGGGACTCGTCAGGGGAGGGGATCACACAAGAGTCTCACATAAGGATCCTCACAAAGGCCAGGAACAAAGCCGGGAGAGTCTGAGTTTACCAGGGCTGCAAATGGTTTTGCCTCATTGCAGTGGAACCTTGACTGGGATTGAAATAATCAGCCACCACTGTTTGCCCAGCATAGGCAGGGAGCGCCCTCTGTGGAGAATGACATCATCAGCGGGTGTGTCCTGCCTACAGCTTTTTATATACCATGTCCCGCTTGCAGTGAGAAATTGCCAAGCATGGGCAGAACACATGAACAAAAAACAAAATAAAACAGATACTATAAACAGACTCCCAGGTCATCCTACATTTTGAAGTAAGCAAGTAAGAACTTCACGACGGCTCTGATTAGTTTGTTAAAGAAAACAGGGAAGAACATAGGAAAGAAGTTAAAAGGGGGTTGATTTTTTTTTTTAAAGATTTTATTTATTTGACAGAGAGAGATCGAGAGAGACAGAGAGAGAGGAAACACAAGCAGGGGGAGTGAGAGAGGGAGAAGCAGGCTTCCTGCAGAGTACGGAGATGCATGCAGGGCTTGATCCCATGACTCTGGGATCATGACCCAAGCTGAAGGCAGCTGCTTAACCACTGAGCCACCCAGGCACCCCGAAAGGTGGCTGATATAATAGAGCCCTGGAATACACATAAGAAAAAATCAAATGGGCATTTGTTCACTTGTAAATACAATTCAGTTCTTGATGAGACACAACAGAAACAGGGTTAGAAAATTGGAAGTGTAAATGGAAAAATGTACAAAAGAAAGGATTTAATAAAAGAACGGAAACTACAGAAAATCATATGAGTGACCTATGGAACACGGTGAATAGTTTTCCTACGTGTAACGGGACTCTGGGAAGAGGAGAGTAAGGCAGAAGCTACATGAGGAGGGAACAGCCTTCCTTTACTGGTCCCCAGCCCGACAGGGACAGAGCCTCCAGGCAGAAACTGGGACGTCTTCACCGGGATTTCCCAGTGACTTAGGATTCACTGAGAATTGGGATTTCCCAGTAACATGTCCCTGGCCCCTCAATTGAGTAGAAATCATGGATGGCAAGCTCTCCACCATGGAGAGAGCTTTCACTGAGCTCCGTGGTCAAAAGTCACTGCATGGTTGAGAAGTATATGAGGAATAAAATAAACAAATAAGTAAATGGAACAAGAGCAAACTGGAAGAAATAGAGGGACTTCAGGGAGAAGAAAGCTTAAAAATTTTCATTGATGTCCAGAGAGAGATGAGATCTTCTTCTACTTATAAAGCAATAAAATACTAAAAACAAACAAAAAAACAAGAAAAAATAACTCAAAGAAAGTAACAAATATGACAGCGCTGAAGTTAAAAAAATATCTAGAAGTTAGGGGAATATCTTCAAATATAGAAAAGAGGAGAACATACAAGAAAGCAGAGAATCATTTCAGGAATTTCAAACCTATTTCCTTTCTCCCCTCTCCCCCAAAAAAAGTTCCAGAAAGAGAAAACAGTGAAATAGAGGAGAAGAAATCAAGGAAATAACTCAAGAAACTTCATGAGAGCAAAAGCCCTGAGTTCCCAGAGTCAAAGGCCCCACTTGACTGAGTAGTACTATGAATGTAAATGCAGTATAGCACACCATCATGAACTTTCAGGACTTGGAGACAAAGAAAGAGCCTATAGATTTACAGAGGAAAAATGATCACAGGACAGACTTCCATCAGACTTTTAACAGCAAAAACTGAAGTTTAGGGCATTGGAGCAATTCCTTCAGTGTTCTGAGAGGAAATGAATTTCAACCCAGAATTCTAAAACCAGCCCCCCGCCAAAAGTATGAAAACAGAACTAAGATATCTTCAGAAATATAAACTCCCTCCCCCAGATAGATTTCTCACGAACCCTGTAAGGAAACTATTGGAAAATGTACTCCATCAAAATGAAGGATTAAACCAAGAAGATGGAAGACACAGTCTAATGTAAGAACACAGGGAATTTTCATGGTGACAGCGAAGGAAGACCCAGGAGGACATCCATGCAGTGGGCCTAAAAGGAACTTACTAACAAGTAAGAAAGCTCAAAGAGAGATGAATTAAGCAGATGAAATTTATAGAACAGCTGATGAGTGTGAACATATTAGAGGAGACTGGCACAACTGGGGAGGGGTTTGGGGGCTGGACTAGGAATACATATAGAAAACACCAAGTAAATGAAAAACATCTAGGGAAAGCAAAATATTGTGCCCAAGAGAAAATACAATCATAACACACTTCACATCTGTGGATAATATTTATATAGGTAAAATACTAGAAGCACTAAATACTGGCAGAGCCGAAATAAAACACAACTGTTTTGGGGAAATGGGGGGGATGGAAAGTGTGTGTGGTCAGAGGGAAGAGGTATTCAAACAGTCAAAACTTCATCTTCCATTTTGGGAAGTCGACAAATAACTCCTGAAATGGGAAAAAGCCAACAGGAGGCCACATATACATATTATTTGGAGACACAGAAGCACGTAACAAGATTGTTCGAAATGTACTTTGAGGAGTTGTCTCTAGAGAGGAGAAACTGGAGGCTGAAGATGTATGTGGAGATTCTCTTTCCTAATGAGAACATCTTATAAAATGACATGGCTTATTTGTTTGCATAACTTCGATAACAAAACATAAATTTGGGGATGCCTGGATGGCTCAGTTGTTAAGCATCAGCCTTTGGCTCAGGTCATGGTCCCAGGGTCCTGGGATCCAGCCCCGCCATTGAGCTCCTGGCTCAGCAGGAAGCCTGCTTCTCCCTCCCCACTCCCCCAGCTATGTTCCCTCTCTCGCTGTGTCTCTCTCTGTCAAATAAATAAATAAAATCTTAAAAAAAAATAAAACACAAATTTTAAAACTTACTGTGAATTACAAAGTTTTTTTTTTTTTTTTAAAGCCCTGAAATCAAATTGGAAAAGAGTAAGAGACCACAACAGCAAGGTCCTAACCCCAAAAGAATAACACATCATCACTTCAGAAAGTTCCCCAATTCTACATGAGTTGACTGTAGATTATGTGTTGGTGTTAGTCTGGCCTTATTTACCAATTTTACTGACTTTTGAAGACCCCAACCAACTAACCTTCAGAATAGGGCAAATAAAATATGGGTAGTGATGCTCACTGTATTTAATTTTTTAGCAAACTATAATTCCTATCTTTGGGGTCCCGAGGTCATTTTTCACAAAGGACCCATTTTTTTTTTCAAAGTTCTAATAAATAAGTAATACCACACCTCTTTGGTAATTACAGTAAATTATTTACCTTTGGTACTCTTAGCAACATGCACTGGCAACATTAATTATTGAAACAATGAATTATACCATGCAAGAAGGTATCACCACCATCATGTACTATTTATGGAGGTGAAAGCATGCCAGCACTTGGATCCCAAGTCCCTGTCAGCCCTTCCTGACTCCTGTACTGTCCAAGCTCTCTGCCACTCATCAAAACTTGGTCATAACACAAATGAACCAATGTATAATGAGCAGATATACTTGATCAAAATGATGACATGTATATCCCAATATTTGTCCCAGTTTTTTTTTCCCCCCAGAGAGGTTTGCTTAGGCTTATGACCAGACTTACCAATTTTAATAAGCTAAACACAAAAACGTGCTCTTCCTCTGTAGCATCCATAGAAACACAAAATAAGGCAATTGGACAGAACCTATATTTTTTATAGAAAGAGACTGAATTTGTAGCTTCACTTCTGATCTCCCTGTCACCAAAGGGTGAAAGCTCCCTTTCTAAATTCTATAGATTAGCACTTACTTAAAACTGAAATTTAATTTATTTTTTAAAAAATTTTATTTATTTATTTGACAGAGATCACAAGCAGGCAGAGAGGCAGGTAGGCATAGAGAGGGAGGGGGAAGCAGGCTCCCTGCTGAGCAGAGAGCCCGATGGGGAACTCGATCCCAGGACCCTGAGATCATGACCTGAGCCAAAGGCAGAGGCTTAACCCACTGAGCTACCCAGGTGCCCCTATTTTATTTATTTTAATAAACAATATAAATTCCAGAAGGTTCTGTCATGTTATTGTGAATGGTACTATGGTACCAACAAAAAGCTTTTCCTCTATCTGGTTACGGAACAAATAGACATTTAAAACAATAAACAGGATATCACATTATGGTGATGGTTAAAAAAATGAACTAGATTGGCTCTTGAGCTTCCCACCACAAGTAGGGTGTCCCCAGGGTTTAATGGAAAAAGTTGGCAGACCTAGATTTAAAAATTGCCTTTGCTACTTCTTAATGGAGAACACTTCATTCCCCGCCCTGAGTTTTCAACTTTGGCAAGGTAAGTCAGTTGTGTAACTATGGTCCTCTTCCTATCCCTTTACATTGGGCCCTGGAGAGGTGGAGTGATTTATTTGGCTGGTAGATCTGGGAAAAGGTAGCTGGGAAGGCTCTGCTCAAACCCAGTGTTCACTGTCCTGGGCTTGAGCTTGGGCCCAGAGAGCACACATGCCCCTCAGCGCCCTGAAGCTTACTTCCTTGAAGGGTATGCCTGCCCCAGCATTGGCGATGTGGGCCACCATAGAGGCTACGTGTCTATTTCAGTGGTTCGGTTAGCACGCCTACGTGCCTCCAACACTAAGCCAGCCCTCGACCTGGCCTCCAGTAGGAATAAAGGAAATATTTTGCTTTTGACCTTTCCTTATCTTTCTTTACTGAAAGCCCTTTTGGAGATGCCCCAACATGGCTTCCTGGCTTCATGATCCAAAGGGTATTTCTTAGCTTTTCTTAGTCTTAGTTTCCTCATTTGCAAACTGAGGGTTGGTTGCTGTGGAGATTAAATACAAATGTACACCAAAAAATCTGGCACTAAGGTCAGGGCTGGCATGGAGTCATATTGACGTTTCTTTATATGTGTAGTCATTTCTGCTTTTCAAAGGGCTTTCATTTATATTAACTCATTTGCTAAAATGTGATAATCTGGGGAAAACACGTAAAAACAAAAATGTTCCAGTGCCAGCACTGGTCCTTTACAGTTATATACACAGACCGTGTATATCAAATCAATGGCGCCCATTCAATTAGAAAAATGCATCTTATAAATGTGTAGGACTTAGTTATTGATTCAAAAATGCTTCAATTCCCATGTTGACAACAGCAATACCAAAACTTACTGCGTGTCAGCTCCGTGTCAAGCCCTGTTCCAGACCTTTACATTCATTTATCCTCTGAGTCCTCGGAACCTAGTGGCACTAGGGGTCATATGATACCCATTTCACAGATGAGGAAACTGAATTTCGGAGAGAAACTTCAAAAATTTGATGACACAAAATCAACTCCCTGCACTGGGCAGCTTAAGTAGGACACTGTGTTAAGGAAAGATTTACACTGACTTAGTAAGACCTTCTACTCCCACATCAGAAATGATATGAATAATAGGCACACTCTTTTTCATCTTGGAAGTGATGTCAAGGACCCTATTAGAATCAAAATGCATGTTATTCAATAGAGTCCAAGGCCTGACTAATGATGATATCACTGTCTCCATGAGCTTAATACTTTCCAAAAATAGCTTCTCACTAGCACTATTCATCAGAGGAAAGAGAAGAGCAAGTACACACTGGCTTTACAAGACGACACACCCAAATGCCCAGGTCTGGAAATAAATGCCCCAGCACAGAAGAAAAGAGGCACGGGCCCAGAAAGTAAATATGCGAGGAAAAGAAAGAACCACTCGATTCCCTTCAGTATTACCTACTTTTCCAGGCTGCCAACTGTCAAACCCCAGTACTGGAGGACACCAGGGAAAGTCCTTCTCTGTCAGCTCTGCTGTCCCTGGGAGCCAGCAGAAGGGAGTCCTGTAGATGAACTGGTGGCATTGATGGGCTATGGCTAATGGCACCAGGTAGACCTCATACTCTCAGGTCAAAACTCAGTGCATTTAATCTGAAAAGCTCTAAACACAGTTCACTTGAAAAACAGTTGACTGATGGCACGAGACTAGGAGCCCATGAAAGGAAAGGCTTGCAAGGATAATGTTACCTCTTGGCCACACGCTGCACAGGACCAGGCCAGGGGAACCCATGTGGGTTTCAGTTCCCTTAGACCAAGAGTACATGACTTGGGTTCGACTTTGGCTATAGCACTTCACTGCCCAGACAGGGACAAGTCAAACACCTCGCTGCACCTCCATTGCTGCATGTGTGTAACCGGCGGATGAGACTATTTGTCCCGATTCACTGTAAGAATGGAATGACCCGAGTATTGTCAAAGTGATTTGAAAATTCTAGGGATAGCGCGGAGGACCACAGGGGAAGGGAGGCAAAACTGAATGGGAAGAAGTCAGGGAGGGAGGCAAACTGTGAGAAACTCAGGACTCCGGAAAACAAACTTAGGGTTACAGAAGGGGGGTGGGGGTGGGGGACTGGGGTAGCCAGGTGATGGGTATTAAGGAGGGCATGTGTGGTGATGAGCCCTGGGTGTTTATATGCTACTAACAAATCGTTGAACGTTACATCAAAAACTAATGTCGTATTAGATGTTGGCTAACATAATAAAAAAAAAGTGAACATTCTAAAATGTAATGTGAACAGAAGCACAGATTATAATAATCCTGAACTTTACCTATGGTTTTTATAAGTGGAGATAATTAATTTCTTAAATTGATAGAACATTACAGCCCCTTACGGAGCTTTTAGGAGAGCATCGTCTTATCAGACAGCAGGAAGTAGCCTGCTAGATTCGCCAACAATGGTGGGGTTTGGGCTGTGACAAATACTTGTGTAAATACCGACTTTCCCATGGTGAACATGTTTTGTCAGGTCAGCCACGCTTGGTGTATTAGAGTGGCAACCTAGTGGTCAGCCACAGAATTGGTCTAGTAGCCACCAGACCTAAATTCTAGTCTCAGCTCTGTTATCTAGTGATACTGGGCAAATGAAATACTTCTCTCTGCCCCAGCTTCTTTGTCTGCAAGAGCTAATGGTCGTACCTAGACCGCAATGAAGCTGAAAGCAGGATGTGAGATGATCCATCAGTAAAATGCTGTGGCAGTGCCTACAATCAGTATTCCAAGTATTGTGATCCACAGCAGACACTGAGTGAAACGGCAAACTGCTAGGGGTCTGTTGGGACATGTCATGCAACTAGTTGGAAATATTCTCTTAAGGAATGGATTCCACCTTAAAAAAAAGAAAGGTTTAATCCATAGTAACTGGCAATAGAAAGGTGGTTCCCAGAGGCTGGAAGATTGAGAAGTGGGGGCATTTGATCAGAGGGTACAAACTTGCAGCTGCAAGATTAGTAAGTTCTGAAAACCTAATGTACAGCACGGGGACTGTAGTATTATATTCTTGAAATTTGCTAAGAGAGATCTCAACTGTTCTTCCTATATACACAAAAATGGTGAGTATAGGAGGTGATGGATATGTTAATTAGCTTGATTATGGAAATCATCTTACAATACATACATATATCCATCAAAACATCATGTTGTACAACTTAAAAAATGGCTTCCACAAAAGAAAACCTGATTTAAACAGAAAATAACAATTAAAGGCAGACTAAAGCAGGTCTTTTTTTTTTTTTTTTCCTGAAAGCATTTCTTTTCTTGAAGTCAACTATTATTATGCTTAAGATTTATTTGAGACTAAAATGCAAACCATAGAAGCTGAGTTCTTTGGGATTTCCAAACCTGATTGATTTCAAAATAATTTAGCTACCAACTTCCACAAAAGAAGGTGAATCAAGGTCAGCATGGAAGCTGTTAACGCAACATTCAGCTCAAGACATTTAAACTGCCCTACCTTAAGTAAGTCGCAACACCAACCCATCTGCCTTGAAAAGAAAATGTGTAATCTTACAGACCAATCTGTGAGAGGTGTTGAATGGATCACCTGAGTAATGCTGGCAAAGCACTCTGAACAGAAAAAGCAGCATATTAAATGTCACTAGTCAAAGGTGTTTATCTTCTAGGGGACTATCTCTAGCAAATCTTTCATCCTAGGCTGCCTACCTTCTACCACCAGGCACATTTCTGAGAACCCCTTAGAATTACCTTCACCATAAGAAACAGGAGTGCTAATCTGCTGATGTGGGGAAAGGGAAGCTGCAGGAGGAGATGGAGTGAGAGGCAGAGAAGGAAAAACGGAGCGTTAGCATGACCGGCCTTTGGTATTAGGCATTCTTACTTTCTATTACTGAAATAAGTGGAAATTGCCTAGGTCTTAAAGTGACAGACATGCAATTTCTCCTGAAGAACCCTCCTATTTACGTATGACTTGCTAATACATCAAGCAGCACTTTATATGACTAAGCATACGTGAGGTCATCCTTAGCCTAAAAAAGACGATCTAACCCAAAGGATCTGGAGTCCTGGGCTATGAGATAAAGGAGAGAGTTACGAGGTGGAAGGTATGGCGGCTGCCTCCGGGTAGCCTACAGGTATGGGGAGGCTTGAATAAGGCCTCCAACAGTAAAGACAGAATGACCCCATTCAAACAGCCAATGCAACCCTTCCCATACTACTTTAGTTAAACCTTCTAACCTGGTCAGTTTTAGAAGCCCTGCCAGTCATCCTGAGACATAAACCATGTGGGCAAATCCGATCTCAGAGGGGAAGGTTGCAAAATGAAAGCAACCTCTTTAAGCCTCCTAAAAGAGGAACGGGGTCTCACAGCTGCCCCTTTTCTCGTTTTCATGGATGCACCGCCTCCATAGCAATGGAACTGAAAGGAAACGGAAGGCACTCACTGCTTAGTAATCAATCAGCAAAGAATGTTTTTCTAAAAGTTTTTGCTTAGAACACCCAAATTTATAGCTCTTCTCTTAAGCCATAGCTCCTTTCCTTATTTTGTTAAGATTACATTTATTTAGATCTAGAGAGAAAGCATAAAACAGAATCTCAAGACTGAACAGAACTTTAAGATGCTAGAAGACTTTCTATGTTGCCCTTGATAGGTGGTTATTCATGTCAAGTTTGACCACCACCAATATAAGCATGTTAATGAGGACCCAAACCCCAATTAAACTGGCTTAAGACACTCCCCTCCACCTCCCAGGGGTGGGAGGAGATTGAGATCAATGCACTGGTTTATATTGCAAGAAAGTCTGGGAGGGACCAACTCCAGGCTGAATCCAGCCATGGCTCATGGTAGGAATCTCGTTTTCATGCTCTATCCTTAGCAGCTTCGAGCTGACATCATCCGTAGAGCTTAGCAACCCCAACAGGCTACAGAAAGTCTCAAATCTGAGTCTCATTAAGCTGGCTTAGATTTTACATTTTAACCTAAAATAAACACTGTAACCCAGGAAAAGGAATTCTCTGGGAGGCCAAGTTTGGAGCCCATCATTGGAGGAGAGGAAGGGATTTCTGACCCTTCTAAATGACATTGAGAAATGGATAGGGGTCCTGGTTTGACCATCAGATCCTGTCTGCCAGCTAAGAAAGCAGAACGGTGTACATAAGCAAAACAAACCCAAGTCCCTAAGTGATTCCTGCTCTTCTCCTACTTTTGGAAAACTACCAGAAATCATACTGAATTAAATGTTTCTGCTTGCTGTATACATACAGCCCTTGGTCTTACAGATACGTCTCGGGTCATTCAAAGGAAGTGTAATTAATTTAGCTTGCAAAACAATTTTAGACCACTATTGTGCCTTCTACCTCATATCTATGTGAAGGTCAAGTATTTCCATTTCTTTAATGATGCCTTACATGCCATGACTTTTAGCATAATAATTTTCTCCATAATTTTCATAACTTATTGATGAACGTAAGTTGTCAGTTCAAGTCACATTAAATATGAAATTTATTATTAGAATTTGGCATAAGCAAAATAGAGAGCACAACTCTAAATATAATCTTTCATGCTAAAAAATGGATTAAAATGGGGCACCTGGATGGCTCAGTAGGTTAAGCATCTGCTTTCGCTCAAGTCATGATCCCAGGGGCCTGGCTGGGATCGAGTCCTGAATTGAGCTCCCTGCTCAGCTGGGGAGTCTGCTTTTTTTCTCTCCCTCTGCCCCTGCCCCCTGCTCTCTCACTCACTCTCAAATAAATAAAATCTTTTAAAAAAAAATGTAAAAAGGATAAAGTTGATGGCACCAAATCCATATTAAAAATACTAACAAGTGTGAGGTTTCAAAGGACAGAGTATTAAGTGTGAGAGCTCTCAGATGGCTGCTTTCCCACATAGGGCGATGTAGATGGACAGCTTCTGAGGAAGCAGCCTGGAACCTCATGGACCGTGGCTCTGCCGTTTACCACCTGCACTCCCTGGGATGAGATACTTAAGCTGACTGTGCCTCAGTTTCTTCATCTTCTTAATGGACCCAAGAAACTGTCTCGAAGGGTTTTTGTGAAATGCAAACGAGCTGATACTGATAAAACACTTAGAACCGGTTTTGGACCCAGTAGGAGCTCCATGAACCATATGCATCACCACACCCCCTGACACAGTGTCTTTTGAATGTTATTCCATTTAGATCACGAGGACTGGCTGGTGCGGATCATGCACAGCAATTACATAAGCCATACCAGACGTGGCTTTCAGGAATTATGTCAGAAGAAATGAAAGAACCAGTCTATTATATTAATCCTAGACAAGCCGGTTTCAGGTTGCAATCATCCCTTGTCTTTGTTACCTTCTATTTGGAAAAGAATGTTTCCAAGCACAGATCTTGTTCCAAAGACAGTCTGACACGCACAAATCAGAGCTTATGAAACAAATACATTAAATGTTGAATGGCCGGTATACGAAAAGATCCCAGCCAGAGTGCTTTAAATCAGTGGGTCCTATCCAGAGATGCATCCCAGAATCACCTGTGGAGCTTTAAGAAACACACGTGCCCAGGAACCCAGCTGGGGAGAGTCTGATTCTGTAGGCCTTTTGTTCTCCGAAGAGCTACTGGTGATTCCAATGTGGGCCCCAATGATGAATTCTAATCTCACACCCAAGGTGGGGCTCAAACTCATAACCCTGAGGTCAAGAGTCACATGCGCTTCCAACTGAGCCAGCCAGACATCCCTTCGCCCAGTTAAGAATTCTGACTAGGAATCAGGAGTTTTCAGTTCTGGGTGCATTAAAAAGTTCTATGCCTAGGCCCTCCCAGCCACTGGGCAATTGTGCTTGTTTATTTTTAAGTTTTTATTCTAATTCCAGTTACTCAAAATACAGCCTTATGAGTCTCAGGTGTATGATATAATGATTCAATACTGCCCCAGGTCACCCAGCGTTCATCACCCAACAGCGCACTCCTTATTCCCCAATTCACCCATCCCCCACCTGCCTCGCCTCTGATAACCATCCGTTTGTTCTCTATAACCAAAAGTCCGTTTCTTGATTTGTCTCTTTCTTTTCTTTCGTTTTGTTTCTTAAATTCCGCATAACAGCGAAATCATACAGGGAGCAATAGTGTTTTAAAAATTCTTTAAAATGATTCTCAAGAGTGGTCAGAGCTGAGCATCATTGCTTTAAATAATAAAACCTGACAAATGCAAGGCATGATTTACTTACATATGTATTTTCAGAGGCATAGCTACAGGTGACTCTTGATTACAAGGCAAAGGGAAGGCAGAGGTATAGGGAGTTCATGGATAACCCAGGATCACAGTAAAGAGTCCACTCTTGATTATCCAAGGGGGGATTATGTGGTTTACAGACTGATCATGATTAAGGCTCTGCAGGGCAAGAGGACAGGCTCACTTCTCCCAGCTTCCTTCCCAGCCTCCATATCTGCCTTCAACAACATAGGATCTTGGGAATTATCCAGAGTCTCAACTGCACTTTAACTGTGGTTAATGTGCAAACTGCTTCATGGGCAGCATAGTAATGAAGGGGCAACTAATTATGCTTTGTACTGGTGAAGTCTCTGCTTGTTGAAAATGACCAGCACGTGGGGAGTTCATTTTTATTCATTTGCCACCTTTATGTGTCAATGCAACTTTAACTGGGCAGTTTCAAATCTGACAGTAAGTCATATATCCTTGCCTTAAGAATTCTAAATATTTAAGGCTTCTTGCGTGCTTTCAGACAAAATCAGTACTGTGCAGGAACTCCGTTTTGAAGTGTATAAATACAGATTTAGAGGCATGATGGATATAAACTAATGTTTGCCACTTAATTCTAATATAAAGTCTGTGCTTTACATGAAGCATACTTCTCAAGAAAATGCTCCTCATTCGTCTTGCACAGTGTAACTGGACCCTTCCCTCACAGAGCCTCTCTTTTGAGGAATTAGTCTCTTCCCTCATCTGTAATAAATGAGATACTAGAGACTAAAAAGTCAACACAACTCTTTTGCAGTTTGTCTTCCCCTTTCTTCCAAGTTTTTATTTTGAAGGAGTTCAAACAAATAAAGATGTTGAAAAAACTTTATAAGAAATACCCATATATACTTCACCTAGATTCAACATTAACATTTTGTGGCATCTGGGTGGCTCAGTTGGTTGAGCATCTGCCTTCGGCTCGGGTCATGATCTTGGGGTTCTGGGATCAAGCCCCACATTGGGCTCTCTGCTCAGTGGGGACTCTGCTTCTCTCCTCCCCCATGCTGGTGCAAGCACTCTCTCTCCAATAAATACCTAAAATCTCTCTAAAAAATTCACATTTTGCCATATTTATGCTCGCACGAGCTTTCTCTCTCTCTCTCTCCACACACACACACACACACACACACACACACACGACGTCTTTTGGCTCATTTGAAAACAAGCAGCTGACTTAATGATTACTTCATTGCTGAAAACTGCTGCATGCCTACCCCCCGGAATGGAGATATTCCCCTATATAGCTTTAATAATGCTGTCACTGGTAACAGAACTAACAGTACTTTCCTAACACTATAGCCAGTATGTGTTCAAGTGTCCTCAATTTTCCCTGAAATGTCTTTATGTTGTTCATACATTTTTTTTTCAAATCTCCAGTGAATTTATCATGAAGTTATGTGCCCATGAATAACTGTGTTCATTAAACATGCTAGTTCCACATGGAACACCTGTCAGACCGTGGGGTTCTCTGTGGACCCTGAAGAAAGCAACTTCCCACCTCTGCAGTTATCAACTTCAAGATTTATTTGTAAAGGTTTCGAGATGTCCTAAGCTCTTCTTTCCCCTGACTACTCTCCAGAGAGTGGCCACAGAGGTGCTATTCAAATTTAAGCAGCAACAAACTCTACTAGAGGACATCAGTTTTACCTTTAAAGTTCTCTTTATTCTTTCTTTCTTTCACAAATCCTCCATTCTGATTAAAGCTGCCCCTTCCAGCCCACCTGAGTAAGCAGGCCCTGGCAGTAGCTAACAGGTAATGGTGTGAGAACCCTCAGAAGACTATTGCAGTCTTTTGGCATGGCAAACACTTATATTTTTAAGGTTGATAGGCAGAAACTGAAAGGCAGTGTAACAATGGCCGTGGGAGTGGCAGTGATGGTGGCAGTGATGGTGAGGTCACGGCTGATGCGGGTGGTGGTCCCAATTTCAGACCCATGTCCCAAAGTAAATATATATCCAGAAATAAATACCATAATTAGGTTCAGTCAAGCATTTGAGACCCCATTCTAAAACCAGGCACATGTTTTATATATGACCCAAGTGTTACTGACACCCAAAGAAGCTCCTACCACCTGCTATTTTGTAAGTTTTGTGGAGTTTCCTTAGTCCTGGAGAATGACAGGCATGTCTACACTTGTGTCATCATTATAGCCATCAACATCTTGTTTTAATTGGGAACCTGAAGAGAGCAGGATTACCTTGACCAGGATAATGACCACAGCCAAACAACCAAGCAGGGACAGCCAACACAGCCAACCAGGGACAGCTCCTCAGAAAACCTCAACCAATACCTGGGCAATACCTTAGACCCAAACGCTTAGCTTCACTAGTGGACAAAAGTGCTTTCTCTACTGCTAACGCCTATTTAAACCATGATATCCTATCGCACCTATAATTATTCTACAAAGGGTGCTTATGTCTGACCAAACACTAAACAGCCACTGTATTCACCTTTGTATAATCTCCTTGCAAGGATGTTCTGGAGAGTGCAAAGTAATAAAATATTTATTGTAGGTTCTTGTGAAATACAATATGTATCTGTACGTCTGGAAATCAGCATCTCTAAACACAGAGAAGTCCCAAAAATCTGACTACCAGCTGCTTAAACCTCTAACTCAGTGATACTGTTGCTATCGCTTGTTCATCTCATCCAATGTACCCTCATTGTTCAGTGAATAAGTAAGTCTAGCATAATTTCACCAATTTTTGACATTGGTTAAATAGGATAAGCCACCTTCAAAATTAGTTTTATGGCCTAAACAGTTTTATCCATCATTAGCTCCTGAATGTGTGCATTTAAAACCAGGTACTGTATGTATCTAGAAGAATGAATCACCCTTAGCCCACAGGCAGCAGGACTATGTTGCGGGAACTTCCTGCATTAAACCAGTATCTTTTCAACCACAATTCCTGAAAAGCAGAAACGGCATGAGCACCAGTAAAGGTTCTGGTAGAAAACAACCATCACGTCTTGAGAAGGCCGATCACAGGCAGCTTTGATGCTAAGGGATCAAAAACCTGACCAAGCTCATCTTTAATCACAGGCTAAAAACAATTCTAGCAAATTCCAACATGCACCCAGTATGTTCAGGAAAATAAGACACCTACGTGGGTGATGTCAGCAACTTCAGCTACCAATTATTATTAACTCTTTAAAAAAATTGAAATAGATTTGACCTCGAAATGAGAAAGTGATCCATGTCTTTGATAGGACTTCAAGTTCCTCTATGTGGCCTGTTAGGGATAACCCTGAAGACGAGCAGGCTATTTCTGTATTTGGCACAATTGATATTTTTTCTTTTTTTTCTTTTTTTTTTCAAATGATTTTTACCTTTGTCCCTGGCAGTACAGGTCGATTTATGAATGCAAAGTCAAACGTGTAGAAATACTGTTTTTGTCACAAGACAAAGAGCTCAATTCAATCATAGCCACGGAAGTTCAACAATCCAAGAATATTAGAAGGAGAGCACGTACCTGCTCTTTGGACGGTACGAGGAGCTCTTCAATCATCATGCTGTCCCGTGCGTAGGAGCTTCTGTTCAAGGTGTACGACCTATCCGAACTGAAGGAGCGGAGGCTGTTGTATTTACAGTTAACCATTCAAGAGTGGTGGATGATGATGAGATGAATAAAATAAAATTAATGCATGCAACTATGAAAACAGGCAAGATGGCTAAAAATATCAACAGAAGTCGTTCTTGAAAAGACATCATCGAAAATAAAATCCCTTATATTTGAGGAAATCTCTTCAGCTTGGACAATCTCATGATCAGATTTTTTTTTTTTTAGATTTTATTTATTTATTTCACAGATCAAAGTAGGCAGAGAGGCAGGCAGAGAGAGAGGAGAAAGCAGGCTCTCTGCAGAGCAGAGAGCCCGATGCGAGGCTCGATCCCAGAACCCTGGGATCATGACCTGAGCTGAAGGCAGAGGCTTTAACCCACTGAGCCACCCAGGCGCCCCTCATGATCAGATTTTGTTTAAAATTAGGCCAAATGGTGTTAAATCTGTGAGAATATGAAATGATGAACACTTTGGATGTCTCACTATGACAGGTGAACCAACACAGCAATTGAGAAGAACCAGATGCCTCTTGATAATCTGAGAGATTTTTCTATGGTTAAGACCATATGTTAGAGTCTCCTTTATCTCTGGTCCGTAGCTGTTTACCTTGCACTATTGAATGGGATTCTGTCTGTGGCAAATGGGTTTGTTCATAAGTCTCTGGAAACCAGATATGGGTTTAACCTAGTAAGAGCTCTGGTTTTCAGAAGGACTCATGGAAAACATAAAAAAGGTAGTGTGACAAATAGAACTTGCGTGATATTTGCCATCTTTCTGGCCTTGAAAAATTCAAATTTCATGTATGGTTATTGTCTTTCCTTGCTCTCTTCCTTCCTTCCTTGTGCTGTACACTGTTCTTCTCTCAAGCCTCTCTTAAATCCTCAGACAGTCCCTGAGTTTCCCAGGGTGTAAGACCCCCAATGTCCTGAAATGCCTCTCACACACTGACCTTGAAACTAAGAACCAGCAGAGGGTTGGGGGAGGGGGTGGCAGGACAGGAGAAGTGGGCGAAGATGGTCCAAAGGTATGAACTTCCAGTTATAAAATAAGTCAGTCCTGGGGATACAGTATACATACGGTGACTTAACTAATAATATTACACTGAGTATTTAAACGCTGATAAGAAAATAGATCTCAAAAGTTCTCATCACAAGAAAAAAAATTTTTGTAATTTAGGTGGTGATGGATGTTAATGTGACTTATCGTGGTGATCATTATTTTGTATACCTGAAACTAACAAGTTATATGTCAATTACATCTCGACTTAAAAAAACAACAACAATAGAGTAAAAGGGATGCTGGAAGCCTGCACATGTAGGTACCTAGGACATGCAGGCTGACGGGGATTGCCCCTAATCTGAGCCTTGGCAGAACACCTTGGGATTAATCCTCCAGAAAGAGAGGACAGGTTTATGAGGAGCTGCTCTGAGGTCATCTCTGTCTTGCCTCCCTATCCCACCTATCACGATAGGCCATCATAAGGTAACTTTGCATCACCTCTTGTTTTGAACGAGGTCTGATACTTTCTGCTCCACTGCCCCACTCTCTTTGGGACAGAGCTTCAGAACAAGAAACCACTTAGTTGCAATCCCTGCAATGCAGGATCCCACAATTACCATGGGAGGTAGACAGCCTCTTTCATTTCAGTGGCATCCTGACTTACATGGAAGACAAGGACGGTGGGAAGTTGCCACCCGTCACTGCCCATGTCTGGATCTAAATGTGGCTGCTTGAATCTTTACCAATAGAAGATTGTCTTGTCTTGTATGTGTTTGAGGGGAAAAGAGCAAAGAGGTACATAAGAAATGCCTCCTTGCTTTGCACAAAATGACTTCTTTTCTCCACTGCTCACTACTAAAGATTACCCAAGGTGGATATTTTTATATCAAGATACAGAGGCCCCTAATTTATAGGAATAATTCTAAGAGTCTACACAAATGAGTAGATGCATTTTTCTAGGATTAGAGCCTTGTCTTCCACCAGAATCTTGAGGGGATCTTCAACCTCAAAATAACCATCATTCTCTAGTGTATTCAGCAAATATATACTGACTCTTAGAAGTAAGACACAAATATCAGACTGGACAGAGAAGCAAAAACAAACCCAGAAAGAACGAAGTCTTATTTCTGCACAGAGTTACCTAGTAAGCCACGAGCCTGGCCACTTGCATGGGCGGGCCTTCTAGGCCCAGTCACACAACACATAACTTTTCATTTTTTTTTTCCTGCTTCAGTGGCAAACATTTTTTCCCCCCATTTTCCCCTTTTTTACTCCTGTTTCTAGCCTCTTCCCTTCTCTCAAATATAATATAAATTTCCTAAAAGCAGATACGTTCTTTCTACTCTCTAACTCAACACTGTCCAACAGAACCTTTGGCACTGATGGGCACGTTTTACCTGCACCATCCAAGACAGGTGTGGCTAGTGTGACTGAAGAATTGAACTGAATTTTATTTAATTTTTACTAATTTTAATTAAATAGTCTTTCGTGGCTAGGGGCTACATCATCAGTATAACTTCTAGCACTCATGACACATCATCATCAGTATAACTTCTAGCACCCATGATGTGGTATGGGAGACACTGGGAAGCCCCACTCTCTGCACTGCACATTCATTTCTTTTTTTTTTTTTTTTAAAGATTTTATTTATTTATTTTTCAGAGAAAGAGAGAGGGAGAGAGAGCGAGCACAGGCAGACAGAGTGGCAGGCAGAGGCAGAGGGAGAAGCAGGCTCCCTGCCAAGCAAGGAGCCTGATGTGGGACTCAATCCCAGAATGCTGGGATCATGACCTGAGCTGTAGGCAGCTGCTTAACCAACTGAGCCACCCAGGCATCCCTGCACATTCATTTCTAGAATGCTAACACTGCTGGGCGGTAAAGGCCAATTTATAGTATATGGAGCAAACACTTAAATGTTTAAAAAATTATTACCTATTCATTTTAACTTCAGTTTTTAAATATATCTAAGATGTGTTAATATTTTTAAAATATCCTCTTTCTTTTAACTTCTGTATGAGCTCCAACTGAAGAACAGAGCATAGAAAATGGGTGCTGTCAACGGAAAAGCCTAAAGATGTCTTCATTTTATAGAGTGTTTAAGTTCCTCACTGTTCCCAACCAAGTTACATTAGACAGATGGAGCTCATTACATCCATCAAACTTTGCTCTGAATCCTTAATACATCGGAGTCCTTTCAGCTACTAAAACTAGGTATTATTTGCATGGGGATCTGGAAAGCATTAAATTGTTTATAACTAAGGTCAACTATATTATTTGTAGCCATCGGTATACTCTAAGTGTTAAATACAGGAAGTGTTAGAAAAACACATGCCTCAGAAGTCTAAAATCATACTAATATACCTAGCACAAGGTCAGATAAAACAGCCACCAGCAAACAGACTGCTTTTCAAATCAAGACTTTTTCTTCAAACCCAATGAAAGTTTTCCAGTTACTTCATGCACTATTCAAACTTTGTTAAATAGAAGAAGTTCCTTAAGGAGTCAATTTTGCATTAGTCATATCTCTTGTCATACATTCAGTTGCTTGCTAAGTATCTTGGAATTACAAAAGTGATTTTCTGACACTGAGCAGGAAAAAAAAAAAAAAAAAGCACATCGCAGCATAGCACAGCACAGCACAATGCTAAGGAAAATCAAAATGAGAATGAGTCATGGAAGGGCAGAAAAACACCGTAAAAGGGACGTTTCTTCTTACCTGATCTTGGGACTAATTTAAAGTATTTTTAGAAAAACACAGGAGAAGTGGAAAGCAAAAAAATCAGACAGGGAAAAAAGAAAAAAATGTTATGGTTGAATGAATTACACATTGAATGTATTCCTTTTAAATGTTACACTCAGAATATTATATTTGGTAATACTCTAAAATACTTAAAAAATAAATTGGTTTTATAGATTTTTTTTTTTTTTTTTTTTTGCAGATTTGCCTCTGAGCATAACATGAGTTGCCAATGTAAAAAAATGAGTTACATATAGTAGCAACAAATCATAATGGTGCAATCAAGACCAGAAGTGTGGAAGCCTTAGAACTGTCTTGAGCAAAATTATGAAACAATATATGCTGGTTTCATCTCTTACTGGATGTCAGCTTCTACAATTTTCTATATACAAATGATTAGTTCACAAAATGTAGCTTTTACATATTACCTGAGGAAGAGAACCAACTAGTTATTGGATTGCAAAAACTATTAAGCCTCCAAATAGAATTTTCTCTTGAGATCCTTTGAGATTCTGGCTCTTTTCAGTTGTAGCTTGTGGCTCTGTGTGCTTACCTGAGACACTAGGTATTTTTAAGAAGTTATTTTCCCCTTATTAATGATACCTCCTACAATAAGCTTTGAAGGACTTTTATAAATTTATCAAACAAAAACTCTATGGAGTTACATGTCGTTCCAAATTCCACTAATAAAAAGACTAACTGGAAGGAAAATCAGTTCAGTATCTGAATTGGCCACATCAGCAACACTGAGAATAAACTCCCAGGCTTTACTTTGTGGGAAGTGCCATTTACTATTAGACAATGAAACTTTTTACAAGAGAGCCTTAAACTATAGGAAAATGTCCTCAGGGCTCTGGCTTAGAAAGTTTAATTATTAGCTTCAAAATAACTTGACTGTCAGCAAACATGCTGTTAAACCAACCAGGGAAAAGAAGTCCCCAAATTCTGGACAAGGTCCTGTTTCTTTCAATCAGCATCAGGTAGGTATGAGCCAAGGTTTTTCACATGCAAAAGTTTTACACTTCAGTTTCAAGGATTGAATTTGCTACCATTCCTGTCCGTGACTTTAAATAAGTTTGGTAACATTCCTGACGCATCCCTTTGTAAACAAAGTAATGGCATAGTTTTGGAAGAGATACCCAAACACTTGGTAGACAATTCTAATAAAGTATATCTAATTTTTTTTTTTCAAGAATGCTCTCTTTTAAGTCTCAATCATGACTGAATTTTGAAACACAGAGACCACACAGGCTCTCCCAGTTCCTTCAGTGGGCTCTTCTACTATCATGCTTGAAGCATGACTGCGAGCTGGGAACAAAGCAACACGTGACATGTTCAATCACAGAAAATCAAGGACTGCAAAACCACAAAAGAAAATGGCAGAGCATGGACACCAGTGTTGAGAACATTCTATTCTACCCAATGCATACCCTCATCCAAAGAGGACATCGGAGGATCATGTGAAACATGAAAATGGCTTTGGTTGATGACAAATCATGGTTGTATTCAATAAACGGTGAAAAACAGCAACGATAAAATACCTGGCAGAACGGGCCCCAAGACTAAAGCCCATGTAGCCCTCGGCGGGGAGAGAGTCGTCGCCCAGCTCCTTCAGGTCCTGTGGCCCGAGATACTTGTCCGTGTCCCCTGTCATGGCATCTTCACCTGCCGATGGACAAAACAAGCCAGAATCAGAAGCTTTCCTTTTAAAAATGGGTCCGCTGAGGAGAAAACCACTCCTTTGGTCATCCGCAAACCACCCGGGTTTCTCACTCACTTTCCCCTACCCCCTAGGTAATGCGCGTTACTGCGCTTAAGGAAAAAACAGAGGTGAGGTTAGTTCATAATTTCAAGAGTGAATGTAAGTAGCGGAAGGGCTCCTGGGGTTAAGGACCACTTTCTAAAACTTTCCCCGTACTCCTTCTCCCCCTCAAGTCCTGGCTGACTAGAAAGGTGGATCTTTTTTTGTCAATGAGCTTCCCACGCCTCACCACGAGGAGGGCAGCTTGTCCGAATGGACATGGATTGCAACATAAGAACCACCTCGCCATGACTACTCCGAAAATTATACTGGGAAGGGAGAGGACTTTTTTTTTTTTTTTTTTTTTTAAATGGTCTTCTCACACACAGGATTTCAGTTTGGGGCTTCTGTAAGAAACCAGCAAGTCATTTAATCTGAACTATTACTTCTTCACTGGAGAACCTTGAAACACATCAATTTTGAACTGTTTCTATACCTATCACATAAACAGCGTGGTCCGGCTGCCCCAGGGCTGAACCGCTGTTTAGGAAGGAGCTCTACCTTCTGTAAAGAGCAGCAGTTTGAAGGAAGGACTATATGAAGTGCTCTTGGCTCACCAGTACAAAGAGTTAATTCCGTAAAACTTTTACTAGCTACATATGCATAACATGACCTCACGGAAAAACCACATTCCAAGAGTGACAGAGCAGGTTTTTCAAATGCCTTTTGCCCTGTGGGACGGTTCCCATCCTTTTCAAAACGTAGCACAGTCCGTGGAAAAGTTCGTTCTGCAAAGCAGGCAAACCTATTTCCTTTTTATGACTCTCCTTACCCTTTCTGGACACAAGAGATTTCAAAAGCGTGCACGTTATGTTTTCTCAAAGGTAAGTGATTCATCTGTTCCAGCTCTATTTTCCAATTCCTTCATTCAGTACCGTTTATAATTTCCATTCATTTAAACCCAGGAAACCGCAAGAGCTTAGCTTTTAAACTACCAATCAAGTCTAAAAATACACTGTCAACTACTGTTTTTGCAAATATAAAAAAGAAACAGATCTGCTTTCTACTACTACCCAGGACTCAGAGAGATTATTTTAAGTAACTACTCACAGCTGGGCTATTTGCACAACCACTGCATACGAAACAAAAACAGCACACACCAAGCGCGACTTAAAGAAAGAGCTTACTCTGTGGTAAAGCCATTTCCACCAGGCGGGGCAGATCAAATGTTTTCCTGATGTTTCCAGGAATTCCTTAAGCAGTGATTTAGAGTGTACCTCGGAATCAGCCCAAACAAACCGACCCCTGGGCTGTATTCACCGTCTTCACCGCCGCTGGGGTCCACTCAGCATCTTCGTCTCCTCGTAGGCAGTTGAAGAAGTGCACATCTTTTCTCTAACTCGTCAGAGTTCAGAGATTTTCGATATTCCAAACCAGAAAAAAAATACAGGAAAAAAGAGCGAAGCCTGCCTACCCTTAATTGAGAAGACCCTTTCGATCACTCTGCAGACATCCTTTTAAAGCTCCTTCTGATTGGACCAAAAACTCCGCTGGCAAGCCTCTAGCAGGACCGAATGGTGACATAAATGCAAGCCCCTGAGTTATTTGTATGTAAATATGAGGACTGCTCCAGTGTAGACTTTCCGTAATTTGATACCAATGGCCGGTGCCTCACCGAGGAACTGAGGCAGCCTTACATCCAGGGAGAGCCAGCGAGCAGGGTGCTGCGCTTAATTACGAGGTGACTCTTCTCCAGCTTGAATGAAGAAACGGCCAACCCAGGTAGAGGAAAACCAGAAGAAAACAAAAGAAGTGGCCCAGGCGGGGAGTGGCAGGGAGCTCCAGGCAAACTTTCAACTTTGTTCTCGGCTGGGAACACCAGGAGCCCTGGTTATTTATGGTCCCTGTCAGGTGGAAGGAGGGGGAGCAAGGACCCGGAGGGAGGGCCTGCCCTTGAGCCGAGGTGCTGAAAGTGTGGGGCCGAGGGGAGTCGCAAGGATTCCCGAATGTCTCCGAGCAGCGCTGCAGGATATGCTAATCCCCACTGCTTTTTATCAAGAGTTGGAAGAGAGGAGCAGAAGTGAGACAGGCTGGAAAAAGCAAGTGGATGTCTGCCCCACTTTTTGGCACAAGTTCTTTCAGCTCTTTGACACCCTCACAGGAGCTCACTGGTTCTCCTTCCTTGAGGCAGCTCTGCAGAGAGCGCCCAAGCCAGGCGAAGAGGTCTTTGCATAAAGCAGGACGCAGCCCAGAGGAGGCGCTTCTGTCACTTTGCTCTGGTCCGTTGTTTCCCTCTCTCCGGGACTCCTGGCCTCCCTTTGGAGCTCCTCCACCCTGTTTGTGTTGGCAGGGGAGGAAAAAACTAGCAGGACTTCTGCATCCTCCATCTGGGCACGCTCAAGAGGCAATTTCAATGGCTCGTTTCTCAGAAGAGCTGGAAAGTTATGCCAGATACTAAGTACAGGGCTCTGAACGTTCTTGCTGAAGTCAGTGGTTTACAACACTTTTCCATGAGTGTGTCTATCTCCTGGAAATTTGCATCTGTAGAACCCCAAAGTGGGTTCTACAAATGTGTTTCTCCTGGATCAATGAATGCACGACTCACCTAATAGTACGATGATAGGAGACCCAGGGCTTTAATTGGAGCAGCCTGACTGTAATCAGCATGGTACATACGCAGGAATAGAAGGGAAACTGTTTATAATGCCTGGTATGTATTGGAAAATATTCCCAAGCAAAAGAATAATTCCCAACTTTGTAAAGAATGGAAGGGGAAGTCGTGGTTCAAATGGATAAAATGACTAAAATTAATCTGTTTTCCACATCTGCACTTACACTGCAAACTGCTTAGCAAAGCCTCATTCAATGACTGCTGCTCCTTCCTCCTGACTTATCAGTTGGCTTTTCTCTGGCCAGCCTGCACAACTGCACGGTCCTGCACATCTGCTGTCCTTCTGTTATACGGAATTATTTCAGTCCCTAGAAGTCCAGAAACTCTTTAGACTTTGGAACATTACATAGGGTGCACTCTTGATGGAACCTTTATCCCTCTTCTTCACCTGTGTAATCTCTCCAAACTTTGACACTAAAATTCCTCCCGTCCTGGACAGGACCATCTAAAGTTAGTGGTTCTTCATGTGGGCTTCCCTTATCAGAGCGTCCTACCAGGGAAAACGTCTGTTTAGTCTCTCCCACTGGATAGTGAGATCCACGCTAGATTAGGAACCAAATTCTTCCTGAACCTGGCATATTGCAAGTGCCCCATAAATACTTTTGGATTTCATCATTGCTTTCATCAAAGAGGAAGGTAAAAACAAAAACAAAACAAAACAAAGAAAACCAGACTCTTAAATACAGAGAACAAACTGGTGGTTGCCAGAGGGAAGGTGAGGAGGGAGATGGAGGAGAAAAAAATAAAGAGGCTGGTGGCTGTACTTTTCTCCCCCTCTACCAGCCGCAGCAACTTAGCACTCTCCGGCATGCCAAGTTGTTGACTGGCACATAGGAAACTGTTAATAAAGTTAAGTTTCCATTCTTCTTTACTCATCCTTCTAGACTTCTGAAATGGTCACTGTGAAACCAGAAGATGCCCAGAGTTGAAATGGGGGTGAGAGCTGCCAATATAGTTGGCCAAAGATTAATTAAAATAGCCTCATGACATGGTGAAGACATTTCTTACAAGGCATGGAAAGCAGAAACCCAGGCAGTGTTAGTATTTCAAGGCAGTTTTGCATAATTGGTGCTCTTGATTCAAATCCTGGCTTCATCAGTGACCAGTTAAGTGACCTTCGGGACACTGTTTACTCTGAGTCACAGTTCCTGCCTCTCTGTAACTGGGATAATAACTCAGCCTCTAACCTCAGCCTCTTCCAGGGATTCAGTGAAATAATGCACAGAATAAGGGCTTCATCAGTATGGTCAGTGTTATTCTGTAACACAGCTTTCTGTGGTGCCCAAACATCTGAATGCATGAACTCATACAGTTAGAATTTCAGTTGCTACTGCTGATACTGGCAAAGGCAAAATCCAACCATGGCAGCAGATGTCTCTGCTCTCCATTGTCTACAATGCCGAATGCAAGGCCTGGCTTATAGCTAATCAATAAATATTTGTTGACTGATTGACTGTCTGAATAATACTAGACCATACCTACTCTTCTTTCAATAAACAAAATATTCTATAATTTTATAGAGCACAACACACTATTACACCAAAAATTAGAAAGGAATGACATGAATTATGTTGTGCAGTTTGTTAACGGCCTCTAATCCATGCTGTAACCCAAAAATATTTTATTAGTAGTAGCTTCTGACCAATAGGCCCAAAGGTAGATAAGCCAACAAAGATAATTCTATGACTGGACAACTCTGATGCAATATCATATATATTTAGTTGAAATATATATATTGTATATTATTATATTATAATATATATGTTTGTTTAATATATTATATATATTATATTGTTTAACATAATATTATGTTTATATATAAACAAGAACCACACATTCTCACTTACCAAGAAGCACTTGTGTGGGTTTATGTTTCCAAGAAGTGTTTGGTAGAGTGTTCTAACAGTTGTGTTATAGGTAACTCTGAGCATTTTGTGGTGAAGAGGGTGTGGTAGCTAGTGTTTAAAGAAGTTTTCTCCCCAGCCCCACCCCCACCACGAACCACATCTCTTTAATTAAATGTGGGCTTGTTCAATTTTTGAACAATAATATGCAGGGGAAGTGATATTGCATGACTTTTCAGTGTTGGTTCCAAGAAACCTTGCAGTTTCTCCTTGGCTCTCTTTCGAACACTGGTTTGGGGGAAGCCAATCCCCATGAAGATATTTGACTACCATGAGACCTCCATGCTGTAAAGAAGGTCAAAGAAGCCACGTGGAGAGGCTGCGCGGAAAGAGAGAGAGAGATGACCAGCTCTCCCTCAGCTGTTTCAGGGCCGCCCAAGTGAGGCCAACAGACCTATAACTGAAGATACCACATCGAACATTCTGCCATGTTACTCGCATCCCAGCTGCTACCCGACTGTAATCTCAGCAGAGCTCAAGAATCCAGCTGAACCCAGTTAACTCACACAACCATGGGAGATAATAATAGATTAATCCACTGAGTTTAGAGGTTTGTCATCACAGCGTAGTAAGTAGTGGGAACAGAGAGGAATGAGAAATGACAAGGTCTAAAGGTAGGCCAAAGAGGTCATGTGCTGATTGCTTAATGCATGCCCAGTGAATTAAGAGTGAGCTCTGCAGAGTGCTACCTGCTTAGTGCAGAACAAGCCCAGGAAGGGTACCCAGTGAGTGCCACCACGGAAGCCTCATCTATTTAGGATTGACTTTATGTCTCTTAACATCATGAGCACTGCCGTTCTCACTGTTAATCCATTTCTGATAATAAAATACCAGACACTGGAAACTGTTTAAAGGAGAACACAAAACACCCCAGTCTACCTTGATCCCGCCGTTCACCAAATAATAAAAACTGTTCAGAGTCATTTCACTTCCATTTTCCAGCTATCCCTCTTCCTGGTCCTCCTATCGTGACTAGGGTAAGAGGTTTCTTGTACCACAATCAACCTTTCGAAGATCCGTACCCTTTCACTAACAGGAAATCATGCAAAATAGAATCAAGAACAAAGGAGACAAAGAGAATATATGAAATGATTATCGGGACAGTCGCTGGTCACATAGCTGTGCCCTCGGTCCTTTGTACTTACTTATTTTTAGATTTTTAAGTAATCTCTACACTCAATGTGGGGCTCAAACGCTAAACCCCAAGAGCAAGCATTGCCTGCTGTAGAGGGATCCCAGTCCTCATTCTTTTTTACATGCCGTGTCAATGGCCAGTTGTCAAGATGTGGTGGAATGTACCTAACCCAGCTTCCCCGCGATCTTTCACTGTGCCCGCTGGCAAGCCTCTTTACGCTGAACAGAGGAAACTGTTCTTGGCTAATATTTATAAGTGTTTTCATGCCCTAGGAGCTCTTTCTTTTTTGCATGTCATTTTTTTCTAATGTTTTCCATCATCACCAAGGAATACTTCTGTTGCTTTCCTAGGGGTTGAAAGTTGTTTTCCCCTCTGTCTGGAGGCAAGAATCATAAAGAAAGTTCCGTAATGTAACCATATGAAGTTATATTTTCTGAAACTTTGCTCAGAAGTGCTTTATTCCTCTGCTACGAAATGAACAATCTTCTTTCCAAGGTATATACTTTGTAACATTATGGAGTCACGGTTAAAAATACATTACACCTTCAAACGAATTAATAGTAGAAAACCTTCAAATTATGCAGGATTTTTAAAAAAGGCAACATTAGAAAGAATACAGAGGAACATAGGATCTAAACTCTAGTGATTTATTAAGCGTCGCTTTCATACTAGAAGTCAGCAAATAGTCTTACAGACAAATAGTTAATGATTGAAACTTACTTCCATTTAGTGTGCTTGTTCTGAAAAAGGTGACTGTTTGACCACCACACAGCAAGGAAAATAAAAATGACTGGGAAAATAAATCCTTCAAGCATTTCTAGTCTACATTACAGAACAGCAGGATGAGAGCACACCATTATAATCATCACCAGAATCTACTGAGCATTTACAATGTTCTAGGCACGGCGCGGTGCTTTTTAAGTCTTATCTGATACGATTCAAGCAACAACCTTCTCAAATAGAATTGTCTCGATTTCAGTATAAAGAAAACCCAGTTCAGAGTGGAGGATAACCCAGGATCACTTAGAAATTGGGTAAAAATGGAATCAAAATCAGTTGATGTGACTACAGAGCCCCACTTCTACATACTGTCATATGCGATGTTGTCAAACAAATACTTCAAGAAAGGTAAGCTCCACGAGGTGACCCAAATGTGACCCAAAGGTGACCCAAATGTGAGCTCCGTGAGGGCTGAGGTTTTTGTCTCTTTGGTTCCAGATCTAGTGCCCAGCACATGGTAGATGCTCAATAAATGTGTGCAATGAAAATTCAGTGATTGCCTTTGGAGGTAGAAACTACATTACTGGAGTGAGGAGAAGGAGGGAGACTTACTTTTCACTGTAAACTCTTGTACCTTGGGAATTCTATACCTTGTGCATCTATCACCTATTCAAAAAATGAATATAATTAACAAAATAAAACAAGATAGAGGGACTGCAGAGAAGTCATACAGGCTGTGTTCCGTACACCAGATCAAGTGTTTTGACTTATACGGGTCTGCCAGAACATGCTAAGGTGTGTATGTGCAGCAGCAAATACGTAGCAAACATGGAGAGGAAACTCAATTCTTTGTGCGGTTTGACCTCACTGTTTCAGCAAGGAACAGGAGGAATAAGATCACAAGGCTGGAAGGAGATGCACATTATTTGCGTGGCACTTCCAACAGCTTCCCATTTTTCTAAAGTGCTGGTTCTGAACCTGGACTATGCATTAAAATCCCCTAAAAATTTGTATTTCTACAGGTTCCCAAGGGAATCTGCTGCTTCGGGTCCAAGAACCACACTGTGATAAGCACTGGCTTAAGGGATCCTTACAAGTAAGTGACAGTTATCTAATGGCAGTATTGATTTGAGAGAATTAAATATCTATTTTCCTGGTGGGAATTGCAAGAGTAATTAAAATCGCTTCAGAAACTGAATTCAGTGAATGGAACACACTATTTCTAAATTTCCAGGCGTACATTTGTGTCATCTGAGAACCCGTTTAAACCATAGACGCTGACTCCACAGGTCTGAGGCTGTCTCTGAGATTCTGTGCGTGGGATGAGCTCCCAGGGGATTGCAACCCACACTTCGAGCAGTGAGACAGTAGGGCACTGGACTAGGCTCTGCTCCAAGTACAGCCGACGACTGCCTTGGACACATTTTGTCTCCAGTGAAGACCAGGACACAAACACTGAAATACTGTACTATGTCTCCTGTTGGTTATGATTTGCTTAATGCTTGGCATGTGCGAGACACTGTGACGAGCACTTTCTATATACATCGTGTTCACTCTTTAACCCTGGGGAGCAAGTACTCTCATTTCCCTTTTCTAGACAAAGGCAGATTCAGAGAGGTTCAGTCATTGTTCAGAGCTCACGTGTCTAGTCAGTGGTAGAGTCTGGGAAAGCCCAAGGTCTTGGCCACCACCCTTGTGCCGCGGGATATGCAAGAGAAATCACAGAAGTATCCAAGAGTTCCCAGGAAGAGGGCATCCCTTTCGATCGAGGCGGTGCGGTAGATGTTGAACAGAGGTGCGTGAGTTAAGACAGGCAGAGAGGAGTGGAAACGGGAAGTGAGGGGAGTGAGCCGTCCCCAGCCAGCCACAAGATGTGGCGCGAGAAGGAAAGAATGGGACTATCGTGAGAAGAGCAAGCAGCCAGCTTTCCTAAAGTGACGGGCAACGGAGTTGTGGGAAGTGAGGGCCATGTCCGGCCATGTTTATAGGGAAGTTGGATTCTACTATAACAACTACCATCCAAGTGACAAGCGACATATGTCCGTCAGTGGGTGAAAACACTTTCATTTTTTTGACCCATAGATATATATGTATATATATATATATAGTACACACACACACACACACTCACTCACTGAAGACCTAAACCTTCAAAGCTCTCCCTCTTCCTCTCGTGTTCTTCCACCCACTTCTAATCCCGCAAGAAGCAGAATCCACGGAGAGCTGCCTCTGTCTGACAGCTGCCGCCTATTGAGCACCTGCTCTATGCTGGTCGCCGTTCTAAATGCTTTGGTATATCTTTTCATCTTCTCGGCAGTTCCATGTGGTATAATGAACCCGTTTAGAGAGGAGACAAATAAGACTCAGCACATTTTATTTTTTGAAGGTTCAAATCAGGGACATAAAAATACAGATAACTCTGAAAACATTTTCCATCAATTCAAAGCATTCGTCAAAAGATGTCTCTCTCCCCTAATGTTTAGACAATAACATTTTCAGCCTGGAGGACCCACATGACAGTGTCTGTTCATGAGTCTTTTCCCTCCATGCCCCGGTACTTTGATTCTCAGAAAAGCGAGGGGGCGGGAACTGGATGGACGGGGAACAGTCATATTACCAGCCTGACGCTCTCGAACTTCTGTTCTAAGGGTCTGATTCTGCCCTACAGTTGCACAAACAAAGTTCCTCAGATTCCAGATCTGCACGTACTGCAGTTTGGAGCAAGAGCTTGGATGAAGCAAGGTTTCCTGCAGCCATCTGAGGGACGGATCAAAGGGGGAGGTGACTGGCGGCTGACGGAATTGCACTACGTAGTTCAAGAGTTCATGCATGTAGCAGAGGCTCTTTAGTGTCAGGCTGGAGGCCCAAGGTGGCCTTCTGGGAGAGTGGAGGCTCAGGGCAAGGCTGCCCCCCTCCCCCCCCGGGGCCAGGTGAAGGAGGAAGCAAACTCCCTCAGCCAGGAAGGAACAGTTCTGGGCCTTCACAAGAACCTGTTGTTTTCTAGCACCTCCTCGCAGCGGTGGTTCTTTCAAACAGCTTGCTAACTATATTCTGGAATGTAGTGTTTTCTTGCTTTCCTTCTCAATGAGAACAATGGGGTAAGTTGAGGAAATCGATGAGCCACGGGTGAGATGGCTTAAGGAGGTCTTAAGGAGGTCTTAAGGTGGTCTTAAGGAGGCTAAGGAAGTATGTGTCATTAAGGGTTGTAAGCACCTCATGCGGGAGGCCATAGGCCATGCTCTCCCTCCCCCCTTTCCTTCCCTCTAGGTGCTCCTAAGAGCCAGCCCTCCTCCATGGCCAAAAGGAATCGGGCTGGACTGGCAAAGTTTGCCCATCTTGTAATCAACGTGAACAAGTTGCTGTTCTCCCACAGAACAAATGCCTCTTTCTGCTCGGGCTAGATTTCTTTTGTTTTAAGAGCAAACAAAGTCCATTTGATTCTTTACTCTCAAACATTTATTCTAGTCTTTGTGGCTAGATGTGCTTCTTTTTAAAAAAAAAACGGGATCACAGTTTTTAAACTGCTCCTTAATCCAGGCTAGATATAGTTTCTAAATAAGCATGCATGACTCAGGCTTGGAACTCTTCCAGATGTAGCAATGAAAAATGTCCCCTGTGATCTTGGTTGGGTTAATAAACAAACTCATCCCAGAAAGGAAAACGATTTCAGTGTCCTTCCTGTGAAGAGGTAGAAAAAGACAATGTTGGGACAGATGCTGTAACTTTTTCATATTCTTATCATTCTTATCAATACACCTTCACCCTCATCCAGAAACTGCCCTCGGGCATCTAAGTCAGATTACCCTGACTTGGTCACATGAACACCTGAGACTCCAGACAGAACGCAGGTAGAAAGAGGACAAAGTTAGGCACACTGTTCTCCTTATCTAAAATCTGTGCCACGCATGAAATAGACTAGACAACAAATGAATTACCAGCTGCAGGCCAGCCCTGGGAAATCAGGCACTGACATGTTGATTCTTACTGAAAGAGAAATGGGATAGCTTAATTCAAGGTGGTAGTGCCATGCTCATTAATTCTTCTAATTATTCCTTGCTAGCTATTTTTGTCAAGCTTCAACCCCCAATCCAGACCTCGTTAGCCTTGGCTCCTCCTAACACAGGCATATAAAATGGTGTGTGCTCGGCAAGAAGATGTTCCCCGCCCCTGGGTGTGCAGGAATATCAAGATCCCATGGGTTTTTGTGGGCAAGCATTTGGCCTCTTCCTGATGTTATACCCAAATTTCCATTCCTTGTGTAGACAACGAACTTGTGCTTGTCAGTTTGCTATATTACCTACCTCTACCTAAAGGATGTGTGCTTACAAGGTGAAGATGGGTGGGCTCTGCTGTCAGTTAGCCTCCCTGTGGTTCTGGCCCAGTGGGTCAGACCACCCCTTCCTTCTGCAACATCTTCCCTGCTTCTCTGACCCCTCCCATTCCTGGCCCTCGCACTCCCCTGCCACCCCCATCTCCACTCATCCCCAGTGCTGATGCTCCACTGTCTTCTCCCTGCAGCAAGAATCCCAATGTGAAGGGAAAGGGTTAAGGGTGGTCAGACTAGGACCCACTTCCACATGAAGCAGGTCAGACTCTCTAGGTAGGTGGGCAGGCATGAAAATAACTGGAGGGTGAGGGGTGGGGGGAGAAAGCATATTCAAAATTATGACTTGCTTTGGGCAAATGGAAAAACCACTTATTGTCTTTCATTAATAAACATGCTTCATTCCCTGCAATCCCTTAAGACAATCCCTGTGTCCATTTATCCCCCTCAACGGCTCTAGTTACTCATTCTGTCACAGCTTCTTGGGGAAAACACACACATACACACACACACACAACATGAGAACTGCTCAATTCTATGTCTATGTCTCTATCGTGTCATGGACGCGGCAGCTTCCCAAGATCACCAGGGAGCCGCAGATCGCCTGCGCTCCGCTGACTGGACCCCGTCAGGACTTCTCCCCTGGCTTCTGCTAGAACCCACTCTTCTTTCTGGTTTTCTTCCTCTATTGTTCACCACTCCCCCTCCATGTCCTTTGATGTTCCTCTTCCTCTGTGCACGTCAATGTGCCCAGACTTTTCTAGAACTGCTTCTCATCCTCCCTATGCCCTTTCCTGGGGTCCCCATTCAGGGCGGTGCTCAGTTTCTCTAGCTCCTGTTTGCTGAGGTCTTCTGCCGGGTCATCTGCTTTTCTGTCTGTCTCTCTCCTTTTGAAGTTTTATTTAAGTAACCTTTACACCCCAGCAGGAGTGGGGCTCAAACCACGACTGTAAGATCAAGAGTCGCATGTTTTTCCAACGAAGCCTACCAAGCACCCTGTCTCTGACACTTTCTGAACTTTGGAACACTTCTTTCCACCTACCCAAATCTTGACTTCTCCACATTCTATCTATTCCTTGCAATATGTCCTTTCTGAGGCTTTTGGTAATCTCCCCTTTTTCTGAATTTCCTTGTCACTTTTATCTATTCTTCTTTACCGCATCTCCTTTAAGTAGAAAGTTGGAGTGAAAAACCTAATTCAAATTCCAGTTGCCTTGACGAGGTGAACCTGGGCAGCAAATATCTTAAACCCATTGAGCCTCAGATTCCTTAATGTAAATTAGAACTAATAGGAATTTAAGTCAGGGCTTTAGATGGAGAATAAATGTAGATTGGAGTGCTAATAGTAACAATAATTCTCTTGACTATTTGGAAAAAATTCAGGAAGATAAGGTACCTTGTAACTAACTTTCACTGAACTCTCTGGGCCAAATCCCTTATATAGGATCTCATTTAAAACTTGCAACAATCTAACCATTGTGAGACTAAATTATCTAAACTACCAGGCACCAGAGATGCCAGAGCAAAGGTTAAGGGCAGGGATTTGCGCATAATCCCTTGCACTGATCTGCGTAATCTTGATCAAGGTCCTTTAACCTTGCTGGAACTGATTTTTCACATCTATAAAATGGGCATACCATTTTCGATGGCTCTAAACTCAGAGCTCACTGTGAAGGTCACATGACATATAGCAGGAAATGTAGATAGATTCATGCCTGGCACAGAGAAAGGGCTCAATAAAGGGTAAGTACCTTATTTATGATGTTTTGGGAGTTCATTTATATGCAATCCTCTCAGGGGACTGACACAAGTAAATGTGTGGATTTAAGCCTGTGGATACACTCGTCCATGGGAGAGTGGCTGTTTGTATAAATCCTAAATATTGTGACAGGGATAAAGACGGGTCTCCTCTCATGGAGCTAACAGTCTGCTTTAAAAGAAAATGAACAAAATTAATCACAAATTAGCAAACTGCAGTCTGTGGGCTGAATCCACCTCCCACCAACTTTTAAGCCAATTTGTTTTATTTTATTTTATTATTTTTTTAAGGTTTAATTTATTTATTTGACACAGACAGAGAGTGAGCGAGGGCACAAGTAGGGTGAGGGTCAGAGGGAGAAGCAGGTTTCCCGCTGAGCAGGGAGCTTGATCTGGGGCTCGATCCCAGGATCCTGGGATCATGACCTGAGCCAAAGGCAGATGCTTAACTGACTGAGCCACCCAGGAGTCCCTTAAATCAATGACTGTCACACAGCTGAGCCCATTTGTTCAGGTCTTGTCTCGTGCTATTGTTATATCACAAAGACAGAGTTGAACAATTGGGCCTGAGAACTACATAGTGTGAAAAACTGAAAATATTTACCATTGATTTGTAACAGAAAAAAAAAAAACGTGCTACCCTTGGAAATTAATGGCTAGTTCCTCAAGATGAGGATTAGGATGAAATTAAAAAGCGTGTTCAGAGAGGACAGTGGAAAATCAGTAGCCAGGGCCACATCACACAGAACCTACCAACCATGGAAGGGCCAGACTTTTAAGCCAAGTGTGATGTAAAGCCTCAGGAGGTTTGTATCTTAGTTTAGTATTTACACTATACATTATTTAGAGGGGGTGGCTACTTTTATCATGAAATATAGTCTGGTAGAGGCAGACAACAGAATATCACAGTGAAATGAAAAGGAATGAGCTATGCTTATAGGCAACACCACGAAGGAATTTAAAAAAACAGGACTCTAAACTTTAGGGGGTTTTAAGCTTGGAAATGGAATGATATGATCCAATATTTGTAAAAGACTGCTGGGATGCCAGGTAGAAATCCGAGTCTGCAGGGAAAGAAGTGGAGAGAGTGCAGAAGCTCCCGCAGCAGTCCACAGCAGAACCGTAAGGAGTCCGCAGGTGGGACTGGCTTGGGCAGTGGCAGTGGGGCGTGGGGAGGCAGAGAAGGGGGATGTGAGATGAGTTCTGGAAGATTGCACATGAGTGCTAAGAAAAGGGAGATTACACGTAACCTTGGGGCTGGCTTGCGTGACGGAGCCACTCCCTAGGATGAGGAGCCAGGGGGAGACACTGTTTGGAGCCGGGGTTCAGGGCATGACGAGTTGTCTATGAGACTCTAAAGGGAAACATCAGGCATGTGCTGGGTAGGTGGACAGCCTGGATCAAAATCACTCAACAATTCCAAAACCAAAGCCAGGATAGCAAGGATAGGATAGAATGTGTTTTAGGATAATGGCCTCTGCCCCAGTTCACTGATCTTTTTCTTTTGTTGGAAATTCTTTTTAAATTCACTAACTAGTCTTTGAGATACAGATACACCTTAGGAGAGTCATTAAAAAGCTGTTTATTGATGCAATCCGTAGTCTAGGTCTGTCTCAGTGGGAAGGCGTTTATTGGAATGGCATATTCCAATGGACATGGAATATGGACATAGCAAGCAAATTCTCTCTAACCTGCCTCTTCTCAGAAACCTGTAAAACATGCTTTTCCTTGAGTCTCCCTCCACTGTGATGGAATCAGCTAAACACAGTGAGGATCTCCTGTGTACCAGGTACCGTGCCAGGTTCTGGGTCTCTGCTTCTGGTGTTTCATTTTCACTTTATCATTGAGAGAAGCATGTAATTAGGTAATCTCTATTCGGAAGATCAATTGTAATCAGAAACGTATCAGGCAAAAGGCTAGATGTTATGACTGAACAGGTATTTGCAAAATGATAACTTTTCAGGTGAAGAACAATTTTTGCAAAACTACAGCCACCCCCAGACCATCTGGGGCAGGCTAGTCTTCAAGGCTTCCTTCCAGACCTAGAAAGCTAAACACCTACTGGCCTGATTTATTTATTAGCATGCCCAGGGGATTAGGAAAGCAGGATAGTCCTAGGCATTTGTGAGAAGGGGCCCTAAAAGGACATCTTTCCTTGATGCCCATTTTCATGTCTCCTAAAGTAACTTCTCCTATTTTTTTGAGTTTTAGATTATGCCATTCAAATTCTACTTATTCTCTAATTGAGAAGACTCAGATATGTTTACTAAAACTACGTACTTTGGGTTCTTAAGATCTATTCTAAATTATGGTTACATTTATTTTCCTGGAATTTGCACCTTGGGCTGCATATTTCTTTTACCAAGATGGTCAGAAGAAAATACACTATTTCTACCATAGTCTTATCAGGGTCATTAAGAGATAATTATTAACTTGTGATAATTTCCAAGGCATGATCTGTTCCTTTTCCCAACTTTCCCCTTTTTAAAGCTTAAAAAACAATATATTCTTGGATTCTGTATATAAGAAAACAGATCATGTTAGAGTGGAAATGAAAGAGAAGACCCAGACTGTCCAATCTGTCTTCCTGTTCAGCTCTGCTGCTAACCTGGTGGGGCAAGCTACTCGACATTTATTTGGGCTTTGCTACCTCATCAGCATAGTAGACAGCATGGGCTCCATGATGCAAGGTCAGTTCACTGGGCACTGAATCTGATACAAAGGTGACTGAGCACGACTCTCCTCATGTCTCACATCATGCTAACGTTTGATGAAATTTTATTGCTTTATTATAGCTCAAACCTCTACCCATCTGATTTTCTTAAAGATTTCATTTATTTATTTGACAGAGAGAGAAAAAGATCACAAGTAGGCGGGGCTGGGGGGGGAGAAGCAGGCTCCCCACTGAGCAGAGAGCCCGATGTGGGGCTCGATCCCAGGACCCTGAGATCATGACCCAAGCCGAAGGCAGAGGCTTAACCCACTGAGCCACCCAGGCGCCCCAAACCTCTACCTATCTGATAATTATTTCTACTATGTGTGTACTTAGCCTCTTACTTTTTTTTTTTCCTTTTAACATACATTGTCTGCATTTGATCCTGAGTGAGACTTTGCAGCCTTATCAAATTGTGAGAAGCTGAGAATTAAATAATTCTTCTCAGTCTCACCCAATGGTCTCCCAACCCTGTTCAGTAGAGTCTTATTTCACAGAGCTACCTTTGGTTTTTACTTCCCATGGCTTAATTCCATTTTCCATTTTTTAAATTTGTCACTATAATGCAACCTCTTAGAATTCTGCAAGCTAAAACATGTTCTACGTTATTTAAAAATTTACAAAATATATACTCAACAGGAATTTATAATTTAAAGTCAGCGTTGAACCAAAAAACTAAAAATCTCCTGGAAGGGGGACTCAAAAATAGAAGACAGACGGAACCTTCGCCTCAATTTTCTTCTTTCTTTTCTTCCTTCCTCTCTTTCTTTCTCTCTCTTTCCTCCCTCCCTTCTTCATCTTTTTTCTTTCTTTTAAATTGCAAAGTGAATTGCAAAACATAAGAATGTAACTGGCACCAGAACCAATATTAATTTTGTACAGATATTAATTTGACATGTATGTGCCGTACTTTCTGGGAAAGAAGACAAGTGGGGCATTAAGATATCTGTGGATGAGTCTGGCCCTCTCGGAGCTCTGCGTACCCCCTACCCAGGTAATATGTTGCTTGGATAAGGCTGCTTTATCGCCTTTCCTTCTCTAGTTCTACTTCACTGATACTTCAGCCTTCCTTCTACTCTGTAACCTGGCTCCATTGTTCCCCTAGGTCATTAGTTGATAACATTGTCTAGACTTGTTGATTTTTTAGTGTGTGAAATTAATGCAAACATTTCTTACCTACGCTAATTTCTCCTAAGAGATGAGAGAAGAGAAGGAGAAAGCCAAGAAGATAAAGGAGGACAAGAAAGACTACTCTCAGTACCATTCCCTTAGTATTTATTCAATTTTTATAATATGGATTAAATTTATATTTTCCCATATTACAAACTCATTCTTCTTTTTCTTTCTTTCTTTCTTTCTTTTTTTTTTTTTAAGGTTCTATATATTTGACAGAGAGAGACACAGCGAGAGAGGGAATACAAGCAGGGGAGAGTGGGAGAGGGAGAAGTAGGCTTCCCACTGAGCAGGGACCCCGATGTGGGCCTCGGTCCCAGAACCCTGGGATCATGACCTGAGCCGATGGCAGACGCTTAACCAACTAAGCCACCCAGTCGCCCTTTTCTTTCTTGAGAAAAACTGGTAGCATATATTGCTTTTCATTTTTATATGCTTTTAAAAGCTGCTGAGCTTCTCAGTACCCTAGGATACCAGTGTGGTGATCTCTTACTGGTTCATTAAAGACAGATATTCATAACATCCCTGTGGTTGCGTAGAAATAAACATTTGCCCCAGTCTGTGAGGGCTTACCAAAAGAAGCAGCTCCAAATCCAACTAAAGTAGCAAAGGGCTAGCAAGACTATAAGGCAAATGAGTCAGAAATAAAAGCTATCATTAAAGTTGTAGGGGTCCCTTTAGAATTAAAATGGGGGGGAGGATTTGGAATAATATAGAAATGCTAGTTTATTCATGATAGGACAGACGTGGCTTACTGGCGCTCACGTAAGCAGTTGAGGAACGTCAGATGACAGTGATATTAATAGGAGTCAAATTAAATGGATATTATAACCTCAGAACCATCTTAATCTTCAATAGTAGATTTGTAATATCGTCCATGGACAAGCAACGGCCCTGCCTTCCTCTGCTTTGATCAGACTACACCTGGAATTCTGTGTTCAGCTCTGATCACCTCCACCTGAGGTAGAAACTGACACCCTGAAATGTGCACAGGAGGCAATGGTGAGGGAGGGGATAACACGCCCTGAGAAAAACAGACTCATGAGAAATAGAAGAGGCAGGTTTTGTGTTAAATAGTGCCAAATGCATCAGAGCCCGAATCAATGAGCAGTGGCTTGAATTATGGAGAAGGACGCATTGCGAAATGAAGAATTTTTAAAGTCAGAGCTGTTGAAGCACAGTTAAGTGGGCTGGGAATTAGGGAATTTCTGTCATTAAGGCATTTGGGCAATTTTAAAGAACTGTCATTAAGGCATTAAGGCATCTGAGAGGATTTTATAGAGATGACTCTAGCATAGATGGCTGAAGTGACCTTTTAGGAACCCCTCCCAACATTCAATTCTACGGCTTTATGAAATCAATAGCCATTTGATTCTCACAGCCTGTGGACACACCCATAAGGCAAGGGCCAGAAAGTTTAAAAAAAAGACGAATAAAATGAGAATCGAAACTTATTCATTTCAAACTCCCAAGCTGAGAGAAATCCATAAGAAATCACTGTCATTTCTAGTTAAATGGCTAGATGAATTATCTTCAAATGAAAACGATTAAAAATTCCTCCTTTTGGGGAAATTACTCGGTTATTCATATATATAAAACTGTTATATAGTCCATTCCAACTTGGCCTCTCATCAACGCAACTACTTTGGATATTCTGTCCAAAACTAGCAAATTCTTGGGTCTGTGATTGTCATATTTCATAAAATCGCATTTGAAAATCTACGTTTGACATGATTTGTGTGCATACACATCAGTGTGATTATATTTTCCTTTTGTCTTCTGCCCATAAGAAATTACTCTGCAAACTTTATATAAGAAGGCATCAAAATATAGTATGATAGCAAGGCATATTATTCTTAAAGTCCTAAAGATGATACAAATATCCAATCGGGGATAAAACAGAAGTAAATACACAGCTGATGATGGAGACAAAAGGAAAAGAAAAATGAGTAAACACCTTTAACAGTTACGAAAACAACATTTACAAACAATGAGACAGCTCTGTCTGGGTTCCTAAATGACCATCAAGGCATTAGCTGTTCTAGCCATGTTCTCCTAGCCAGAGTGCACTTTCAATAGGCACTCACTGGATGCCAAAAAAGTTAAAGAGACTTTGGATTCTGTAGGCTTCCCACTATTTAGATGTTCATTTAAATGAGTGCAACTCAAAGGAGAGACTAGTAGTTAAAATAGGGACAATTACCTAAACACAGAGAAAGACTAACAACACTGAATCCTCTCTGTGCGAAAAATACAGAAGACGGGCAAATACAGGGAGCAAGAAGATAGAAGTCATTTGGGAGAGTCAGACGGGGCAAGAAAGAAACATAAATATACTGGAAATTCTTCTATAAATATACATTTCATTACTCCAGCAAAATTCCAAAATTTGCCACCTTTATAATATTTATTTACTATAAAAATGTTAATTTTCCAAAGAAACTTTTAAAGATATCATTCATTAGTATAAGGATTCGTCGTGAGCTGGGCAAATGAACTGATTTTTAAAATAGGGCAGAAAACAAGTCGTTTCTTTTAAGCAAATGAAGTAGAGTTTTAAGAATTTATATTTTGATCTCTGTCATGAAATCAATATTGCAAGTTTATATTCTGAAAGCAATTTTCTTCAGGTTGAGCTTTCATTAATGGTTCAAGTTCAAAAGCTGCTTTTTTAGAGTAAGCTTAGAGTCAGCCTTACAATGAGTTAAGATATAAGATACCTTCTCTTATTTTGGAAGATATTTTAGCTGTAAACATTAATCAGATTTCCTCTTCTGGATTTTCAATGGTAAACAATAAAAATCAATTTTCTGCTTAATAGAAACAAATAGAATGCAAACAATGTCATTAGTGACGCTTATACTTTCAAGTCGGAAAACGGATTCAAGGAGAGGCGCTTTAAAGCAACCACTAATACCAGATACATCTTTTAAATGGTACATAAATTAATAGTTGGAAGTTAGGTGAAGAGTTAGTAACTCAAGGAAGTGTTATATTTTGAAGGTAAGAAATGGAAGATAAAGCTGGAAGTGAAAGTTCCATCACAGTAAAAAGTTACAAATACCTTCTTCAACATCTGAGATATATTCACCATCACTGAGCATTTCAGGGGCGTTGGCTTTACGAACTGCATGATGCAAGTGAACAGTGTAAGTGTGTGGAAAATCGCATACTCTTTAAACGAACAACAAAACACATGAACACTTCTAAACACATTTTTGCAATAAACACATTTCAGGAAACAGATACACAGTCACTTTTAATTATTATGAACACAAATGTCGTTTTCATACCTTCATCGTCAGACATATCAAGAACTTCATTCATCGTTTCCGGAACATTCATTTTGTGCTTCTCTATGATAGTCTAGTAACAAACAAACAAACAAAAGGCAGTCACTTTAAGGAATGAGATTATTCATTTCTTTCTAAATAAGTATTTATTATGGGACTGATGTACAGAATATCATGAAGCTCTCACATGTAAAATGGCATTAAGATTTTCCCCTTAGCATTAAGGTCTCCACCATATATACTACTGAGAAGATAAGATGAAAGAATTCTAGTGGTAAAGCAAACTGGCTTAAAAGATTTAGGTCCCTAATGAGGCCTTTCAAAGGAAAGAGAAGAGAGATACCGCCTCTCCTAGTCCATTGTTAATACTTTTTCATGGTCTGTGGAACCTGCCACCTCACTCCACTAAAAGTCTTGGCTGAAGAAATGAACAGCGAGAATCGTGTCTTTATTGCTTGTGCCAAGCCAGCCATTAATTTTGTCTTCCCCTTCTATATGTACATTTTAATGCCTAGGATAAATATAAAATATTGAGATTGCATAAATTATATAATTTTTGCGACTATGCCACGCTGAAAATATCAGTCATGCATTTGCAAGATCATTTTCACCTTCACACAATTTTAAAGAACTGTATATTACAGAGCCTTAGTGAATATTTTTACTTGCTTTTTGATGACTTTTTACCTATACAGCTTGTATCCATCCAAAGGACACCGACAACTTGTTAACAATATTAATGACTTAATGTTTCAGACTTAAAACAACTCCTCTTAAAAAACAAAAAACAAACAAAAAAAACTCCTCTTTATTCTGAGCATATGAAATACTAATGGTAAAAGGGAACACACGTACTTAAATAAGGCAACTGGAAAAAAAAAGCTCAGTTGTTAAAACTATGGTATATTTGTCATGACTGATGAACCACTACTCACATATTACTATTAATTAATGTCTATATTTTATTCAGATTTCCTTAATTTTTTACCAAATGTCCCTTTTCTGTTCTAGGTTCCCATCTAGGATACCACATTATCTTTCCCTGTCATGCCCTCTTCGGCTCCTATGGTTGTGACGGTTTCTCAGACTTGCCTTGCTTCTAATGACCTTCACAGTTTGTTTGTTTATAGATTCCACTTATTTACTTGAGAGAGAGAGAATGCACACAAGCGAGGGAAGGGGCAGAGCAGCTGACTCCCCACTCCTGCTGAGCAGAGAGCCCGATGTGGGACTTGAACTCATGGCCCTGGGATCATGACCTGAGTCGAAGCCAAATGCTTAACTGACTGAGCCACCCAGGCACGTCACCTTCACCGTTTAGAAGAGAACTGGTCAGGTATTTTGTAGAATGACCCTCAATTGGGATTCCTCTCATGTTCTTCTCGTGATTAGACTGGGTTACATGTTTCGGAGAGGAAGACCATAGACGTAAAGTGTTATTTTCACCACACAGTTAGATCAAGGCTCCATACTTTCAACAGGATTTACCAGTGTTGATGTTGGCCGTGGACGCCTGGCGGAGGCAGCATTCCTCAGGTTTCTCTGCCGTAAAGTTAGTCTATCTCCCACCATGTTCCTTTCCATACTGTTTCCTTTGCAGGGAAGCAGTACTCAGCCCACACATAAGCAGTGGGGGAATTACATTCTATACCCCCTTGAGAGTGAAGTATTTTTTATAATTTGTTTGAAATTTTTTTGCCTGATTTTCCTCTTCTTTGCTACTTATTCAGTTGTCTATTTATATCACTATGGACTCATGGAAATTTGTTTTATACTTTGCACTATACTCCAATTCTTTCTTCCTTCATTCATTCCTTCCTTTTCTTATCTATCTATCTATCTTAATTGTTCCGCCTTTGGCCCCTGGGTCAGTTGACTCCTGTGTCCCTTTGACACAGCCCCATAACTGGGTGTACGCATACTGGTTTACTTACTTGAGGGGAGAGACACTCCCTTACTTTCTGGCACCATAAGATGCTCCAGGGTCATCGTGCATATTTCCTTCCCCAGATCTAGACTCAGCTATTTCTTTTTTTTTTTTTTTTTTTTTAAGATTTTATTTGTTTATTTGACAGAGAGAAATCACAAGTACACTGAGAGGCAGGCAGAGAGAGAGAGAGAAGGAAGCAGGCTCCCTGCTGAGCAGAGAGCCCGATGCGGGACTCGAACCCAGGACCCTGAGATCATGACCTGAGCCGAAGGCAGCGGCTTAACCCACTGAGCCACCCAGGTGCCCGAGACTCAGCTATTTCTTGAAGAAGCCCTGATTCCCTTTAGTACAGAACAGTATTAGAAACCAGTATCTGAGAGAAAGAGAGATGTCCTCTGTTCTTTGCAAACGAGGGAACTGAATATTTTAAACAATGCAATTTAAAACCTGAATTCATCTTTTGAATGTCAGCTTCTAGCTGCTCAGTTTCCTACTCTGCCATGATTGCAATGTCACTAACTCAAGCATCTTTTTCAGAATTGCCTTGTCAAACACTGTACTCACAGGGAGGATGAATCTTTTTAGGGTTTTTGAAAAACCAGTGTCTGCTTATGAACTCACGGGCTGCTGGGACTCCAGCAAGGGGCCCCGCAGAGACCCACCTGCTGTGCAGACCGCACTGCAGTCAGGGAGCTCAAGATCACAGACTCCACCCTGAACTCTGTCAGCCTTCATCCATGCCCGGTAACACGTAACTGCTACCACACAGATGATAAGGTGGTGTCTGGGGTGGAAATAAGGTCTCAAATACCACAGTGCTGGACTAAGTTTTAGGGATTCCAATAGACTCTACTCTCACCTCTGTGGAGCACTCATTTGGTAAAAGCCTGATGTACCTCATTAGGCAAACTGGATCTTTCTGTTAGCATGAGTCCTATCTTTTCTCTCTCACAGAAAAACTCAGCTGATGACACTAAGGGATATGGCCTGACTCCTATACTCCTTCTGTCCTTCACCTAGACCAGGCCTTGGAACCCTTCTCAGGCTATAACTTTAACTCCTCTGCCTTTAACTTTATTTTCTCGTCAAGTTTTTGTTTTTTTTGTTATTTTGTTTGTTTTTAAGAATCTCTACATCCCATATGGGGTTTGACCCCATAACCTTGAGGTCAAGAGTCAAACACTCTACCACCTGAGCCAGCCAGGCGCCCCTCTTCAAGCATTTTTGATATTCAAGAAACATTCTAAACTTTCCCAATGAGTGAGAAAATAATTTATATTCAATAGGCAAGATTTATAGGGATGCCTGGTGGCTCCGTTGACTAAGTGTCTGTCTTCGGCTCAGAGTCTTGCGACCAGGGTCCTGGGATCAAGTCCCACATTGGGCTCCCTGTTCAGCAGAGAAGCTGCTTCTACCTCTGCCTGTCTCTCCGACTGCTCATACTCTCTCTCTCTTTGACAAATAAATAAATAAAATCTTCAAAAAACATGAGCAAGATTTATATTTTGAATGATTATATAGGTTTTACATATTTACTGCAGTGATTTCAAATCTTTTATGGCATTGTGACACTTCACCACTGTTTAATATCTTGTTCTTCTTCCTCTTTTTTTTCCCACTCTAGAAAAAAACTAGATGGAATATCTATAAGATTAAGGTCAATAAATATTATTTGTTTAAACTCTTTTCTCAAGAACTTAATAACAGATTTTAAAATCATGAAGTACTCAAGCAGTATACATAAAAGCAATGTGTAGTAGTTTATCTCTATACAAACTATACCTTGAAGTTAGAAACATGCCCTGGTTGATAACCATTGCCCTAGCCCATTAAAGCTACTGCTTTCTTTTCTGCAAATTGCATAATTTCTCTCTTGCAATCAACAGGTTATTTTTTTGTTTTGTTTTGCTTTTGTTTTGGGTTTTTTTGGGTATTTTGTTTGTTTGTTTTTAGCTTTAAAGCCTGTACATTGCTAAATAACTCAACCAGTAGATTGCTACAGAAGCCCTCAATCCATTTTTTAAAAAAATACGAAGCACTGTGTATACAAACTGTTTGCAGATGCTAACTATGCCTCCCTTCATGCCAGAAGGTTGTGGATGAGAAAAGGAGGCACAGCTGATAATGCCCAGTGTTCCAGAGTCCAGAGCCAATCTCAGGCATGTGTGTTGAGTCACGGAGTTAGGAGTAACTCCAGTAAGCCTCTGATATGGTGCAATATCTGCTCATGATTCCATGGTTACCAAACCCCACAGCAGTTCAAAGGCTCCAGATGGTGCTAATAAGAAATGACTTATCCTAGAGGCTGCAGCTTGTAAAAATGTATCTGACGCAATGAGGCCTCCTGGTAAAGATTTATTTATAATTTTAACAAAACATCCTATTGTTTTTCCTACGAAAATTCCAATAGCTGAACGGAAGAGCAGTGAGAGTGGTGACAAAAACCCATTCTGATCCTCTCTCTGAGGTCTTATTTTGACACTGTAAAAAACACATTTACAATAATGACAACAGTGTATCCATTATCATTTGTGAGTTATGACATTTCAAAGAACCATCTTATCTTCCACTTCCTCCCATTGCCACAGGTGGATGTTAAAATATTTCTGCCTCCAGTTCATTAAAATGTTTTTATAGCAAAACAAATAAGTGCATACATTTAGCCTTCTATGGAACAAAACACTCCATAGCTACTAATGCAGCTTTTAAGAAGGTATTTTTTAGTGTTTAGCATCTCAATATCAGAAATGAGAGTGGCGATGCTGGCTGTCGGCAATGAGGTGACAGCATTTGGACACACGGTGCTTAGTCTGTGAATGGGAGGAAAGTGGGTTTATCTCCCAAAGGCCCCGGAAAATCAACAGCGTGAGCGCAGGCACTCAGGGTGACGAGGTCCGGCGTCTGCTACTTACAGTCGTGGTCATGGTTTCCTCAGTCACTACCTTCAGGGTGTCGACCACTGAGATGTAGCCAAGCCTCCGGGCAATGGCCAGGGCAGTGTTCCCATTCTGGCAAGAGGGAAAGGAGAACAAGGAATTAAGAAGTCATTCCCCGTGTCTTGGTGACTGTGTGTTCCCACACGTTTCATCCATATTAAACAGAGGGTGAGTGTCTCATCGGTCCCGCCCACTGTCCTACGCAAAACACTACTTCATTAGACGTACCTTGCACAAAACCCATCTAACCTGTTCCCCCTCACACAGAAGACACTTGGCTGCTACCTAGGGAAGCCAAGAGGCTTTTTAACATTCTAAGTCATCAAGGAGACAAACAAGTTTGTTTTGTTTTGTTTTGTTTCTATATGTATTTCCTACTAGGTGGCAGGGGATTGGTAGTGTTTTATTTCATTTTATTTTTTTAAAGATTTTATTTATTTATTTGAGAGACTGAGAGAGTGCACACAAGCAGGGGGAGTGGGAGAGGGAGAGGCAGTCTCCCCATCGAGCAGGGAGCCTGATGCAGGGCTCGATCCCAGGAACCCAGGATCATGACCTGAGCCGAAGACAGACGCTGAACAACTGAGCCACCCAGGCACCCCAGGATTTGTAGTTTTTAAGTGTGAAACACTAATCACATCTCTCTTGACAGCTCACAATATAGCTACTGTCCCTTGGCCTGAATTCTACTGAATATTCCATTTATACCTATTAATGAAAGTAGAACAGCGACATTGGTGCATGAAGAAAAATATAAGAAGATTCTAGCATCCAGGTCCATCTCTTCCCTCTTCCCTTAGCCTCCCTCTTCCCTTCCCTTCACTCTTACCACAGTGAGTTCGTTGGGGGAAGCATTGTTCTGAAGCAAGACATTTATTATATGCGTGTGTCCCTGCTGAGCAGCTTGATGTAACGGCGTATACCCATTCTGCAGAAGGAAGATGGAAGAAATGACTCTTGTTTCCTTGGACACAAAATCAATGACTTTGGTGGTGGATACGAAGAAGAAAAGAGTTTACCTTTGTTTTGGCATTAACTTTTGCAGAATGCTGGAGCAGGAAATTAACAATCTTGATGTTTCCATAGTGGCAGCCTACATGTAAAGGTGTATACCCCATCTGTAATTACATTTTTCAGAAAAGAAACCTCATAAGTATATTTTCAGAAACAGCTATCCTAAATAGAAGCAAAAGTATTATTTAACCTGTCTGTTTGAGCTGGCATAGTTTTTTTCCCCCCTACATATATATACAATGCCCTTGATATTTCTGAGAGCTAGTGTTTGATATAAAAAATAATACCATGTCACATGTAAGGAGTTAGTCAATGTCCCAAAGTGTTCTCTTCTGCATCAGCTCAATTTATTCTTACACAAACTTTTTTTTTCTTTTTTTTAAAGATATTATTTATCTATCTGACACAGAGAGAGAGATAGTTAGAGAGGGAACACAAGCAGGGGAGTGGGAGAGGGAGAAGCAGGCTCCCTGCCAAGCAGGGAGTCTGGCACAGGGCTTGAGCCAAGGACCTCAAGACCTGAGCTGAAGACAGACGCTTAGCGATTGAGCCACCCAGGCACTCCTCACAGCAACTTTTCAAGGTAGGAAGGAAACATGGCACAGTCAACAGCTGGGCAGAGTGATTCAGTGGCTTCTTGTCGAGGGACAGAAAGAATGATCTGTGGAGAGATGTGAACTAGGATTTATTGAACATTCTATTCTCTAAAAGCATAAAATGGTGGTAGAAAAAAACCATGAAGTGGTTAAATGATAATGCCAGGTAATAGATTGTCAGAACACATGACGGAGATGGAAGTCAGAAACACTAAAGCGGAAGAGGCTGGTGGCAGTTCAAGAGGTCAGAGACGTCTGAACTTGATCCAATACACATGCTGGAGTTAAAAGTCTCCTGCTTACATAGCTAGGGTATCATAATTTGAAACCAGCTGATTCAGACAAGACAGTAAGATGCTAAGCAAATTAATATCCACTGACCCCTGAGGAACTATAAATTGTATCCATTAAAAATATATCTTCCATATATATAATTATATACATATATATGTGTGTATAATTACTTTTTAAAATAAGGATATTCCAGATACTTTTCTAGAGGGCCACATTGTAACAGACAGCACCATGCAATTTCAGCATTGACAATGAATTTCTCTTTATGAGGACACCAGCAGCACAGTACTGACAAAAGGGAGAAGACTGAGTTTTAAAAACATTTTCATTCTCAGTGTGTGGAGGGCAAAGGGGAATCCATGTTTTCAAGGGTCTGTATCTCATATATTATGCACTATTGTATCTTTATGGTGACTCTATCCTATAGACAGAATGTTTGTTCCTCCCCAGATTCCCATTCTGAAACCCCAGTCCCCAGTGTGATGGTATTTGGAGATGAGGTCTTTGGGAGGTAATTAGGTCATAGGCAATTAGATGAAACCCCCCATTAATGGGATTAGTGTCCTTATAGGAAGAGATAGGAGACAGCTTGTCTCTCCTCTCTGCTCTCTGCCATCTGAAGGTAGAATAAGAAGGCACAAGGTGGCCATGTGCAAACCAGCATGAGGTCCCTCACCAGACAAGGAATCTGCTGGCATTTTAATCTAGGAATTCCCAACCTTCAGAACTGTGCAGAACTGTGGTATGCTTGCCATAGCTACTCAAACCGATTAAGACATGCCCGCAAATGGGTTATATCTGAATTTGAAAAGAGTGTGCCCAGACTACAACTGATGGTGGAAGGTGAAGACGTCTCACCAGGATGTGCTGCCCTAAAGAACTTTACTCTGGTCAGATGCTGCCCCGCAAACCAGTCAGTGCTGCCCGGATGCCCACTGCTACAGCTCGCCATAACCGTGTACGTGAGTCTGACTTTTATGGTCCCTGAAGCTGCTCAACGTGTGGTGAAGGAGATCCTGGCTTGGTAACCAGAACTGACTGACCAAACTTTGCAGGCTTCTTTCTTGATACTAAGGACTCAGGATATTGCATTAGGAATCAGAATGCTGCTTAGTGGAAGAGGCACGAAAACAGTTTTCTCCAATCGGTTCTCAGTACATGTAGCTTAACTGAAGTAACATTATTCCCAAATTTCATGGTAGAGGATTAATCCCCAGCTAAAAACATAGAGAAAATATTTTTGAAATCTAAATATTAAGAAACTTCTCAGATTTTTAGGGGTGCCTGAGTGGCTCAGGTGGTTAAGCTCCTGCCTTTGGCCCAGGTCATGATCCCAGGGTCTTGGGATCCCTGCTCAGTGGGGGCCTGCTTCTCCCTGCTTCTCCCTCTGCTTGTGTTATCTCTCTTTCTCTGGCAAATAAATAAAACCTTTAAAAAAATGAAAAAGAAATAAAAATTTAAAAAAGAAACTTTTCAGGTTTTTAGTCAGCGTGCCTAATTAAGCAATGATGCAACAGTCTCAAAAGGCTGTTTGTTGCGCTAAGTATACTAATTAGATTTTTTAAAGAAATTGAATCGTGTGAAGAATCTTAAAGCACAGTTTCTACTTATCCTCGTAGCTTTCCATCCCATTCCTAGTTAAACCCTAAGTCATTATCATGGACTATGCGACCAGTCCTATCTGGTCCCTTCTCTATACCCCCTATGCATTAATTCTCTGAGCTCATTCCTACTAATCTCTTCCTTGCTTGTTGCACTCGAGGACACTGGTCTTCTTGCTGTTCCACAAGCATTAAAGTATTTTATTAAAAAATACATGTGCATAGCCAAGAAGATTTAGCTGGCAGTTAGAGAAATGAAATTGGGGCTCTTCCATTCATTGAAGGCTAGAAAATTCCCACATGAAATGGCACCTTGCACATATATGCTCAAAGAGATGTGATTTGAGAAATTCTTTCCAACTAGCAGCAATCGATTTTGGAAAGACCAACTATTCTTTCTGGAGTGGCTAGGAAACAATCACAGTTCCGGTATCTGAGCATTCTCTGCCTCTTTTCCACTGTTGTCTACTTAGACCGTCCTTACGAGTGGGGTTTGTCTTCTCCTTTAGGCAATACTGAAAGGCTGTATTTGTGTAGAAAGAGCTAACAGGTGCAGAGGGAGTAATCAGGCTGGTGTTTCTGCTCTATGCTGCCACAAGACCCTATCTTATTGGGTTATAGTTAAGCACATCCCCACACAAATGGTTTGAGAGAGAGGGAGTAGGAAATCCATACTTACTCCCAACCTCCTAAAATCTCTTGTCCTCTAGGAGTCGATCCTTGGCTTTCCTTGCACTTAGCATAGTTTTCCTCAGTGAACACACCCACTCATAGCTACGACTACTCCTTGATTTTATTTATTTCAGGTAAACAACTTTTTGTTATTTTTATATATTGATGCTATCGCTTTAAGGAACATCTTTCTATTGTCACAGGTTATATGAAATAGTACTTGATAATGAGGCAGGTAAAGCTCGATACAAAATTATAAGATATTCTCTCAAATAACTTTTGCAAAATTTTAGTTTGGTATAACTAATTGAAATTAAAAAAGTGCATTTCATAGCAAACAGGAATTCTCCCCTAGAGAATAAACTCTCTGGACTTAGTTTCTTAAAGGCGGTATAGTCGAAAATCTCAACATACTAAAAGAGAAAAGAAAGTTGAACATTTTCCCTGTAGTTTTTTGTTTTATTGTTTACCTCCCAAATTAATGTGGGAATAAACTGGGGGAGAAAAACAAGCAAATATCTCAGATATTACAGAAGAGTCAAAGTGAATGAATATTTTCTTTTTTAAAAAATTTTATTTATTTGGCAGAGAGAGAGAGATCACAAGTAGGCAGAGAGAGAGGGGAGGAAGCAGACTCCCTGCAGAGCAGAGAGCCCAACGCGGGGCTTGATCCCAGGACCCTGAGATCATGACCTGAGCTGAAGGCAGAGGCTTAACCCACTGAGCCACCCAGGCGCCCCAATATTTTCAAAATGATAGGAGAAAAATAAGTAAATTGCCATCTCTCTCTCTAGTGTGGCTTATCCCAATTCTGATGCGTCTTGTAATTTAACCTCTTCTCTTTCTCCCGGCCCCTTCCTCTCAGTGGACAAATACATTTACGTATTTCCAATCTTAGAGAACAAAAACACCTCTTCCAAATATTTGTTTCTTTTTCTAGGTCTAGATTCTTCCAAAGCGAAGCTTCTTGAAAGAAGGCATCTTCACTCACTCTTCCTTCCCCACCCCCCTCCTCCCATATTCCGAGGGACCTACTTTGTAATCACCCCCGTGCCAACCCAGTGACAAGCTTTAGTACTTCTCTCACCCGATGCACCCTCCTGGTTCATGACCTGGCGTCCATGTCATACTCTTTCCTGATCGCCTTAAACGCGTCATTAGGCCTGCTTCTACCTCCTTCATCCACTTAAAAATATTGATCCCAGGGGGCTGGGCTTTGGTTTCCTCCTCGCTGTTTCTCAATGATCACATCTGCATTCCCAGCATCACTTAACACAACCATTCTGACAACTAACAAATCAGGATCTATAGTCCAGACCTCCATTCTATACCCTAGAGCCAAAACTTTAGTCATTTACTGGATTTTTCCACCTGGACAGCCCCTAGATCATCTGATATACACCACACCCAATACGGGACTCTTGATCTTCTTTTCCCAGCTAGCTTCTCTCCTTGATTTCCAGTCTCCTTGAATGGTACCTGTGCTCGCCCAGTCACAGGGCTCCCGTCCTTTGATGCCTCTGAATTTCTCACTTCTACTCATGTCTTATTGTTCATACTTCTTTAAGTAGTATTTCTCCAATTTCTCTCTTGTTCACCAATTTCCCATCTGCCCCTAAATGAAAGCCCTCTTTGTTCTCTGCCTGGACCTTGGCAGTAGCCTTCAACGGCCCCTGCTCCAATCTCCTTTGACCGACTCAGTCTCTGCACTGTCTCCTGCGATCTTTCTAAACTGGATGTCTGACCTTATGATGCTTCTGTTTAAAACCTTCCAAGGCTTCCCAGTGCAAACAGAATGAAAAGCTGAACTTGCTCAGTCTGGCACATTAAGGCTCTCTGAAATCTTAGTTTTCTAGCATGCCCCCCACCATTTTCTCTTGTTTCTGCAAGACTGAACCAGTTATACCTCCATTCTACACTCCCCACCTTTGTAAAATAATTTAGTTCATGCCAATATTTCTTAAAATTATTTATTTATATATGGGGTCAAAGTCAGATTTTGTACCAATTCACTGTGTGACCTTGTACAAGTAACTACTTTCTGTGCCTCCATTTCCTGATCGGTAAAATGGGGATACCAACTTCACCACCTTCTAGGGGTGTTGTAAGAATTAAACCAATTAATAAAGGTAAAGCATTCAATACCTGACACAGAGAAGATGGGTAATATACTTTGCTATTATTACATTATTTTATTATTTTTATTGTCACATATCTTCCTTTCTAGACTCTAAGTACTATGAGGCAAAGGAATAAATCACCCTGTTAAGAATTTGGAAACTAGCAGGAGCTCTAAAAATGAATGTAAAATGAGTATCGAATTTTTTTTATTATTTTACACACGTGTAAAGAAATACAACTTAACTATTAATTTGTAATCAGTACCACTGAGAATCAATGTATTTTGGGTGTCTAAATTAACCTTTTAAAAACCAAAAGGAGTAGCTTTATTTCAGTGGAATCACACTGAATATTAAACCCTGTGGCCAGCAGGACAATTAAGTCTGATCTGATTCAGCAAAACTCAAATACAGAGTTGGAGGTATAGATGATCAGCAAGCCAGTGGGAAGGCTGGGAAAGCTTTTAATAGGATTTTCTGGTCTTTTCCCCAAAACAGAGAAGAGTTCTCAATGTTCTCATGATTGCTATGCTTCAATTTAAGCCAATGAATTGGACAGTACCACATATTACACCTGTAGGCTGCTCAGAGATCCTCTTCACCAGTAAGAATCTGCAAGTTCATAGAACATAATAAATTCCTTATTCACAAGATTAGAAAACAAGCCCCAAAACCCATCTCTTGCCCTTCTGCTCTTCTCAACAAGGGGACAATCACAGCCTCAGTTTTTTGGGTGCTATGATCTTTGCTGAGACAAGAAAGAAAGAGAAAAGAATTTGTTAAGAGGCCGGTACCTTGCAAAGTGCATCACTTGTCAAGGGCAGGAAAGGGAACACGCTTCATAAATACTACACCAAGGACTAAAACGATTACTGAACCTGACCTGAGGTGGGCTGAGTTAGGAGGAAACGCTGGTAGAGGCCCAAGACTCTTAAGCCCAGGGGACCTGTGTGCAAGAAGGCTCACAGTGCCATGTCCTGCCTCCCAACATGCCCTGGAGGACCGCTGCCACACTTCCTGACTGAATGACGGGGTACGCCTCGGATGTGCAGGGACAGAGGCATACCAAGATACTTAACCCTGTTTAGGACTCCTAGAATTTTTAATCTATAAAGGGAAAGATAACAAAAAAAAGTGTTTAAGTCTGTGTTCGTGTGTGTAAATGAAACAATACAAGGTGAATATATTTACCTTTAATAAAATAAGGAATAAGAAGATAAATCTAAATTCAGTCTGGTTTTTTTTTTTTTTTTTTTTTTTGGAGAGAGCGCGCATGAGCGAGAGACAAAGAGAGAATCTTAAGGAGGCTCTAGCACAAAGCCTGATGCAGGGCTCAATCCCACAACCCTGAGACCACGATCTGAGCCAAAATCAAGAGTCAGACTCTCAACCAACTGAGCCTCCCAGGTGCCCGTAGTCTGATTCTTTTTTCAGAATTAAAAATGCTTTTATTTTCAAAATGGAAAGTAACAAGAAACTACTCAGCTGCTACTGGGGCCTTTACCGCTAAATACTCAGCTACAATGAGATTTTTTTTTTTTTTTTTTAAATGGGGAGGAAATAGAGTGAAGGTACTGCTGAGCATTCTGGCTACAGAGTGAGGCCATGGAGACCGCAAGGGCACAGAAATTCCAGAAAGGGAACTACCTACCTCACTTTCCCCGTTCTACCTAGGGTTGTCCTGGCCAGGGATGATGGCACTTGCTTTACCATTTTAACACAGAGTTTAAAGCACAGAAAGGATCGTGCCTGGTCAGATCTCCTTCAGGCAGCTCCTTCTCAACAGGGACACAGTATGGGTGGTGGAGCCACAGCCCCGAGAGCCGAACAATGAATGTCCCAGGGGTGTAGTCTACTCGGGCTGCTCCCTCTGTGTTTATCCGGTAAGTCCAGTCTGACTTTGATGTCTGAATACCTTTTTACTTGGCGAATTCCTAGTGATACTTCTATATTTGTTAATATCTTCAGTATCAATAACTTGAGAATCGATCCATAGGATACCCAAGATGTTGCATGCACAGTATTTAATAAGCATTCGTTTTTGTGTCAAAAATATGACACACAGAAAGAAACGGGAGTTCTATTTTCGAGTAAATAAAACAAGTTTGCTATGAAGTACCAAAAGAAAATGCTCAGAAAAAAGAGATTAATATGAAGTCTATCTCATAAGATGAAGAAACAAAACATCCATTTTTCTTATCTGAGTTTGAAATTGTGGCATTATAGGATATTAACCAGTATTTGTTTTTCTTTTTGAAGAGAGCTATTTGTCTGAGAGAGAGAGATGCTCACAACCACACACGCCATAAGGAATTTAGCGACTGAATAATAATTGAATAAAACTTACTTTATCCTTTTTTTATGGACTATATCCGAAGAAAGTCAAAGGTTACAAATCACTGATAAATTTCTCTGTATGCATTAAGTCAGTCACAAAAGCCAAGAAAGGAACAAGATTTTACACCCTGCCCTTAAAGGACAGATCTGTTGTAACATCAACAGTACTAACACGGATGGGCATCTACAGGCAGCTAGGATAAAGAGCCTACGCCACCAAAGACAAAAGCATCTGGGACACTGTCACCAGAGACTTCAGTGTCCCTTGCACAGATGCATGTTTGAAATATGATGTATAAGAGATAGGATGGAAAATCTGTCTTCCCCCTAACCGCCCCTATCAAATTTTCTGTTTCCATATAGGAGTCACTAAGTGACACTTTATAGGAGCACATTCTTTTTGTATACCTTTGTCTGGGCATCCACGTTTGCCCCTTGGTTTACGAGGACTTCGGCCACATTCACTCTATCTTCTTGAGCAGCCAAGTGCAGCGGGGTCAGGCCATTCTGTGAAAGAGTCAAAGTACCGTCATCTTAGAGAGTGGAGTGTGGCACACACAGGCATGTTCGAGCAACAATTTAGGAGTTCTGGGAGAGGATATCTAGAATTTGCATGCTAAAAAATTCTGCAGGATAAGCTTACCTATTAGCATCGGGCCAAAACTGTAACCTGCAGGCTTCATGAAAAATTTCACACACCCTCAGCAGTGGAGGGGTGGCCGGAACCTTGTGTCCTCATCACAAACTCAGCACTTATCAAGGTTTTCCTACATTTGCTTCATCCAGCCCTACTTCCTGTTCATTCTTTTCTTTGTGCAAGCATTTGAAGGCAAATCCCAGACATTATATCATTTTCTTACTACATACTTCAGTGTTCATTTTTTAAAACTAGAGTCTTTTTTTAAAAAAAAATGACATAAAATGATATAATGTCTGGGATTTGCCTTAAGATACTTCCACAAAGGAGAAAAAAAATTTAAATGAACAAATGAAAAGCAGAATCAGGCCTGTAAATACAGAAAACCGACTGCTGATCGCCAGAAGGAAGGGGGATGGAGGGATAGATGACATGGGGGAAGGCGAGGGGGAGGTACAGGCTTCCAGTTATGAAGTGGGTAAGTCATGGGGACAGAGCGATGATACTGTCCAAGTGATGTGTCGGGACGGAGATGGACAAGTTCACTACACTTGTAGTGAACACAGCACAATGGATAAAGGTGTCAAATCACTAAGTTGCACATCTGAAACCAATGTAAGACTGTATGTCAACTAGACTTAAAAAATAAGTAAGTAAATACGTATTTACCAACCCCCTCACTGGAGACTTTTTTTTTGCAAAATTATGCAGGAATTTCAAGACATTATCACTGGTGCTGGCATTAACAGAAATCATTAAAAGAAAAATTAGTTGTAAACATTATTAGTTTTAAATTAAATATGATAAATGAATATGTGATGATTGCATTTTCCCCATCAAATATTAATACCCAAAGCTTATAAATACATTCTGTATGTTGCTTCTGGGTAGGAAATGCAAAAATGAATGCTATCTCCTGAGAATTTCCAGGTCATTTAGATGGCGTATGTGTTTACTGAGACTGCATATTTGAAACCGAGTCTACCATAGAATAAACAGACTACCTGGCTGTTCCAATGGCCAAGGAAATAATCGCCAAGACTATACTCTGTTTTAAAAATCCTCTGTTGCTGTTAAAGTGTCTTTTCATGAATAATACTTAAGAGAAAGAAACTTGGTGTTAGTGCTTCCAGATTGATTTCCTTCCCCTAATATGAGCACAGAAGTGAATCTCTGTGTCCTGGAGGCCTCTGTCTCCACCTGCAGCAACCATGCAGTGAGAGCCTCAGCTGTCCTATTGTCAGAAGACAAGAGTGTATCAGATGCAGCAGCAGCAAGGGCACAGAGCCCTCGAGATGCTGAATGTTATTTAGTCAGGGGCTGCCCTTCCATATGACTGATCCCAGGACTCAGGAAGTCACTTGCTCTCGAGTTCTTAATAATGTTTACAGGATTAGGGAGGAAGCCCACTCAAACTGAAAAAAAAAAAAAAAAGAGAAAATATGGAAAGGAGGGCTGATACATTTGACTGAAATCCAAGAAAAATAAGCTGGGGCCAAAACCAGTATCACGCAAACACTGACATAATCTGAAAGTCATGTCCCCTATTCTACTTCATTGATTTATTAAGTTTTTATTTTACTTCCAGTTAGCTAACACACAGTGTTCTATAGTTTCAGGTGCACAAGATACTGATTCAACATTTCCACGCATCAGGTGGTTCTCGTCATGACAAGGCCGCTCCTCAATCCCCACCCCTAGTTCCCCCCATCCCCTACCCCATTCATGTTCTATTTTAGAGGCCTATTTTTAGCCATAATATTTTGTCAAAGTATCATGGTCACCTATTCTAAGTTAAAGACTTTCCAAAACTTCTGAAGATTCTTTACTGAGTGGTTCTCAGCAAAGTTTGGGGATGTCTTCTGGCACGTGCTCTATTCTCTTGCGTCCCCTAGTCTGTGTTCACGCTGCCCCATGAGCCCCCCACTCTATCTGTGGAACGGAGGCACTCACAGCTCTCTGGGCTTCTCTCTCCTTCCTCGCCTCTCAAAGGGCTCATTGTTCCATTTATGTGCATGCCTTCTATGTGCTCACCTCTATTAAGAGCATCATAACCCTGCATTGAAATTCTGTTTTCTTGTCTGTCTTCCTCACACCACTATGAGCCTGTTGAGGCAAAGCTGTACCTTTAATCTTCATGTAACCAGTGTCTACCATCCAGCCCATACTAGGATCTACTAAATAATTAAATCAGAAGAAAGAGCAATCACCTTTAGGTAAAATAGGATAAATAAAAACTTTTGTTTATCTTCATGATTTCCATTGAGAAGATTTTTTAAAAATAGTGTGATGGTTAAAACAATCCCATTTGACTTCTGAAGCTACCTGCTAACCTTTTATAAGGTTTCAACCATTGCTCATTTTAAAAAATGGCATTTACTTGGAACAAGAGACCACCACCAACTCAGAATATCAACAGGCCTGTTCAATATTCCATTAGCGGGACAAAGGAATGGAACTACTTGTGGTCCAAGCGGGAAGGTAGGTAGGAACATCAAAAGGAAAAGCAAATCAAATCAAATGCTAACACTTCGTCAGTAATTGGGGTTCATTGGCCTCTTTTCCTTAAAGTGACCAGGAAACGCTGGGGATCAATAATAAGAAAGGAACAAAGTGAAAACAATGAAGTGTTTGGTTCAACATCAATTTTCACAAAAGCTACATCTCTTTTAATATTTATTTTTTAGCAAAGGCATAGAGTCTAATGTTGAGTGGGAGTTGGGATGGGCAGGTGTTTAAAACTTGGGCAGTTCAGGAAAAATTGACAGAGAATTTTCTGAGCTCCTTGTTGCATAATAAAGTTCTCCTCGTGTTCTGTTTTCACTTCAAGGCTTATTTAATACTTTATAGAGAACACGGCAACGGAGAAAGGAAGCAAAGATTTACAAATGCCTTCCCATTAGGTCATTTCTAGGTGCTGTGACGTTCCTGAACGTTCCTGAACACAGTGCGCTATTGGGAAGCCACCTGATCCACTTTTTAAAACTTCCCTGGAAGGTTTTCTGCTGATGTCACGTTTTTTCAGGAAGGTGACCAACAAGGTGCAGGTTGCCTTGGTTACCCACGTCACGTGGACCTTAGAATTCCCTCGCTGATGTCTAGTCTCCCAAAGCAAACGCTGAGAAATGCTGAAGTATTTCCAGTCTAAAAATTTCTATGATTCTAAGGCTGGATATACGCTGCAACTAGCTGACTGGAGTATTTTATTTATTTATTTAGACTGGAGGATTTTAAGGGGAAAATCAAGTCATACTGAACTTTGGTATCAAATCTAAACATTTACCTATGAACCAATTCTTAAGGCCTACATTGTCTCTGAGAGAATTAGTGAGCTATAGTATTCTGGGCTCTTAAAATAAACTCAGTGGATGACAGAATGTACTTCAAATGGAGAAGACCAGGTCTTCTACCTCATTAAAACAAGTTGATAGTATTCCAACACTCAAAACTCAAAAGCTCCAAAAAAAAAAAAAAAAAAAAAATCCTGCTAATGACTATTTGAAATTGTCCTGTGATTCTTATTAGTGCAGAGACATGCTCTCCTAAAAGGAATGTTTAAAAAGAAAGCTATGAAAAAATCAAACTGTCATACCGGAGAAATATGAAAAAATGTGTTTGCTCTGCAATGATCACAAAGGATTTTCAAGACACTGAAACTGAAAAAAAGGTTTCCCTGTTCTCTCATGTATGTCTTTTCAGCTACAGGATGTGTTAATTTACAACCTTGGGAACTCAGATTCATGCAGAATAAGCTTTTCCCCAAACTGTGAGAAGTCCAAAATTAAGAGACCTATTCTTTTTCTGCTGAAGAAGAAAGTGCTGAATGTTATCCCAGTTAATCTTTATGACATCTCTGTGAGGTAAATATTTTGTCTTCATTTACAAGAGGACAAAACCGGAGCTCAGCGAGGTCATACAACCTGTCCAATCAAGTAAGAGTGAGGTTTAGGATTCACACCCAGGAGATTTAAAGCCTTTGTGATTCCAAAACACAGGCCACATACTGGGGGAAAAAATAAGTTACTTTTTATTTGTCATCATAAAACTCTTGCTATCTTGAAACTCTACTCCAATATCTAAGCTACGGTTGTGTCATCACCAGTGGTAGAGAAGAAGCTAGGGAGTCTGGATTATCAAGAATTTGGGGGCACTCTTGCAGGCTTTCCTGATATCTGAAGGGAAGAAAGAAACATCTGTTCTGTATTTTGAGCAGATCTCAGACTTAGGTATTGATAAACAGTTCAGCAAACTCTGCATATGCAATGAGAGGTTGTAGCTTCATTAACATGTCTCTGGCCAATTGTGGGCTGGACTTTTGTTTTGCTTCACAAAATTCTTCACAAAGATTCAGAATGTCAACTATGAAGGCAGGGGAGTTTGAAAAATTTGGGGAACAGAGGCTTCATGCATTCCTTGAAATTGCCAATTCACACATAAAGACTGACAACTTTTCTAATCTGTGAATAAAATAGCTAGTCTTAATTTCTGTTAATGAACTCTCTGAAGGAAGCACTATTTCCAATATCTGTAATCTCTGACTTAAAACCAGGACAGGCAAGGAGCAGGTGCCCCCAAAATGTTTGCAGACTAAGTCAACAGATGCAATTTACAACTTACTATTTGCTAGGTTCTGGTATGGCAGCAATGTTGCTCTTTGAATTAACATTCTTACAAAATTTCATAGAATTCAGAAAAACTTTGTGGACTTCATTTTTAGGGCTCTGTGTTATTCAATCCCAAGACTTTCCAATTATTGATTTACCATTCTCTTACTGCTTAACCATATTTTCTTAAAGTTTTTGCTATAATAAATATTTTGGCAAACATCCTTGTGCGATATTATTCTTTAAAGATCAATTTGACCTGGATTCTTCATGCTTCTTAGTGACCTTTCCGACAGGTAAGGTTCTACTGTATAGGCTTTGTAGAGAAAAAGGAAGGTTACCTTATTGCTCAGGTTCACGTTAGCATTTCTGCCGAGGAGCAGGGACACCATGTCCACGTGTCCTTCCTGAGCTGCAAGATGGACGGAAGCAATGCCTTGCCGGGTAACCGCATTTGCATCAGCACCATATTCCAGCAGAGTCGTCGCTATGTCCATCTGGTTCTTTTTGGCAGCGATGTGCAGCGGCGTATAACCATTCTGTCAACACAAATCACTTGGTCACATGCCCAGGAAAGAGATAAAAATGCGTACAGTGCACTCTCAAATAGCATGCTTCCCTTTCTAGTGATTTTCTTCGATGGTTTAAAAATTTGGAATCCTGTAAAGCAACCTGATAAATCGAGCTGTGCCATTAAAGTATTGTGCTCATCCCCCACATTCCTGAATCTGGAAATTATACTGCAGACAGTTTAATGCAAGAGAAACAGAGTGCCACTGGTTTTTACAAAAGGAATATAGAGTTCTTTCCTACCATGTTGGTAGGTGCTCAATAATTACTTGCTTTATTTAATTTGATACTGAGAAGAAACCCAAGTAGGAAACAACAAACAGTATGGGCATGTTCAGAGCTGTTATCCTGTCTTTAAAATATCCATAATGGTTATTTGTTGCTAACAAGCTGAAAACCTAATGTTCATGGTAGTCCAGATGCTATTATTTACTCTCATAACCCTTTTGTTTTATTATTATTTCTTTTTGAGCAGGCTCCCAATGCAGGGCTCAAACTCATGACCCTGAGACCAAGACCTGAGCTGAGATCAAGAGTTGGATCCTTCATCGACTGCACCACCTCTCATAGCCCCTTTGATTGCCTCCTTTACGAAACCCTAGTTTCTATGTTATGCTTCGGCTGAACTGGCTTCCCAAATAAGATACGGCTCATGTTTCTGTTTTTTGCCTCCCTCTATCAAGAATGTTTATCCCCCACCAGGTCTTCAGGGCCAGCATTTTCCAGCCAAAGCTTCAGCTAAGGGTCATGTTCTCATGAAGTGTTTCACCTCCTCCTTTCCCTTCTAACACCCACTGAGCCTGACTGACTCTAATCAAAGTCTTGGAGATATTTAGTGGCGCTCTTTCTTTTCCACACTTGTTTCCTCTTACTAAAACACAAATTTGTTGAGGGCAGGTATTGTGTCATATCTGTCTTTGTATCTCTATTAATGCCTCATGGTGACTGGTGAATCCTCAGAATGTGAGTCAGACTTACTAGAACTTTTGGAACATTCTGGGATCCTCATCTTGGCTGACCCTTGGTGCTTAAGGTAGTGGTGACCTAAATTTCTTCAGTAAACTGTTAATTAGCTGTGTTTCAGGGTCCTTCAGAGCCCTTTGCTCTGAGAAAGAAAGGTCTCCTGTGCTAGGGAGGGGACCCTGTCCTGCCTTACAGTCATTTAAGAGAAACGCAAGATTGTATTTTGACTTGGGCATGACTATATATAATATAAAATATTATAAAATATGCCAATGAAAAGTTAGAATGACTTTTTTTTATAGAAAAGAAGGCTTAGAGAAAAAAAGATAGAATTTGTGGATTTATACTTGGGAAAATGATCCAAATCTAGACAACTATCAGTCGCACTCTTTCCAAGCAATACAGATGGGTCAGAATCAACACAGAGGACACTGGGGACTGCTGAACCACTCACAGGCTAGCCTACTGCAATCAACCCTCATATTTTAAGTCACTAACATGTCCTAGGAGGACAGTGTTTACTTGACAGACGCTCTTCTTCTAATCAGTTGTAGAGGATTTAAGCTGTTGGATATCAAACCATGTGAGTGGAAATGCCGCTTCCAGACTCTTCTGAAACCACCCTCTGCCAAATGAGATGGGCCAGGGTAGAAGATTTTATATCCCTATTTTTAGTTTGGACTTAGTGCCATCTGGAAACCCCAGCTGACCTGGGAAGCCTTTGTCCCTCTGCACAGACACACCCTAAAGAAATTGCCTTCAGAGCCAAATGAAGAGCTTTGGACTGAGCCCAACTCTACAGCGAGTGACAGGAGGGGGAGGTCTGTTTCCCTCCCATCCCCACCCCTGCCTAGAAGACAAAATTCACCAAACAGTGCTAAAATAGGACATCTGATTAGTCAATATGTCTAACACTGGCTAAACAGAGTGGTGACAGCAAGATAGTCTGAGTTTAGCTTCTTACTGAGCACCTTATTTCTGTTTGCTTTTGCATGGACATAACCTTCACATTAGCCACTTTTCAAAAATTGAAGGCAGGTCAGTGTCCTCTGAGAGGTGTTAATCATCTTGATTACTTTTAATTCCACCCCAAAATCCTAGGCACTAAAGAACACTAATCAAGGGAAGCTCTGGCATTTCTGTAATGCATGCTGATTTCAGACAAGCTATTCATTACTACTGAGGGTTTTATTCTGAGCTCCATACCTGAGCTACAAAGTAAAGTATAAAGCAAGGGGGAAACAACTGATGGTATTATTTTAGAAGGGGAAGTTCATCTCAGAACGACTTAAACTGTGTTTCAAATAATAAACAAAAAGTTCACCTTGAGACCTATAAGAAATTTTCTAAATTTCCTAAGTGCTTTCTAATTTCTGGAAAGCCAAATGATTCTTACCTGTCATGCTAAAGGGGACAGGTACATTTATCAGAAAAGAAATAAAATAGAGATCCAACTACAGAATCATCTTAGATATTTTTTCCTCTTGATATAGAGGATAAAATGCTTGCCAAGTGTGCTTTTGCATTTCAAGATGAAAACAAAAGGAAATGTAATTTTATTTTACCCAAAGTAATATATTTATATGATGCTTCATATTTTTTCTAAGAATTTTCACCATCTCTACAGTTCCACATCAATAGATACATTACACATTTTACAGAAGAGAAATATGACAAATAACAAGCTATGGCTCACTATCCCTTCCACAGGTGCCCAGGTTATGCCTGAATTCATGCCAATCCTCCTTCTAGTACAGGGTCCTGCCTCAGGAAATAGATCCGGCTAAAATGGATTACAGAAGCTGATCTCCTTTTCCAGCACCTTTCTACCTCTCCCATTACAAGATCACATTGTGTTTCTAAACTCGTGTGTGTAAGAAAATATGTTGGCAACTCTACAAAAGAGAAGAAAAGGCAACAAAATGTCACATACCCTAAGGACCAAGCACATGAATGGAGGAAGAGTTCACACTGCAGTCACTACTGTCAGACCCTCAGCTCAAATCAGGCCTTACTGAGACTTTGTTCCTCCTTCTGCACCTCTACCAGATTCAGAAATGCTAAAGCTTCCCTGGGGTATGGGAGGCTATTTGCTGACCCTGTATCAGTCTCCCTCCTTCCTTAACAAAAGCGCCTTGGCACCATGCCGAGCTGAAAAACTACATTTCCCAGCTTCCCTTGCAGGAAGAGGTGGCCAATGGGAGGTAAGGAGAAAGGGCTGGCTGGAGCTTCTGAGAATGCCCTGTAGTCCAACTTTCTTTCTAGTTTATGGCTTAAAAGAGGGCCTGGCAATCTAGGCAACAACAATCTCTCAAAGAAAAGTCGAAAAAAGAAAAAAGAAAAAAAAGAAAAAGAAAAAAATCACCTGAAACTTTCCTTAAGACTCTGGAAACACTGAACCAACATCAACAACTGCCCATCTCCAGACTGCTGAGAAAAATAGAGCCACATCCATTTAAACCAGTATCTTCCAGTCGATGAAGCCAATCCTACCTGACAGAACAGGCTTTGCTCAGGCTCAACGCCCAGAAGAAGCTCCTGACAAGAATCGCTGCCGAGGAAAGTGGGTGGACACAGGGCAGAGCTCCGCCTAAGGCTAAAGGGCCGTTAGAGCTCTTTGCCACTCTCTGTTAAAGATGTTCTGCAGACATGCAAACATGGAGGCTTGTTTGGCAAATACAAAGCAGGAGCCCAATGGGAAATACACCAACTACTGACCTATTTCAGAGTTATTTGTGGACTGAAAGACAGAATGGATGGATGGAAGGGTGGACTGCACACATTTTGCTTCATGTACTACTTTATGAATCTTGTCGATCTTAAACTGCCTGGCACAAGTGGTGTCAAAGTTATCACTCTCATGCGAGCACTGAATTGTTTGCCTATTAATTATTGACGGATTGACCACCAAGAACATGTTTTTTTTTTGTTTTTTGTTTTTTTAATAATATAATAAAAGTGGTCCGGGTTCAGAAGGATATTAAAATATATTAAAATGAAATAATCATTAAGTTACATTGTAATTTTTTTCATATTTTACATTGGGATAAAATATACATTACATAAAACCTACCACTGTCACCACTTTTAAGTGCACAGTCAATGGCATTAAGTACATTTCACATAGTTTTCCAAGCATTACCACCGTTCGTCTTCAGACCGAAACGCTATCCATTAAATACCAACTCCCCGTTTCTTCTTCCCTTCAGTCCCCGGCAACCAACATTCTACTTTCTGACTCTACATGACTGAAATCAGACAATACTTGTCCTTCTGCGTGACTGGTTTATTCTCCTCAGGACCGTGTCTTTGAGGCTCATTCAGTGCTGCAGCCTGGCCCAGAATTTCCTTCCTTCTTAAGGCTGAATAATATTCCACTGTATGTATACACCACATTTTATTTACCCATTCATTCTTCAATGGATAATTCCATTCCTTTTGGCTCTTGGGAATAATGCTATTCTTTCTTTCTCTCTTTTTTTTTGAAGATTAAGTCTTTACCAGAAGTCAAGGCATGGCTTTATGATGGGGAAAAATGTTTGTCAGGATCAGAAACTATGGGGGGAAGCCACATTTAGATGAAAAGCAAATTTAGGGGTATGATTCTGAATTCTAGACCTCACCGGGTACAATTCTGGAGAGGATGGGACAGGAGATCATTAAGACATATTGGTGAAGAGTTTCTGAGGAGAAATAACTGTCAAAGTTAACCTACTCCCTAAAAGAAGGTACCTAAAAACCTTCTCTTTTAAAGTCTCCAAAGCATTCTGGAACAGCCCCATTCAGATTTGATCACAATCCATTAGATTGAAACACTAAGGTTAAAAGAGGGCTCTAAAGATGCCCCAAAAAGGCAAAGTCAAAAAAACCCCAAAACATAAAAAGCTTAAAAATGCTAAAAGTTCCTTCAAGAGCAGCGTTTTAGGGAAAGCACTGGACAGCATTATGTAGCAGCATCATTCCAGTTTTTCTCAGATCACAGTCGTCTGCTCGACAACAGAGAGCCTATTAAACCAACAGCACTCGATTAACCTATCTTTAAGTAAACTCTTCTTCATGATTTGCCTCCCAAATCAGCATGTATGGCTAATTAGTAAGCCACACACCCTACATAGCTCTTTTCTGAGAAATGTAGGTTGTCTACTAGTCAAAAATGCTCTAACAAGAGGAATAAAGATTCCCCTTAGGATTAATAAAAATAGATAAAACTCCCAACCTATTTTATTAAACAGAAATAAACAACTCGGAGGCAATGTTTCACGGCCAGGAAAATATAAGGCATATTTTTATAACTTTGACAACTCAGACTTTCTTATTCCCTCAGGCCGTGCTGATGTTTTTAATCTGACTGAAGAGTACCTCAACTTCTTTTCCTCCACAGGCCCCAGGACGTCCTGGATTTTTAAGGAAAATCAACTGGCAAGTGAGTATTTATTGAGCATCTACCACATTACTGACGAAATAGCTGAAGGCACAGAGTTCTGGAGGCCCTTCTATGTCTGTGACTTTTCCGTGATGTCTAAGGTGGAGGGTGCCCCATGAGCAGCAAAAGGAATGGACAGACAGAGATCAGCAGACGCCGCCTGCCAGCCTCCCCGGGCAGGCCAAATCCCAGGTACCTTTGCGGCCGCGTGAGGTGAAGCTCCTTGGTCCAAAAGCAGGAGGGCCACTTTCTGATTATCGTAATGTGCAGCCACATGCAGTGGGGTTAGCCCGCTCTGAAAACACGTGCAGAAACAACAACCATGGTCAAAAGTGTCTTTAACACCAGAGGCCTAGGTGTGGGAGATGGGGTTAGTCTGGGTTCAACACAGAGTGCAATTTACATTCCCGATTCCACAACGCTTGGACCCCGGCATTCACCTTCCTATGTCCAAAGGGCTCTTCATCCTATGAGACTTAATTAACTCTGGACTAGTCATAATTTAGGTGGCTGTTGGTGAAGGAGCAAAGGCTGGTTTGGTTACCCTGGAAGTGGCCTGAGGGCAGTTGGCTCCATACCTTCCCAGCAGCATCTGGAGAGGCACTTTTCTGTAGCAGGAGATTGGCTACTTCCAACTTCCCATACTTTGCTGCCACATGAAGGGGAGTAAATCCTTTCTGAAAGAAGAACCATAAAAATAATGAACAACAGAAATGACACAAAGGCGTTGCTTTCCTGGAACCCATAAATGATTCTAACAATGAAGCACAGTTAAGCGTGCATTGACAGACCCACGCAGGACGATGACAGCCCGAGTCCCTTCATCAACAAGGGGGATCGGGATTTTTCATCTTCCTAACTCTGCTGACTGAGCCTCCACGTGCCACTAACTCTGGGACTTCTCAGCGTCTGACCAGGACAATGGTGGAGAGCTGGGTCTGGGGTGTACTCCTGCTGCGTTTTAGGGTTTCACAGTTTGGGAAGAATAGGTTACTGTGTCCCAGGCCCAGTTTGGATTTGGAGGGCTTGGGAAAATCCAGGACAAGTCTGGACCTCCCGTGATCTCACATCACCAGACTGGAGCCTTGTGCGCCCACTTCTCCAATTCCTGCACGTATACACATTGTCTTTCGCTATGCCCCAGTCCTCAGGAGTCAGAGATTCTCGAATCTTAGCTACCACAGGTGGACTGAGTAACAGCACATGGTTCCAGCCCAGTAAATCTGCCAGAGTTGGGTACTGAGAGTTGAGCAGCTGCTCCTGCTTGGATCTGGAGATCCACGAGTCCGTCAGCATGCGCTCCTATGGAGGGTCCCAAGCATGAGTCGGAGACTGGAGGGTCATCAGCACATCTGACCTCATGAGACTGAAGCCAACTAGAGCCAACAGGCAGCTGGCACAGTGGAAGGGCTGGGGCACTCGAAACCTAATCCCCACTCACTCTGTTCCACATATTAAATGAGATCCAGAAACTGTGCATCTCAGCTCTGCTGAGGAGCCTAAAGAATTACAGGGGGTATAGTTGGAGGCAGTCATCATTTATTCAGATAGTTTTCCAAGGATTGCCGATTACTGTAATCGGCTTGTGTATGGATCACACTTCCCTGCATCCAAAGAGGAGAGTGAAACACCCATTTCTAGCTTTCTCAGACATGCCATAGGCCAATTAATCTATCAGACTTGCTAGGTTTACATAGCACTACCAAAACGTGAGCCCTATATTTTGCAACCTGTACCCGCAGAGCGACTGAGTGATAGGTTATTGCTTGAAGGCATCAGAGTGGAGATTTGAAACATCAGACCACTAATCACACAAGACAACAACAACAAAAGAGTAACAACAAACAAAAATGAAAGAAAATCCACCTCCTGATCTGAAAGTGGTTTGGACACGTGGCCTCAGTTGTAAGGAGGATGGCTTTGGGGAGACACAGCGGGACTCCAAGACTCACTTTCCTACCTTCGTTGTTATAGAGAGAGATGCGCCATGATCCAGAAGGAATGCAGCTACATCCTCGTGTCCCTCCCGGGCCGAGAGGTGGAGTGGGGTGTACCCAGAAGTCGTGGCTGCATTTGGAGACGCTCCTTGCTGTAACAGCTGTTGTACAATATCTGCCTTCCCCAGTCGAGCAGAAATGTGCAGTGGGGTTTGGTCATCCTTAAGTGCAAGGCAGAAAAAACAAGGCTGATTAGTTTAGAGAACAATGATGACATTGTGGATCATTCGGAAAACTTTGCTTGGTATCAGAGGCTACCTTCAATGCCTTTCAAGTAACCTATTAGTCTGAAAAGTGTGAGAAGAAGTTCTGTCTGTAAATTAACCCACTACCACCTGCCACACTTTACCAAAATTTTAACCTCCAATGGTTCCTTTTTTGGGAGAGAAGGGAATGAATCCTAGTAAAACTCAAATAACCGAGAAGGTATTTTGCCTCCACCAGCTGTTACGCCCTCAAATGGAGTGAATTCTTGTATTGGTATCACCTTTTTATAGTCAAAAGCAGAGGGGTGGGGTGGGGAGCACAGGGTTGTGCAGGTAGATCTGCACAAAGGCTCCCAGCCAAGGGGGCTAAAAGCCAGCCCACCCTCTGCTTGTCAAGTGGTACATTCCGGGCATGGGTGGGATCTGCCTCCAGTAGAAGGGTCCCTTATTACAATTTACCCCGAGGCATGAGGCACCAAATCTTGCACTGTTAGGGTCTTATCCCCAAGGGGGAGAGGAGTCTTTTTTAGTTTGCCCAACGATGCCCTGTGGGGGCCATTGTTTTTCCACTGGCCAACCCAATGGCCATCTCATTTTTTTTTTTTTAAAGATTTTATTTATTTATTTGACAGAGAGAGACCACAAGCAGGCAGAGAGGCAGGCAGAGAGAGAGAGAGAGAGAGAGGAGGAAGCAGGCTCCCTGCTGAGCAGAGAGTCCGATGCGGGACTCGATCCAGGACACTGAGATCATGACCTGAGCCGAAGGCAGCGGCTTAACTCACTGAGCCACCCAGGTGCCCCTGGCCATCTCATTTTTAAAAGGAAAGCCCACACCTGAATGGGAAAAAAGTTCAGGTAAGTGCTTCCTGTAGGGAAGGTGTACAAAAGAGGTTGGAGCACAGGAGACGTCTTTGAAGATAAAAGTAGGATGAGAGTTAAGGCCAAAGCAAGAGAGTCTATATAAGAAGTGTAAAAGGAATTGGGGCGCCACAGGAAGAAGAGTACTGAAACCAGAACAAGATAATTGCTGCAGAAAGATCTCCCATAATTCTCCTTTGGCCACCACCACCACTGCACATTTGCTGAGCATCTACATGTCCCAGGCTCTGTGCTAAGTACTCCACCTACATTCACTCATTCATCATCACACCAATCTTATCACCAGCAACTATCAGGACTCTCAGTTTCTATATGAAGAAACTAGGAAAAGAAATGTGCCATGGAGATGTTAATTAATTGCCCAACATTACAGAGCTGGGAAGTGGTGGATCAAGATTCAAACCCAGGCAGTCTGGCTGAGGAGGTCAGGTTCTTAATCATGATACATACTGCCTCCTTAATGAAATCATCATCACTATGAATTATCTCCTCCATTTCAGCTTGTGGGTTAACCATTCCCTGGGTACATTGCTTGGTATGGAACCACCAACACTCAGAAAATGTGAGGTTTCTTGTAATCCGTGGTAGAGTACAGCCTTTCCTATCCGTGGTTCTTTATTGATGAAGCAGATTGAACCAATCTCTTTAGATCAGGGCTGAGAAACTACAACCCAGGGGCCAGATCCAGTTGCTGCTTGTGTTTGTAAATAAAGTTTTATTGGAAACAGACATGCCCATATGCTTATGTAGTATTGCCTATGGCTGCTTTTTGCTCTAGAATGTCAGAGCTGAGCAGCTGTGGCTGAGATGGAGCATCTGGCAAAGCCTAAAATATTTACTCTCGTCCATTTAACAGAAAAGGTCTCCAGATCCTCTGTAAAATGCACCAAGTGGCACCACAGTCTGTTGGACACTCAGAGTGTGTGATGGCTGCTCAGAACGTTACAACCTTTGTGCTCATCTGCAGATTTCATGCTTATAATGATGTAGTTGTGTTTGTTCCCACACTAGTATGTTTGTACTAGTCACTTTACTACTTTGTGCTTTATTTGCACTAATTACTTTAATTATACAATCACACAATAAGTTAGCAGGTAAAATATGAGTATGAAAGAGAAGCCTCAATTTTTCCCTAAGAATACTAAGTTGAAAGCTTTGGAGAGTGTTGATAGAAGTTGGGAAAAAACAACTATGGTCAAATTAGATGCAGGTGAGATAGCTAAAAACATTGGGAGAATATTATAAAAGTCTAGAAATATTCTGCATACAAACTGCTTCATACGTGTCTTGGTTTTCTCTCTACCTAACCTGAAACTAGAAACTGTAGACAATGCAAATAAATGGCAAATAAATGTACATTTATATACAAAAGTTAAATTAAGCAGTTAAAGAATCTATGTATTTATTTATAATTCCTGACCTGAACTGCCATCTTGATAACCAGACCAACTGACAGGCAATGGGTGACAGGTAAATGGGTTTCTTTTGGAAATTAAACACCAGGCAGAGAATGAAGCAGTCAAATTCAAACTGAAACCATTCCAATTCAAGTCTCAAGTCTCTTCACGGCTTCACAAATTGTGAAGAAAAAGTAAAAACTTCCTTTTTCCTTTTATGTCTGTGACCAGTGACACAGAAGTTAACCAAAAGAGTTCAGTCGTGCTTCCGAACTGTGCTTGTTCTAGAAGTTTTGAGCCTAAGTCCTTCTCTGTGGAGTGTGAAAAACTCTGGACCAAGTCTCGGTTTGGTTCCAAATCTGCAAAGGGCTAACAATATGCCAAGGACACAGAGTTCTTTCTGGCACAAAGTTCTTGTTCCATTTAATTTTGTCAAATAATTGAATGGACAAATGTGTTGGGATTTTTTTTTTTTTTTTTTTTTTTTTTACAATATCACATGCATAGAACTTTTGTCATTACTTTATGAAAGTATTCCTGGAAGGGAGCATGCATGTGTTTAAAGGCTGTAATAAAATCAGGTTTTTTTTTCCCCTCAATAGCACACACTTTCATGGGTTGCAACGTACCTTGGCTTTAGCTTCTACCTGAGCTCCATCTTGCACCAGATATCTCACAACTTCGGCTTGACCAGATCGAGCTGCCATGTGCAATGCTGTTTCTCCTCTCTGGGGAACAGGAGCCAAGGGTAATTAACTACAGCTCTCGAGGAGGGTGGCATATTTTATTGGCATAAAGCTTACGATGGAGGGTTTTTTCTTTTCTTTTTTTTTTTTTTTTGGAAAAAATAGTCCCAAGCACTTCCTTACTGAAAATGAGGAAGGACAGGAAATTGAATACTCAAGAAGTTCACATCCACCTGATTCATGATGGAAGGGCTGGTGTAACCCTGGGGAGCCAAGTCTCTGGCAGTATCAGAAGTGTTGCTCCATTGGCCCCCGGAGGGCTTGACAGGTGAATGCTCACCAGAGCCAAGCAGGAGAGGAAATGAGCGAAGGCAACAGCCAGGGACTGCTCCACAACAGAGCACCCCGCCCCCTCCATGGTGGGTGTGTTGGGGGGTGGCAGTGCTGCCTGACATGCAGAAGGCTTTGGTAGCGGTAGCTGGTAGCCCAGTAGGATGCCAGCCCCGGCAGGCCACACCTTCCTCTTTTTCAAAAGCAGTGGCAGTTTGGATATTTGCATTACTTCTTAAGCCTGGTCCCCCCAAATCAGAATTGCACCCAGAACAAAGCAAAACCCTAAATCTGCAAGGACAACATAGACACACCTGAGGGTCAGACTCGGTTGCAGGCAGTTGGTTTGCTTTCTCTGCTTTACCTCAGCACACCAGTATCCTAGTTTGCACATTATCCCACGGGGCCCTTTTCCTTGTCACTGGATTCCTCCAACCCAACCATGCCCCCATTTTCGCCAAAAGAACTGAATTCAGATCATCTGTTCATTTATTTAATAAACAATGAAAATATTTTTAAAAAATGGATAGAAACAAATAGTCACAGAAATCAAAGGATTCTCTCACACCATGGGCACCCACCCACAAATTCCTTTTCTAAATCAAGCCTTGTGTTACAGGATAGCCACCTCCCTAGCAGGATATACAAAGGCACATTCACGTGTAACTTGTTACTGTGTTTACTGGAAAAGCATCCGGGATAGAGTTTACTGTATTATCCAGGGTCTTCTTAATGAAGGGAAATCTCTCTCTCTGGCATTAGTTACAGAAAAGATTACCTGTCAGCTGCGAAGCTGGTCTGTATCTTGTGCATGTGCTGATTTGGGCTCCGGAAGACAGAGCCTTACTGGAAGCCCACCATCAAGGGGAGTGTTCGGACCTTGTGGCTGACCCTTTCTGTGCCAGCGTGTGGTTTATTTGTTAATGCTGTGGTGCTCATGAGTCCAACCAGGTTCTTAGGCTTGTGGTCTGTTATGCTAATAATACTATGATGTCTAACTTAAAGTCCTGTAAGGTAATGTTAAATGCCACACGCAGACCTAAGGTGAGAAGTCACCTCTCCAATACTTACTCTGAAATGAGTCTTATGGTTCTGCAGAGCAATGATTAGTGTGGAAAAGCAATACCATCCAATGATCTATGAACATGGATTTGCTGTAATCATGGCTCTGCTATAACATGCTCAAGCACACTAATGAGAAAAATCATTCTGAATTTACTTGCAATTATAATAATGGTGATTTGAGGTGCTTCCTCAACATGAAACACTTACTAAATGCTTCTATTGTTAAAAAACAAAAACCAAAAAATCTTCCCTTCTTCCAAAGCTATTTTTTAGAGTGCAATATCCAATAGTAACATATCTGTAAGGTCTATACACACAACTCATAAGTCCTAATGTTTTGCGATCAGCTAGTGATTGAACAGATCTTGCTTTCGAAGTAAAGGAAAGCACAGGTATTCTTAAATTTTGTCTTTTAAGCAGTAAATAGTAATTAACCTATTATTTTTTAAATAATTTAATTATTTTATATAATATTATGTATTATATAATATTAATATTATACAATATACAATATAAAATATGTATATTATATAATAATATAATACTATATTGATATATAGTATTATATAATATTATATATTTATATAAAATATAATTATTTTATTTAATAAAAATAATTATTAAAAATTACTTAAAAATAAGTAAATAAGAACAATCTTCACCAGTTTCTGAAATACTCATAATTGGACCTTCTTTCTTGGAAGGATACTTACCACATTGGTGGTGTTTGGAGAGGCTCCATGATGCATTAGTTGTGATACGATATTTACATGCCCCATGAAGGCAGCAACATGGATTGGGGTAAGGCCCGACTAGGAAGAAAAGAGGGAAATGCTGGTTTGTGATCTTATCATGAAAAGGTTTTGTCTGCCTGTCTCCCTGCCTGCCCTCCACCCACCCACCTTAATATAACCACTTGAGTGATCAGATCAAAGACACCAGCGCCCTGCCTATTTTTGGCATAGATTCAGATTCAATAAGATAAACGCATCAGGACATGATCATCGTTTCCTTAAAGCAGGTTCGGTGATTATGAAAGACCTATGTCATATCCACTAAAGAAGAAAAAGTTCATATATTTTATGAAGATCAATGAGAAAAAATTAGAGAAAAATGACTTAAAGTTTTTTTCCCCTTTGCTACCAAACCTTCTTTATCCATATAACCGTGTGTGTGTGTGTGTGTGTGTGTGTGTGTCTAAGGGGGGTACTTAATGCCAACCTTCTAAAAAACGAGCAAATCAGCATTAAATCTTTAATCAATTTTTAAATTTCATGAATATTATAAATTAAGTAAGGCAAATAATACAAAGGTCACTAGACTAGACTTTAAATATTGTTTGTCTATAATCCTACACACACACACAGCCATAACACTTGTGCTTTGTATGTGAAATGATGCCACTTATAATTTTTTAGAATTTCATTCCACTTGCAACATGAACATCGTCATTTGGTAAAAATATTTAACATGCCTAGAAAAAGTTTTTTTTTTTTTTTTTAAAGAGAGTGAGAAGGAGATACCAATCTCAAGAGAAATTTGAGAAATGTCAAAAAAATATGTGAAAGGAACTCTGCCTAATAATAGTGAGGTAAAGGGCAGAAGAGAAATAATTCTGGTTGCCCCACCTTCAGACAGTGGCAACCGAGGGAACCAGGGAAAAGCTCTGTGTTGTAATTTGGCACTTTTCTCCATCAGCAGGGGGAGTCCTTAGAACATGCGCAGGGCCAAGCCCTCATCTCCGTCTGCCCTGCCTTTGGGAGCTCTCAGGGAATACAGGACTGGCAACAGCCCCTTCTCAGGGGCTGACATCTCTGGATATTTATTCAAACATCAGTCAAAAAAATTTGATCGCAGAGCCCACTCTGACTTTAAAAATGGTTGCTGCGCACTGAGAATAAGCTTTTAAAATCACAGGTGCCATAATAAAGCCGTAAGAGTGAAGAAAGAATAAAGCAGTAGTAATATTTTCAATCATTTATCATTTTAAAATTGTGTCGCAAATCAAGGCAAATGTTTCATCTGCAGATAAGAAAATCAGGCAAAGTAACAGTCACTAAGCTAGATCTCAAACTTTCTATTTGCTTCCAATGCTACAGCCTTCACTGATGCATTCAACAAACCTTTACTGAACGGCCTACACTGTGTTGCTGGCATCTACAGACCAGTGGGGCTCAGCCTGTGCCCATGGAGCCTGGACTCCAGAGAGAGCCTGGACTCTCTGGGGGCAGGAGAGTAGTTAGGTCATACGTGCTTTGATGGGAAGAGGCAGTCTGCAGGGGAGCTCCTACAGTGGGCCAGGGGTGAGGGATTTCCCTATCCCGTCCAGGCGGGTGTGCAGAATTAGCTGAGCAAAGCTGGGGTGACACATGGAGGGTGCAGAGATAGGGAGGTGAATGAAAGGGTGTCCAGTCTAGGGAAGTGTCATGGCTGGCATCTAGGGAGACCAGAGTGCTGGGGCTGGAGTAGGGAAGGAGAGTCCAGAGGGGCCAGGGGTGGCCGAGCCTGGTTTGCTGTCTTGCAGGCTCAGCACTGGTCCTGGTGGAACATTCCTCTGAGTTCCATGTCAGTTTGTACAAAAGAAACCTAGAGCTAGTCCTTTATTAACTTCAGCAACTCTGTGTGTCGTTCATTCTGAATTTTGGGAGAGAGAAGTGTTCAGTTTACAAACACCTGGAGGTTTGAGTATACAGAGTTTCTCCACCTTGGCAAAGTTGACATTATGCACCAGATAATTCATTGTTGTAGAAGGCTGGCCTGTATACACTGTCAACTATTCATTGGCACTGGCCTCTAGTAGCACCATGTGGCTGTCACAACTGAAAATACCTCCAGACGTGGTCAGCTGCCCCCTGGGGGGCAAAATCGCTCCCACTGAGGAGTACTGCATGACAGGATTTCATGAAAATTACGCTTTCGTTGATGGTACCACTCACCCCTAAGCATGAAGCATGTGTTTTGGATGATGTGTTTGTACCCACCCCCCAGACTCCTGTCTATTCTCCTCCGGATGGGCAGCCCCTTGGGTGAAGGATCTACACAGTCATCAGTGGCAATCACACACACAGCACAACTAGCTGTTCTCTGAGGAAGGCTCTGAGACTCCAGCTGTGAAGGTATACACTGGTGACACGGCGAAGCCTAGAAATCCTCCTCGCCTCACCTCGGTTACAGCTTGGATGGATGCACCGTGTTTCAGAAGGAGTTCCATGACTTTAATTCGATTCTTCTTGCAGGCAATATGAAGAGGAGTGAAGCCGTTCTGAAAGGGACAAAGGCACAGAAGTACATGACCACATTCCTTGAAGATACAATTCCTCCGAGTGTGGTAAAATGTTTGGGAAATGATGTTCTGTAAGGATTTGGAAGTAAATGACGCGATGAAACAGAACGCGGATTCTTCTCTGGAAGCGTAGGTAGTCTAGCTGCTCCTAGAAATCCACAGTACTCTGCTGATCACGAACAGGAAGTGAATTTTTGTCACAGCCTCTTGGTGGCTGAGGCAAAATGGTCATGAGTTTTTTTAGATTATGTTATTTTGGAATTCACTCTTCCAAATAATATGTCCCTCCCTCCTCCATCTCATTTCAAATACAGACTAAAAACAGCTGGGCCCAAACATTTGTCCTCACAGCCCAAACTCTGCCAATGCCATTCAGCATTCTCTGTTGAATTTTAGGACAACTACAAGACTGGTTCTAGAATGTTTTCATCCCTTCCAGTTTTAGGGTTCAAATAGGTGTTTACTCCCAAGGAAGCAGGAAACAACCCAACATTATTTGGATCACTTGGTTTCACATTTCATCTAATAAAGGAGTCTGCTTTTTCACAAATTAGCTCCAAATCATACCACTCGATCATTGAAACCACAGAGCATTTTTCAGTCACCATAGAGAACTATAAAGTATCAGGGGCCACTCTAAAAGCTTAGGTCCAAGTCACCATAGGTGTTTCCACAGCCACTCTGAGACCGTTTACCTGGCCATAGTCCATCCCAGGATGACTGGCTCTAACCTCCACATGTTGTGAAATCTTCCAAGTCAGAGGAAAATGAGAGTGAATGTCCACACCCTGTTTTAAGGCTTTTTTTTTTTCTTGTATGGAAAAATGAGTCATAACTGCTAATTTCTTTTCCTCCCTTCTCAGAATTCAAAGATATGCTTGATATACTGGTCAGGTCAACAGCTTTTGAAATACTATTTCAGTAAAAGCTTTTAGTGACAATGACAGGCTGGGGTCAGAGTACTCCTCAGTCCTCATGTTTCCTGCCCCCAGAGTAGCAGAGGCACTGGGGGTCCGTTGGGACAGGGAGACAGTACCAGTTGGAAAGGAACAGTGACCCTTTCTAAATCAGTTGATCAGATGACAGCCTTTACCTTAAAATTGCTAGTCAATTTACATGTCTTCCCTAGCATTTGGTGACTGATTTTTTCCTAAACATGGGTGCTTATTCTGAACTAAATTTAAACAGCTTACCAAATTGGGATTATTTATTTTTCCAAAGACAAAAACCCTATCTCATCAAGAAAATCAAATTACAGTACAGCTAGGGGTTAAAATAACAGATCATTTTAGGAGTTAAGACTACAAATGAGACCAAATTTTCATTTTTATCAATAGGAAAAGGAGATGACTGGCCATATGTTAGCTTACATGGTAAACGTAACACAAAAGTTTAGCTCACACATTCCTAGACCACTGATGGGTAAGAGAAAGTTTTTTGACCACTTTTCCTCATTTTTTTAGATCTTGGGGAAAAAATTTTAATTCATATAAATATAACTATACCCTCAGTAAGATAAGTCTAATCACCTCAGTCTTTTCTACACCTACAGTTTTTGGGTCTTATTTATGTTAAGAGATTCACCAGTGCGACCATAAAGAGATTAATGATTTAGCCCCATCGGCCTTGTTCACATCAGAAATAGGTTGTTTCTTTAAAGGATATTTGAAAAAAGTTGAGGGGAAGTACACTTTACTTAACTAGAGCTTCTATTTTTACCTCCTCAAAGTAATCTCTTCTCACGTGGAGGCCGCATGTTGTCAGCAAGACAACACAGACTGGAGCTGTTGGCTTAGCCACTCACCAGGGCTTTGGCATTGGGGTTCGCTTTCTTGTCCAGGAGGACCTTGGCGACTTTGTAATGCCCGCAGTGGGCAGCCACGTGGAGGGCAGTCAGGTAGTCATTGGTGACGTCGTCCACGGGCACATTATGCTGGAGGAGAAGCTGGACGCAGTTCAAGTGATCCCCTTGTGTGGCCATATGCAATGGAGACAATCCATTCTGGAACACATAAGAAAATCAGAGTTTAATGTTTTACCTTTTAAATGCAAATGTCCCGAACATAAAATACAGCACAAATATGAGAAGATGAAAGCCTAGTTTTTCACACAGAAATACCTTTTCTTTTTTAAAAGGCTTTTTTAAAAGTTTTATTATCTAAATTCCAAGTCGTTAACATGTCATATTACTTTTAATTTTAAGTAAACTCTATACGACACACAAGATCAAAGATCAAAGTCACATGATCTACCAACTGAGCCAGCCAGCCACCCTCTTTTTAAAAGGTTTTGATGATTGTTTTGAACTCTAGCTATTTTTAAACCTAGTCCTCTCACTTCTTTTATCAGTTGAAAACAAATTTTTCAAGATAATTTCTTTTCTGGTTTTAAACATGGTGTGAATTGGGGTGACTGGGTGGCTCAGTCAGTTAAACATTCAACTCTTGATCTCAGCTCAGGTCTTGATCTTGGGGTTGTGAGTTCAAGGCCCGTGCTGGGCTCCACACTGGACGTGGAGCCTAATTTTTTAAAAAATATGAATTGTACTAACGTCCATTATTTATCTTATCCCCAGTGAACTAAAATTCTTTCTTTTTTCTTTCCTTTTTTTTTTTCTTTAAGATTTTAAGTAATCTCCATTCCCAAATGGGCCTTGAAACCACAATCCTGAGATCAAAAGCTGTATGCTCCATGGACTAAGCCAGCCAGGCATTCCTGGAATTCTTAATATTTAAGAGTGAGAAGGATTTTTAAAAATTTTTTAAAAAAGCAAAAGTAGATTGGAATTCATTACACTGGCTTTTTTTTTTTCCTTACAAGTTACTAACACTTGATATTCTTATATTGATTTGATCAATAAAAAAAGATCTGACTAAAACAGCACATTTCATTTCCTATCAATGTAGAAAGGAAATTTTTCCTCTTCCATCAGTCTGGTGCCCCCCTGTGTCTGTGATGAGGAAAGGCAAGGCACTGACCAACTCCTCAACTAACACCTGCCTCTATTTAAATCAACTGGGATCAACGACACAGTTAATCATGCGTGGTAGGAATAAGTCAAAAATTCTTTAAAGAGTTGTGAGAAGAAATAAAGCAGGTTGGAGGACATTTAGCATCCAGTACTTATTTCCCAGTGAAGACAAAAATAAGGCATTAAGATGTTAGTCCTTTCGCACATGCTTCCTTCAAATATGCAGGCAAAGTGGAGGAGTCTGGGAAATTTCTAGAGAATCCAATTGTCAAGAGAGGCTCTGTTCATCACTGTAACATAGTTTAACATATCTGGGGGTGGGCAAGAAGCGAGTGCAAATTCAGTTTCCAAAACATGTGTCATCGGTGAACTTTGAAAATAATGATGTATTAAATAGGCACTGATGACTCCGGGATTTCTGAATCCTCTGGGCCAAGTTATTTCCCGTAATTTATCTATTAATGACATAAAATAGTAGATCAAGATAAAAACAGTGCAAGCCTTCCTCTAGCCGCCCTCATGGTACCATTCACTCACTGTGATATATTTCAATGCAACACTAGTTGTGCTCCTTGCAAGTAAAATTTCATGGATTATAATTTCCCCAGATTGTGCGGCATATATAGAAAAATAAATATTCATGTAACTTTAAAGACTTCATACATGGTCAATCAGAATATTTCTGCCTAGGGGTGTCTGGGTGGCTCAGTGGGTTAAGCCTCTGCCTTCGCTCAGGTCATGATCTCAGGGTCCTGGGATGGAGCCCTGCATCTGGTTCTCTGCTCAGCGGGGAGCCTGCTTCCTCCACCCCCCCCCCACACCTGCCTCTCTGCCTACTTGTGCTCTCTCTCTCTCTCCGTCAAATAAATAAATAAAATCTTTAAAAAAAAGAATATTTTTGCCTAAAAAATTCCACTCTAACATTCTAAATCGAAGTAGACACTAACATGCAACAAAGGATGGGGATGCTTCTCATTTGAGATCCTGCCACCCACGAGCACATGTACATCTCCTTTCCTCCCTGCCAAGACATTCCTTTGCTTTATGTTCTGAATGGTGAAGTAAACAAAGAAACAAAATCTCAGAGATCAAATGATAGTCGTGGAGAGTAGAGATGGGAGGCAGTGCCAACGAAAGAAAAAAATTCTCTAGCGATACACAAAATAACAATATATGAGTAGGTAAGTTATAGGGCATTGGAGAAGGAGGAGAAGAATGTAAAGACCTTCTGCCCTAGGAAGAGGGGTCTTATCACAGACTGCCCCCTCGTAAAGCTGAACATACAGATCCAACACGACGGCTTTCCTTAGCTCAGAAAGATGAAAGCCTTGAGGAATTAGACAGATGGCCTTAAAGTCAGAAACGCATTCATTCACTTAAAATTCATTCAGGAAATGTTTCTGGGAGGTCTACTATGGGCCAGACACTAATTTAGGGGCCTGGGATACCACACCGAAGGAGGCAAAGTCCTTGCTTTCATTCTACCAAGGAGAGAGATAAGTACACAGGAAGAAAAGCTAACAAGGAAGCCTCTGTGAGAACAAAACACTGGAGTCAGAAAATGGGTAGAGACGGCAGAGATCTGGGACAAGCTGAGGGAACTCCATGTAGGGGCACAGGACATGAGGGTAAACCTGGTGCGTTCTGGAAAGTGGAAGCAGGCCAGCTGGCTGGAAGATGGTAGGGAGCAGAACAAGAGGAGGTGGTCAGATGCTGGTCAGGAATTTATTAGGGCAGGAGGCTACTTCTGAACAAACATGGTAGATATGACCTATACGCATCCATCCTTTCCCAAACTCTGAAGCAATTTAAAAGATAAATTCCACAAGGGCATGTATGCACACACCCCCAAAACACACAGGAAAGGAAATAAAAACAGAGGTGTGATGTCTATACATTGTAGAATGTCAAAAGAGGGTTTAGTGTGTTAACACATCCAGCAGAAGAGAGAAGGTAGAATGCTAAGCGTCTGTGGAAGGGTACATCAGCGGTGTTACTGGTTAATGTTTAATAACTATAGCTCTTTGAAAAAGAAAAACTCTGGGGCACCTGGTTTGGCTTAGTGGGTTGAGCCTCTGCCTTCAGCTTGGGTCATGATCTCAGGGTCCTGGGATCAGGCCCTGCATCGGGCTCTCTGGTTAGTGAGGAGCCTGCTTCCCCCTCTCTCTCTTCCTGCCTCTCTGCCTACTTCTGATCTCTCTCTCTGTCAAATAAGTAAATAAAATATTTTAAAGAAAAGAAAAAAAGAAAAACCCTAATATGTGACATTTGCCAATCCCCATGGTGTGAAGAACCCCACTATGACTGATTTCGAGCCATCAATTTGATGTCACTGAATACAGAACTGGAAAAAGATGTACACAATAGGCTCAATGATGTGGCTCCAACCCACTGGGTAAAATAAAGACAGGTGATTGATTTCTCAGATGCCCCAAAGGCAGGGCAGATGGAAGCACGACACAACTTGGAAGATAAAGATGAGGCCTGGAGTCAAAAGCAGGATTGGCTCACCTGTGTATGGAGCGGTCAGGTTTCTAGGTTCTTCGGACCTAGCAAAGCAAAAGGATTTTCCCCTTGTCCTTCTCAGGAAATCAGGAGTTTAGTTTCTGGAGAAACTGAAGCAGAGCGATTCTGGAAGCAGGAGCCTGGGCAGTAGCAGTGGTGAGGCTCTGGAGTGATACCAGGTGCTCACAGAAAAAGGAAGGCTGGCATGGGTGTCAAGAGTGTGGTCTCTCCAGTTAGACTGCCTGCGTTCAAATCCTTGTTCTGACATGAGCTGAGCTCTCTTGAGAAAGTTATTTTAACCCTTTGGGTCTCAGTTGCCTCATCTATTAAAAGGGCCTAAGAGTAAAACTGGTGCCTCATTGTGAGGATTCAGTGGGTCCATATATGAAAAGTGCTTGGATACCACGTAAGTATTTGTTATCACTACCATGATTGATGTATGCATAGAGAACTAGGAGAATGACAGCCCCCTCTTTTTTTTTTCTTACTCGGAATGTACTGACACAGATTCTACACTGTAAAACATTAGCAGATTCGTCTCTCAAAATAACTGAACTTGCCAGAAAAAAAGGGCAATTAACCGTGACATGGGGGGACGTGTACGGCTCACCACCAGTGGAGTCCTGCCTACACTCGCATGGAGTTTCCACTCAAATGTTAGTGCCTGACACTGATGGTGGGGTACAAACACCTGTGGGAAACCCCAACATGAAAGAGAGAGACAAAACCAACACAGAGAAAAAATATATTGTGAGGAATAAGAGACAGAAGAGAGGCAGGAAAAAATTAAATTCTGGGGTGTTCTCAGAAAGGTAATAGACTATATCGCATCCATTAAACAAGAACTGGATGCTTTAAGAAAAGAAGTTATCAGAGAACAAGAAAATGTTCTTGCCCATTATAAGCACAGAAGAAAAAAAATCAAGGAAATATCTTGGAAAGAAAGAAAAAACAATGAGAGGAACAAAAGGGAGAAAAGATGGAGACAGCAATTTTATTTTTAGCTATGCCTTATTGTTTTGATGAAATGAAAATTAATTTTGAAGAGAACAAGGGTTTTTAGGCAGGAGGTGACACGGTGTGGTTGACGTGATCTGGCTACATTGACTGTTGTGCATTGGGAATGGGGCTGGAGAGGACCATGGCAGGATGGAGGCACCAGTAAGGAAGCTGTTGTAAGGCTCCAGTTAGTGGTGAGGTGACTCAGAAGAAAGCAGTAGAGGTGGAGAAAAGATAAATACAGACTTCTTGAAAGGACAAAGCAGAGCCAGAAGGCCTTAGATGAGAAGCCCTCAAAAGGTCAAGGTGTCATCACATACAATGAAATACTGTGGCTGTTTCATACTGTTGGTAACACCCCACTTGGTTACTAATGTAAACCCTACATTTCAAATGAGTGACGGAATTGTTCAGACCACCTGGAACCTCTTGCATCTCCACTAGGGCTGTTGAGGAAACACCAACCAGAGTACTCGCACACAGGAGTAACATGTGTTTTTGTTGTTTTGATGACATTTAGAAGTAAGGCTCTTTATAAAGCTTAATGCAGTTTCCACGTATCACTGATCAGATTAACAAAAATTATGGGACTCAGGTATTCCGTATGTTTCAAAATTTATTTATAAATATTCTCTTATTAAATAGTGCCAAAGGCTTTATCATAAAAATCCAGAAGACATTCTGTAAGACATTCATTTTGAGGCAATCACCATGCATTCTTTTTGCATATGTCAACTTTGCCAAAGACTCAAGCAAGATGCCATCGTTCCAAAGTTTCCAGCCTTTATCAGTTAAACGATATCCCCTTTAATAATCTGTAAACCCTCAAGAAATAAACCAAAGGGCGGGACAAAGAGAGCCAGTCCCCAGACTTCCGAGACTATAGATCTTATATTTTCTTTCACAAATAAACAATGATTGATGAGCTATGAAAATTTCACAGAGTAAGATCAAGCAGTGAGTGTTCCCAAAATAAAGCAAAAACAAGCAACATGCACAAAGACGACTTTGTGGCAGGGCGCACTCCATCGAAAGGCTTCATAAACCCAAACTAATGTTAAGGTTCTCCAAGATCTGAACTACTCTTCACTGCTACATTGGAATGGTATCATTTTTCTATGATTCAAAGGCAGTTAAATAAGCTCAACAGGCAGTAAAGGCATGCAAAGTGAAATACAGTCCACCTCCAAAAACTTGGGAAGAAATTACCTTGGTTTTTGAAAGAATGGGGGCTGCTCGGTCGAGCAGCATTTCCACCACCTGCTCATGGCCGCTCCTTGCTCCACAGTGCAGGGGCGTCAGACCGTCCTGAGGAACAAAGGCAACATCTTCAGTTAGATTTGATGGGAAACTCCATAAATGCAGTGTCTTTCTTCAGGATTTGGTGCGACTTCCAACATGTTGTGGACCTGGGACTTTCAAACATTTACTCACATATCTCAAAATAATTTCCTATTCCTAAGTAGAAAACTAAATTTTTCAAAAGTTTAAGCAGTTGTAAAATGCATAATTTCCCACATATTAGAATACTCACCATTAAAAATACGATTGTTTCCCTACTCTTTCCATATCCAATGGAATTGACCTACCATAAGTAATTTGAGAGCCACCATTTAAAAAAAGTAAAAAAATAAACTTTTATTATAAAAATTTGTTTTTTTAAAGATCAACCTCATTTTATTTTCTTTTAAATTTAAGTTCAATTAGCCAACATACAGTCCATCATTAGTTTCAAATGTAGAGTTCAGTAACTCATGAGTTGCATGTAACTCCCACTCTCATCACATCACGTGCCCTACTTAACGTCCAACTACCCCATCCCTCACCCACCGCCCCTCCAGCAACCCTCAGTTTTTCTCCTATAGTTAACAATTTCTCATGGTTTGTCTCCCTGTCGGGTTGCTTCCCATTCAGTTTTCCCTCCCTTTTCCTGTGATCCACCGCACTATTTCTAATATTTCACATATGAGTGAAACCATATGATAAATGTCTTTCTCTGACTGAATTATTTCCCTCAGCATAATACCCTCCAATTCCATCCATCTCAATGTAAATGCTAAGTATTCATCCTTTCTGATGGCTCAGTAATATTCCATTGTATATATGGACCACATCTTCTTTATCGATTCATCTGTCAACAGACATCGAGGTTCTTTCCATAGTTTGACTTTTGTGGACATTGCTGCTATGAATATTGAGGTGCATGTGCCTCTTTGGATCTTTACATTTGTATCTTCGGGGTAAACATCTAGTAGTAAAACTGCTGAGTCATAGGATAGCTCTATTTTTAACCTCTTGAGGAAATGCTACAGTTTTCCAGAGTGGCTGCAATAGTCTGCATTCCCACCAACAGTGTCGAAGGTTTCTTTTCCTCCACACCCTCACCAACTTTTTGTGTTTTCGATTATTGCCATTCTAACAGGTGTGAGATGATATATCATTTTGTTTTTTCTTTTTTTAAAGATTTTATTTATTTATTTGACACAGAGAGATCACAGGTAGGCAGAGAGGCAGGCAGAGCGAGACAAAGGGAAGCAGACCCCCCGCTAAGCAGAGAGCCCAAAGCGGGACTCGATCCCAGGACCCTGAGATCATGACCTGAGCCAAAGGCAGTGGCTTAACCCACTGAGCCACCCAGGTGCCCCTTATTTTAGTTTTGATTAGCATTTTCCTGATGATGAGTGATGTTGGACATCTTTTCATGTGTCTGTTGGCCAACTGGATGTCTTCTTTGTAGAAATGTCTGTTCATGTCTTCTCTCATTTTTTAATTGTATTATTTGTTTTCTGGTGTTGAGGTATAAATTCTTTGTATATTTTGGATACTAATCCTTGATCAGAGGTGTCATTTACATTTTCTCCCATTCATTAGATTGACTTTTAGTTTTATTGTTTACTTTTCTATGCAGAAGCTTGTTATTTTGATGTAGTTCCAACAGTTTATTTTTGCTCTTGTTTTCCTTTCCCAGGTGATGGATCTAGAAAACTGTTATGCAATGTCAGAGAAATTATTGCTCTCTTCCAGGTTTCCATGGTTCCAGGTCTCACATTTATGTCCTTAATTTTTGAGTTTATTTCTGTGTCTGGTATAAGAAAGTAGTCCAGGATCATTCTTCTGTATGTAGCTGTCTGGTTTTTCCAACACTACTTGTTGAAGAGATTTTTCCCATTGCATATTCTCGCCTTCTTTGTCAAAGATGAATTGACCATATAATTACGGGTTATTTCTGGGCTCTCTGTTCTGTTCCATTGATATATGTGTCTATTTTGGTGCCAGTATCATACTGTTGTGATTACTACAGCTTTGTAGAATATCTTGAAATCTGGGATTGTGATACTTCCATTTTTCTTTTCCAATATTATTTTGGCTATTTGAGGTCTTTTGTGGTTCTGGACAAATGTTAGGATTGTTTGCTCTAGTGAAAAATGCTGTTGGTATTTTGATAGGGACTGCATTAAACCTGTAGATTGCTTTGGGTAATATGGACATTTTAACAATATTTGTTCTTCCAATCCATGAGCATGGAATATCTTTCCATTTATTTGTATCATCTTCAATTTATTTCATCCGTGTTTTATAGTTTTCAGAGTACAGCTCTTTCACCTTCTTGGTTAAGTTTATTCCCAGGCATTTTATTATTTTTGGTACAAACACCATCCCAATGTTTGTTTTTATCAATGTTAGTGCTGAGACATCTCCTCTGCATAAGTAAGTAGATGGATTTTGTTAAAGCAGTGTCACTAGTTCTTTGAACTCCTGAATTACATGCCAAAATCACCTACATGGTGAAGATTTTTTTCAATGATGCATCATAATACAACTCCTTTAGGTCCTTCATTTTTGTTAGCAGCAGCAGCAGCAGCAAGATTTCTAACCATCCAATGAGCGGAAGAAACTGTTGCTCAGTCATTAGCACACCATTGTGAACATGACACTGATATCCTCTACTCTTTGCCTTGCTCAACTCTGTCCCCCTTTTTCCCCAGGTTTTGCACCCTGGGGCCAGGTGTGTGAGAGTTAGTTAGGTCTTTCTTTAGTGCTAAGGTAGAAGGACTGTTGTACTACATGTTTGGTGGGAAAGCCCGGGAACTGAGGAGTGGAAAATTATTCACTCAAAACTATCTAAGTGGCCCCAAACTCTAGGGAGAGTTTTTACACACCCACATTAACGTGTTCCCCAACTTGAAGATTCCCACGGTTGACAATGCCTACCCAAAAGACAGTTACAATTTAAGGTACATCAGAATGTAATTCAGTGTGTTCAAATCACTTCTAGATTGTATGAGCAGATCTTGAAAATAACCGTAATTATCCTAATGTATATTTGGTGAGGTACAATCCTATTTCTAACCTACCAGCCACATCCAAGAATTAAGTCCTTAAAAAATGAAATTTTAATCACAAGCATTGCATGACCTCATTTGATCATGCTGTGAGCATGAAAGCATTCTGCCTTTTATGCTGATTTAAAACATTTGCTCTTATAAACCAAAGTAAAGCAATGTATAGACTTTGAAGTTGGAAACAGCATTTTGCTAATAAAAACAGATAAAAAAATAAAAATCACTATAATGTCCAAGGGTCTTCCCAATAATGTAAAATCTGAAAATATCTGAAGGAGAAATAATAATTACCTCTATCCTCTACCACACACACAGAAACATACCACACAGACCCTTTTATATTGTCTTTTATGAACTGAAAGGTCAAATCTGTTTCTTTCATTTTCGCATAAGTAGATTCTAAGACCCAAGAGGTGACAGATTACGTGCAGACGTGTTCAAACTAAGGTCACACAGAAAACATAATTATTTTAGCCCAACTCATTTATCCTTGAAGATTACCTTCCCCCAAACAAACTCCTACACACTGAACGCAAAGTGTCTGGCTTGTTAAGTGCAAAACCTCGACTCCTCGATCTTTTGAAACATACTGTTCCTTACAGACGTACATGTTTGCCCGTTTCATTTTTTTTTTAAGTTTTAATTATGGAAAATTTCAAACCTATTTCAGACTAAAGCAGACTGAATGGGGTAACGAGCCTCTGGTGTGCGGTGCTCGGCGTCAGCCGTCACCCGTCACCTTCCTGATCAGGCTTTTCCCTTCGTGTCCCTGACCTTTTCTCTTCTCTTAGATCACTGTGAAGCCAATCCAAGCTTGAAACCATCTGATCCTCACAACTACCCTGATACAGAAGGCACAATCTTCATGTGATACATGAAGACTCGAAGGGTTCCAACAGGTTCAGTGACGCATCCAAGGCGGCACAGGCTGACGGCAGAGCTAGGCCAGACGGTGCGGAACAGACAAGGCACATCTTGGGAGGAGTTACTACGACAAAGCCCCTTGGCTCAAACTTCCAGCCACCCTGAACCTTCCTTTTATCTACATTCTGCAGCTGCTGCCTCTGATCTCTGGTGTTTATTTATTAAAAACTCATCGACTCCAGAGATGCGGCTGGGGAAGGTAATTTTTTCATCAGCGCAAGAGCAGTGAAGTGCCACTGTCCCCAGCCATTGTTCCTATTACCACCTGGTTTCAATCATCAAGTCAGCTGCTTCCCCAGGGTTGAGATCTTCAGTTCCCAGCTAACTGCAGTGATCGACCTGAAGCACCACTCTTTTCAACTGGACTTTGACTTGCAGTATTTTTAACATTGATCGTGAGTAGCTGACTCCTTTGGATCTTCTGCAAATTTGCTCTGCAACTTTTCAAAAGTGCAGGACTTCAAACAGCCAGGATCCCGGCCGGAGAGCTGCCTCATCAGGGAGCTGCACAAGATGTCATGACTGCCTGGCCTGGCTGCGGGGACATTCACAGGTCAGTGGAGAGCTGGTGCCCAGAGTTAATGCAAGGTCTTCAGCGTCACAGCATTTACGGTGACAAAGAACACAGCTGCCCGGCCAGCCTGCAGTGAGACTGAAGGGTATCTGCCATGTACTGCTTCACACTTAGTTCAGTTTAAAAAAAAAGGAAAATTAGCCAGTACTGAGTTGACTTAATACCGATATTTTGGACAAAAATTAAATATTTAAATTTCCAGGACACCTGGGTGGCTCAGTAGCTGAAGCAGCTGCCTTTTGGCTCAGATCATGATCCAGCCTGTGTCAGGCTCTCTGCTCAGCGGGGAGCTTGCTTCTCCTCCCTCTGCCCTTCCCCTCTCTTGTGCTATCTTTCTCAAATAAATGGTCTTTTAAAAAATTTAAATTTCAAACTAATTTCTTTTGCTTTGAAATGGGTGAGGTTTATCATTCACGTTTCTGGAGCCCTGTGTTTGGGGACCATCCATAACTGCCACTCATTCCCTGGCCAAGCCTCAGTTCCCTGGGTTAAGAGGGACAGCCTTCCCCAAGTGCCCCTCCTTCCCACCTGGTCCACAAACCCTCTGTAGCTCTTTGTCTTCTTGCTTCTCAGCATTGCCCACATGGGGTACCTGCACGGACTCCCCTTCCCACTTTCTCTTAAGATCCCAGTGTATACCGTTTGAAAGTTCTGTGTTCTTACGAGGTTTTTCCAAAACTGGACATAAGCATCCCATTTGCAGGGCATCTGCCTTATTTTATCTGTACTTCTTTTGAGGAACCTCGAACTTTTGGTTGAGTCTTAGTCCTTTGTGAACAGGCATTATCCTTTCAACGAGTCTGCTTCTGAGCACAAGGCCACTTAGTTTAAGGGATATTTGACCGTCACAGGGAGGGTTACTCAGTACTGTATCCGTGAAAGTGGCTTAATGGAAATGAGTGAATGAACGCATGGAGAGACCAGGTAAATGGGTTTGGGCACTAGTCTTTCAAAAAAGGTTTTCTAGTTAGCTGGTTAAAAATCCCTTTCCTTGTTATCCTTTTTGTCTAGATTTACCTTGTACTTCAGGAGTGCTATACTTTGTCTTTCTTTCCAGAAAAATAAAACTCTCAATTAAAAAGAAAAAAAAAAGATTTTAAATGTGACAAAAGACTGACGAGTCTTTCTCACTCTCAGAGTAAGCAAAATATCAGAGGAGTTGTTCTAAATAAGATATTTTCCTCTTACTTAGAATACTACAAGCTTAACAAAGGGAGCTCCTGTGGATCCCGTGGTTTGGAACACAGCGGCGATCCGGTGTACTCCTTTCCCTGAAACTAGAGCAGTGCTTTTTTCCAATACAAAATGAGGACTCTAACCTACTCCCAGCACAGTGTCACTTAGAATGGGTCTGGGACCAAAAAGCAGTTCCTCAGTTGCATATGAAAGTGCCGGCCTCTGGATGGCAAATGCTTGACAAAGGCAATTCCCGGGGCGCCAGGGAGGCCATCTCAGTCTCACCAATGGCAGCATGTGCGCTTGGATAGCAGAGAGAGAGAGAGAGGGATGCTGAGTTACCATAGTAACGTTATGGGAGAGAAGGGAAATTGCATGGGGTTAGTTTTTTTTTTTTTTTTCCCCCAATTCCCCTGATTTTTAAAGCACTAACATAATGAACAAGTATTCCCTTGGGGAGAATTCTGAAGCAAAGCCAACTGGCTCATCCAGATCTCATATTTCACCTCGGTGACAGTAATCTTATTACTGAGGTGGGAAACTGTGCCTTACTGGCTGGACAAAATGCTCTCTCGTGTTAGCCTGAGAGCAAAACCTTGCACACTCGAAGGTCAAAAAGGCTTTCTTTCGGGTCCTGTTTTTGCCAAAAAGCATGGAGCAGGACATGAAGGCATTACTTCTGAGAACACTGCACCCAGAATATGTTCTTAACAGGCTGAACTTGTTCAAAGCCAATACTGAAGTGATACTAATTCTTGACTTGGGAAATAATTTTTAAAATGTACATTTCTTTTGACATGTATTCTGTAGGTTCCTTTCTTTCCTTCTCTCTAAGCAATAAATAAATAAATCTCACTCTAGAGAAGAAAAAGGAAATCAAGCAGAGAGAACTCTTTTCCTGTATCAGGGATGTAAAAGAGGATGTATATTTCACTGAAAACTGGAAACAATGAAACACAAAGCAGGTACTTCTCCAGGAGGGGAGAGCTGTAACAGGGTAGGAGAGAAGTCAAAGGGCAGCAACTGCTGTCCAACAGTAATGCTCTTCTCAGATCTGTATTCTTTACCAAAACTTCTGACTGTATCCTCATTGTATGTGTGTTCAGTGGTACAGATTTGACCAAGGAGGGAGTGTTATACCATTTTTTGAAAAACCCCTGTTGTTACAGGCACACTGTACTTGTGAACTTACTGAATCTTTACAACTCATGAGAAAGACACCAGAGTTCCACTTACAGGTAAGAAAGCTCCTCCAGAGGGTGGAGGTACCTACTCAAGGTCACGGAACCTACTCAAGGTCACACACAAGCCAATGGCTGGACTCTTAATTTATACTTCGCCTTGCCTCCAGCTGAGGAATCGGATTCCCTCTACTGTCAAACAATCTCCTTTCATGACCTAGAATTCATTTCTGCCATTTATGTATAGGAGAGAGAAGTATCTCTTCCTAATTCCCTTCCTTGCTGTCCCTGTCATTCATTCTGTATGTTTAAATTAAACTAAAATAAGGCAAAATCCTTCTGTTGTTCTCTCTGCTTAGAAAACCATGGCTTTCTCTCTGAGCCTAGAACCCACACCCTTATGCTATTTGTTGTGTATTTTCCCATTCTGTTCTTTGTGCCTCCTTTTTGTCTTCCTTTGGGTTAACCGAGCATTATTTAGTATTCTAATCACTGAATCATTACACATATCATTGGCTATCTCCATCTTTGGCTTTTTAAATCAATCTTTTTTCTTTTTCTTTTAGTGGTTGCCCTAGGCATTACAATATATATCCTTAATTTAACACGTCTACCTAATATTATCAATCATGTATCACATAGTAATATTATATATGATGTATTGAATTAATATTATATAACTTCACATATAATATGAAATTCTGCTATATTTCCATTTACACTATGAGTTTTATCTTTTGTGCTATAAATATTAGATATTTAACTTCGACTACAAACCTAATAGATTGATATTTTTCTTTAATCAAATTTTAAAGAATCTCTAAAAAGCAAAAATGTTCTCTATATTGATCTGCTTATGTATTACTTCCAACTTTTCTTTCCATTTTTTAGATCCATATTTCCATTTGCTATCATTTCCCTTCAGAATGAACAACTTCCTTTAGTATTTCTTTTAGTGTGGGTTTGATGTTTTCTCAAGTATTGCTTATCTGAAACTGCATTCTGCTCTTATTATGAATTTGTTTATAGGATATAAGTTCTAGGTTAACAGATATTTTTCATTTAGTACCTGAAAAATGTTCCATTGCCTTTTGGCCTCCAGTGTTTCTTTTCTTTTTCTCTTTTTTAAAGATTTTATTTATTTATTTGAAAGAGTGAGAAAGCAGGAGCAGGGAGAGGGGTAGAGGGAGAAGCAAGCTAACCCTTAAGCAGGGAGCCCGATGCGGGACTCGATCGCAGGACCCTGGGATCATGACTTGAGCTGAAGGCAGAGGCTTAAATGACTGAGCCACCCGGGTACCCCTGGCCTCCAGTGTTTCAGATAATAAGTTTGATTACAGTCTCATCATTATTTTTCCATTTATAATGTGTCTTGTTCTCTGGCTGTCTACATTTCTTTCCCTATCTTTGATATTTAGCAGCTTTGGTATGATGTGCCTCCGTGTGGTTTTCTTCGTATCTATCCTCCATGGGGTGTGCTGTGCCTCCTGGGTCAGGGCTTGCAGTTTATGATTAAAGTGGTAATCTTTTCGACTCCATTCTCTTTCTCCTCTGCTTCTTAGGCTGCATCATATATATGTAGTCAGCTTGCTAGTATTCCACGGGTTGTTGACATGTTAACTTGATTTTTAACCTTTTTGTTTTCCGTTCTACAGTTTGGATGATTTTTATAACTTGACTTCAAGTTCACCAATTCTTTCTCACTTTGCCTTCAATCTGTTCTTTATCCCATCCAGTGATTTAAAAAAAAAAAAAATTAGGTATTGTTTTTTTAGTTCTAAGATTTATTTTTTTAAGATTTCTTTACTTCTCCTGAAATTTTTTTCTTTTTTTGCCTTATTGATTTTATCTATCTTTTCCTTCAGGTCTCTAACATATTTATCATAGTTATTTTATTTTATTTTTTTAAGATTTTATTTATTTATTTGACAGACAGAGATCACAAGTAGGCAGAGAGGCAGGCAGAGAGAGAGGAGGAAGCAGGCTCCCTGCTGAGCAGAGAGCCCAATTTGGGGCTCGATCCCAGGACCCTGAGATCATGACCCGAGCCGAAGGCAGAGGCTTAACCCACTGAGCCACCCAGATGCCCCATGGGTTTGTTTTTATTACATACCTTTTCCTTTGGACTGCATGCCAGATTTTGTTTTTCCTCTTGTGTGTACTAGTAATTTTTAAATTATATGTCAAATTTAGATTAAATACTGGATATTATGAGTAATATGCTATAAAGACTCTGATCTTGTAGGGACATGGTTTTAGGTTTTCAACGGCAAGTCTGTTTCAGTTTTGTCCTTATTCCAAGAGTAATCCCTTTAGACTTGGGACACAGCTATAACTTCTAAGGTGCAGTTCTTATAGAGTTAATAAAAAGCCAAAGAAGTTTACCAAGCCTCCCTGATGTGGTGATTGTCTTCCTTGCAACAGGCACTGCTGAACTTTCCTCTCAGCTTTCGATTTTTTTATCTGTTATTTCCCTCTGGCCTCCTTGGTGTTTGAACACCCCCTCCCCTGCAAACACACATAGTTCAGGGCTCAGCTAAAGATTGTGGGGAGTTGTTAGACTGACTTCAGTGCTTTATTTGTGGTTCCCTCCTTTCAGTGATTCATCCCTGAATATCCAGCCACTCTTACAGCTCCAAACGTGATCCTCTAACCTCAAGACAGTAACATTGTGACTGTCTCCATGAATTGTATGACAGTACCTCCCTTATAAATAGAGATCTCATGATATTTAGTTATTTCAAAAGTTGAATTCACTCCCATTTATGCTAAGTTTTGATTACTTTTCAGTGCCTTCCAAACACGTTTTAAAAACTATTTTTTTCAGAGTCTATGATTTTTACCATTACTTCAAGTCAAAATTCTAATACAGTTGAGTAAAAACATGAATATGTGACTTCTACACACTCTGCCATCACAGTTTATATTTGTTTCTATCGCACACTATTTCCTTAGAACATGTTACATGGAAAAAATTCAAATTAAAGATGCTGGCGAGGATGCGGAGAAAGGGGAACCCTCCTACACTGTTGGTGGGAATGCAAGCTGGTGCAACCACTCTGGAAAACAGCATGGAGGTTCCTCAAAATGTTGAAAATAGAACTGCCCTATGACCCAGCAATTGCACTATTGGGTATTTACCCTAAAGATACAAACGTAGTGATCCAAAGGGGCACGTGCACCTGAATGTTTATAGCAGCAATGTCCACAATAGCCAAACTATGGAAAGAACCTAGATTTCCATCAACAGATGAATGGATCAAGAAGATGTGGTATATATACACAATGGAATACTATGCAGCCATCAAAAGAAATGAAATCTTGCCATTTGCGACAACATGGATGGAACTGGAGCGTATCATGCTTAGCGAAATAAGTCAAGCAGAGAAAGACAACTATCATATGATCTCCCTGATATTAGGAAGTGGCGATGCAACATGGGGGCGTAAGTGGGTACAAGAAGAATAAATGAAACAAGATGGGATTGGGAGGGAGACAAACCATAAGTGACTCTTAATCTCACAAAACAAACTGAGGGTTGCTGGGGGGAGGGGGTTTGGGAGAAGGGGGTGGGATTATGGACATTGGGGAGGGTATGTGCTTTGGTGAGTGCTGTGAAGTGTGTAAACCTGGTGATTCACAGACCTGTACCCCTGGGGATAAAAATATATGTTTATAAAAAATAAAAAATTTAAAAAAAAAAGTTGACACTTAAAAAAAAATAATGACTTATTTATTTATCTTAGTTTTCCTTTGGGAAGGAGGATAATTAACGATACTTACTGTTGATAACTATTGAGTTCTTGTGTGCCTAATGAATGCAGAGTTATTTAAAAGAAATAAGGTTACTGAGCATTACTGACTTACATCACAAGAAAATAGGAGAAAGAGTAGAGTACTTGCTGGGCACCAGCACTTAGAACCACAGCAATTAATGAAAATAACACCTGTCCTGAGCCTGCTCTACAGACTCTTCACGGCAGCCTGGCTTCAGGGGTACCCAAAATTTACCCAATACCTTTATATCTCTAATTTCGTAAGGGAAATGGGGTTTCCAATATGCTGTAAAATCATTAGGAGAGAAAGAAATAGACAGAGAGACACAGTGTGGGAGAACATGCTCCCGTCATGTCCTCAGAACTCTTTGCAACTCTCAAAAGCATTCTTTCCTTTAAGGAGATTTTCATGTTTTGAAAGCTAAGGGCATTTCATGATTACTTGTACTTTCTTTTCTTTTCTTTTTATTTTTAAATATTAAGATCTAATTTTTTTTAGAGCACTTTAAGGTTTATAGCAACATTTAGATGTCATTATGCTTCTTTGAATTCAAATAAATTTTAATTAACTTTTAATATTTGTAATGTAAAAATTAAAAATTAATCTACTTTCAAATGACATAAATATTTTCAAATTCATCTTGATTAATGTTCAAACACAGAATATTTTGCATCATTTCACATGCTTTTATCAACATGTCTATGTTGGAACTCTAAGGAGAAAGTATTGTATTGGAATTTTCTCTTTGATGGAGACTATTTTATGACCATAAAATATTTAATATTTTCTTTAAGGATTTATTTTTAGGCAGGGCAATAAACCTCTGGAAATAAAATAGAAAGCAAAAGTCAATAAAAATATTACTTTTTTCTTTGTATTTAACCTGTAAAATAGAACCAGTTGCATTTCTGGGAAAGGACAAGCTAAAATTACAGGGCACCCAAGTGTCCCCTGACACCTTCCCAGAATAGTAAGAATTTAACAACCAACAGATTTGAGGTATTTTGAAAACCCTTTATTGGGGCGCCTGGGTGGCTCAATGGATTAATCTTCTGCCTTTGGCTTGGGTCATGATCTCAGGGTCCTGGGATTGAGCCCCACATTGGGCTCTCTGCTCCGCAGGGAGCCTGCCCCCCCCACCTGCCTCTCTGTCTACTTGTGATCTCTCTCTGTCAAATAAATAAATTAAGAAAAAAATCTGGGGGAAAAAAAAACCCTTTATTTACTTGCACACAAATCTCTCTGTATTCTTATAAATCAATTGGAAGTCATTAACTTCAGGGAGCAAAATTACATCACAAAAGGATCAGTATAAAGTCAAGAAAATTAAGACCTTTTGGCAAATTAACACTAAGGAGAGTATCTTTTATTTTTATATATTCAGTGAATACTTATTAAACACCTGGAATATGCCAGGTTGTATGCTAAGTGCTACAGATACTAAGATGAATGTGTGCATCTGAGGGTCATGGTGGAGCCTTGGATGGGATGTGGTAGTAATGGGACTGTAGGTGGACGCAGACAGCGGCACCTGCTAGGACAACTGGAAGCTGGCAGAGCCGTGATCAGAGCAGCGTTCTCAGAACACTGACATTAATGACTCTACCTGGCACTCTGCCATCTTTTCTGAAGCACTAAACACAAACATAGCTGTCTTTATTATCGGGTACAGAAGATCCAGGGAAAAGATAGAACTCAGAAGCTGATACAAAGCCTTAAAATGGTTCTGATTCGTGTCCCTACTGAGCCTTTGTTTTGGCTGCAAGTTGATGCAAAGGAAAAGGAAAATTATAAGACACCACCCTTTGCAAAGTATCTTCCTTCAAGAAACATATATGCTCAGCTTTACACAGAGCTAGAGTTAAATGGGAAAGGGGAAAAAAAAAAAACTCAGCAGGCTATCACGAGTAGCCATTCTTTGCAAAGCATTTTAGTCTATAAATCAAGCTATTAAAATCTTGTTAAAAAAATGAATACATTTCAAAAATTATTTAAAATTAGGATCTGTATATAGACCAGAGTGAAAAAATCTGCCTTGATATTTGTTCATATCTCAACACATTTGCCGCCATTATTCCAGAGATACTCAACATACTTATTCTTGCCTATTCTGCGGGAGAATAAGATAACAGGCCAGTTGACATTGGCAGCATTAAGAGGCTGAGAAAATAGGAAAAGCTTTTTTGAAAGGAATTAAATGGAAAAAAGACCACAGCCTTTGTGGCTCATCAGCTCCTAGCTAAACTCTTTCGGGAACATTTGGGTATAAGCCTCTTCCCCAGTGTCCCCCAACTTTACTGAAATAAAATTGACCTGGAACACTGCAAGTTTCGGTTATACCCATGATGATCTGATCTATCTACCTACCTATACATATATGTATACATGCATGTATGTACGTGTACACACACACATACACACACACACACACACAGTGAAATGCTTTCCATTTCAATTCAACCTTTTAATTTCATTTCATCCAATCTTTTCCACTAAGGTTCCTTAACACATTCTTCACCTTACATAAACCTTGCTGTTGTTATGGTCAAGACACTAAAGGTCTCCTTTCATAGCAACTTTTGCATATACAATACAGGACGGTTCACTATAGTCACCAAGATCAACCTTAGATAACTGAACAGATACACCCTGTAACTGGTACCCTCTGTCCACTCTGGGTCAACATCTCCCAATTTCCTCTACCCCTCAGACTCTGGCAACCACCTTTCTACTGTTTCCGTGGGTGTGATATTTTTAGATTCCACATCTAAGTGAGGACATCTAGTATTTGTCTTTGTCTGACTTATTTCACCTCCTATAATGCACCAAAGGTCCACTCAATGTTGTTGCAAGTGGCGGGATTTCCCTTTATGTTTATGGCTGAATAATATTCCACATCCTGGAAATGCAATTTAAATGCTGTATTAAAGCTTTATCAATTTATGAATAAAATGCTAGTGACTTTTTCTTTTCTTTTTTTTTTTTTGCATAAAACCACTGGCTACATTTTCTTTATTATTTTTTCTTAAAAAAAAATCCAATTTCTGTTCCCAGGGGCACCTCTTTGTCTAGTTTCTTCCCCCTCCTGACCCTTACAACTCTCCAAATTTGTTTGGACTTAATTTGTTAAGTCCTCAGTAAGTTGCTTTTCTCCTTCTGGGACTCAATAATGGGTAGATTGTTTTCACATAGTGGTGCCTTTTCAGTCCTGCAGGTTTTTGTCATTCCTTTTCACTCTTTTCCCTTTTGCTCCTCTGCCTGGATAAGTGCAAAGGCCTTTGCTTCTGCTTGGTCTGGTCTGCTAATGGAACACTCTATTGTGGTCTTTGGTTCCATTACTGTCTTCTTTAGCTCCAAATTTCTGCTTGGTTCTCTTTTTATATTTTCTTTATCTTTTTCTATTTTCTAATTTTTATATTTTCTATCTCTTTCCATTTTGTTCTTGTTGTTTTTGCTCCTAATTTCATTAAATTGTTTTACTATGTTTTCTTGTAGCTCTCTGAGCATCTTTAGAATAATTATTTTGAATCCTTTGCCAGGCAATTCCTGTATTGCCATTTCTCTGGGGTCCATTCTAGAAGTTTCCTGTGCTCCTTTGGGGGTATTGTGTTGTCCTGATTCTTCAAGATCCCCGTAACCTTGCATACAGATATCTGCACATTTAAAGAACCAGTCACCTCTTCCAGACTTTATGGGTTGACTTTGCTATGGAAAGACTTTCACCTGTGGGTAGGGACGTGGTGGAATGTGCCATGAGCCCAGGCCTAGGGCGTAGAGTGCCAAATGCCGGGTGTGTCCCAGAGGTGTATGATGTCTCATCTGCTCAGGCCACTCAGGTTCACAAGACTGACAACTGTGTGGTTCCTGGCGAGCACTGTGGGGGGTCCTCAGTGGCACCTCCAGGGCCAGTGGCTGAGGGTTGGGGTGGGCAGTGATGGGGGCCAGAGCTGGTGGTGTGCACACCGCAGTAGGGGCCCGCTGTGGGTCTAGGTAGTGGCAGGGGCTGGTTTCAAACATACACAGAGTGGGGGGACCAGGCCCAGCTCCAAAGGCCTGGTCCAGCTGCAGGTGTACCAGCAGCTGTGGGGACCGTGGTTGTCCGTGTGTCTTACTGGGGCTGCCAGGCCTCCCCACAGTGGGCACCCTGCAGAGGAGACCGGCGTGGGGGGTTAGGTAAGGGGCAGGCAGGTACACAGCTTGAAAGACCAGCCGTAGGTGAGCTGAGTGGCACAGGCCAGTGATGGGAGACAGGGCCAGATCCAGCCCTCAAACAGCTGTGGGGGCCCTGCCCTTAGTGTGCACACCTATGGCTGTGGGTACCCCCCCCCCCCCAACAGGTGTGTGCCTTGTTTGGATGCCACTAATGAAGGTCTGGTTGGGGCACAAAGGTGCACAGCTAGAAGGTTCCTTGAATGTGTGCCAAGTGGGGAAAGCCAGTGACTGGAGCAGAGACAAATTCAGCCCCACAAACTGCTGTGAGGCCCTGTCTCTTTGTGATCTGCCACAGGCATGTGGACAGCAGTGGAGCCCGGGGTAGGGGTCAGGTCAGTGTGGGGAGGGGCTGGCCCCAGCGTACACATGGTGATGGGGGTCCGCAGGGGGTCCGGGCTGTCATCTTGTACCTGTGCAGCCCCAGAGGCCCGGGCTCGCTGCTGGTGTGGACCCCTGGCTCCAGCAGCAGGGGGTGGAGGTAGGCCAGGGTGGGGCATGGGCAGGGACAGGGAAGGGGCGACTCAGGAGTCTGCAGACTTTGAATGTGAATAAAACCCAGGGAAATCCACAGGGGGCCCGTAGCAGTGAGAAAGCTGCTAAGGTCTTCTGCAAAGCAGGTCACTGGGAGCCAGTCACTCCTGCTGCATGGCTGGTTCTGGAAGCCCCATAATTCATGTTTCCTTGTTCCTTCCTCTTGCCGGACTCTCCCTTTCCTGGTGAGGGAAGCTCTCTCAGGCCGAGGCATTCCCAGGCTGGCTCAGATGATGCAGGCAAAATGAAGCTGGTCTTCCTTCCCTTCTTACACAATTATTCTCAGGGTCCCTTCCCCCAACCCCGACCCCCTCACCTCCCCACCAGTGAGTCACTGGAGATTCTGAAGCAGACTCCTTAAGCTCTCTGCTTTTCTTTGTGGATAGCTGCCTAAATGCTGATCTTTGCTGGGGGATAGAGGCTGAGGTCTCTTAGGTTGGTGACACCAACCTAATGTACATAACCATCTTAAATTTTACAGTAACTAATTATTCTTACAGGTGCGATATACAATGTCCTTCCACATGGGAGAGCTTGTAAAATCATCTGGAACAACTCCTCACCCGTGCTGGCACAGAAACTGAGACTCAGGAGAGTGAACTTGCCTAAGGTCACAACTTGACTTGCAAGTCACCCTTAAGACTCAAGATCAGGTCACTGAGGTAAAATAAAATGCACTCTCACTTGCTTTACCAGCTGCTAAGACCTCGCTCAGGTCCTAGCTAAACTACTCTGACCATAATTCATGTTTACTTGCTTAAATAAAAGGGCTCTAAGAGTCTGCCTTTAATCTGAGTCCTTTAATAGCTCAGCAGCCCACGCAGGGGACAGAGGGAGCAAACCAGATCCCAGGGAGTGCCAGTCCCTAACGTGAAATCCGGAGATGTTTTCCTGTCTCTAAACCTGGGGGCTTGTATACAACAGGGTAGACTGTTGCTGGTACAAGGTAGCCCCAACCTGAGTGAGGCCTGGTAGGAGGTGGATCAGTAGATAACAATATTTATGTTCCCAAGAGCTACTGGCTTGAGTAGTTAAAACTTGCATTTATGAACAATTTTGTTTTCTGTTTTTAAATTCGTCCCCAGCGCTTTCTGACATTTCGGCTGGCTCCCGCCCTTCACCCACACACCCAAGCACCACTCAGTCATTTCAGCCAGAGAGAAGGGAAGCTTTGATGAGAAGAACACAAAATAGTTTACATATTTGGGGTATGTACTACACTTTCTTCCATACGGTCTGCCAGGAATTCAGCCTGTGCCCAACGGACATCCCACCCTCCCCCCACTCCCTGTGAGACAACAACACAAGCAGGACAGGCTTCTCTGTCCTCTGTTTCTGTCTCCTTCACGTTCACACGCCACTCACAGAGCACAGGAGAAAAGAAAATCCCAGCTAAAACTGAATGGATGGGAGAAAGGAGTTTGCATCTTATTCAAAATGGGACGGCCTTTCGGCAGAGAAACCAAATTGCATCTTGAATTTGCATAGCGTGTAAAGTTGCATTCTACATTATTCCCTATCTCTGATCATTTCATCCAGAAGAGTTTTTATGTTTCTTCACCCTGGTGCCACCAGATGCCCCATAAACCTGGGGCCCGAGTTCCCCAGATACCCTTTTCTCCTCTCACTGTATTAAAACTGCAAGTGAGTGTTCGGTAAACGATGCAAAATGACCAAAAAGGAATTTTGTTGGGCATGGATGATTTTATTGAGGGGGAAATAAGTGAATTTCTAATCCACTTACCCACTAAAACCCTAGCTAGATATCAGGGTATATCCCTTCAAACTCCTCTTTCCTGCTTGGCTCTAGGATTCCTCATTTTTCTTCATAAAAATGCTCTCTACTCAAGATGATCCTGTAGCTCTCCATGGTAATCAAGGGGCACAAGCACTGATTCGGTTTTATTGCTTACAACCTCTTTAAATAGCTTGTATGAGCGGAAGACCTCTGCCATTTAAAGCAGCAGCTCTAGCATACTGGTTACGGCTTCTTATTAAATAATGCAAAGCCAATTCAAAAAAGAGCTCTGTTCAATTTACTTGCCCAGTCAGACAGTCCTCTAGAGGTCAAACTTCATCATTCTTCACTCCTCCTCTCTAGAAAGCTTGTTTCTTTTAAGGTACAGACACCGTTACCAGGGGCAATACTTATCAGGAAAAAGCAGCGTGGATCTCCTGCTGAGCACCTACATTGGGGTGTCTTCAGGTCAGAGGACAGGGGACACACTGCCCAATGGCCTCACGAGGGTAGGGACAGTGTCTTGCAGTCTTGCTCTACTACCTCACGGTGTCTGTCCCACAACAGGCACCTCAGTATTGGCTGGGTGGACAAACGCAGTGAGTAAGTGAAAAGGGGCTGCAGGAATCAAAGTGAGGTTATCAGGACAGTTTTGGAAACACCAAGATCAGGATTCTCGCGCAGAGCAAACACAGGACTGCGGGGGCTACAAACTATCCCCCTTAGATAAGGGGCTGTGTAAAGCGAGATCACCTTTTTGTAGCCTTTGAGGCCCACTCTTGCTCCCACCTTATAACAAACGCATGAAATGTCGACGCGATAATTCCTTGGTTAGAAGTTTGGCACTAGTCAGACCTCTGAGTGATCCCAGCAATGTCTGGGACTTATTTCTGGCCGACGTCATGCCAACCCAGTTTATAAACATTAACTTGATCATTGCAGCAACGCTTTAAGGGGACCATTAATTTTCTTTAATTTCAGATAGAGAAATTACATACAGAAGATGAGACAGCCTACCGAAGTCAACGGGCTAAGGTCTGCATCTGAGACTTGAGCTTGTTTCTGGGACTCAACTCCTTCCCCCACCCACAACGTATGTCACCAAATCAGGCAAGGTGCCAAACACCTAGCCAAACAGATTTGTGTTTGTTTGTTTGTTTTTCAATTTCTAAACGGCGGCAAAAAAAACACTATAAAATTTACTCTCTTTACCATTTTTAAGTATACATTTTTATAATGTTAACTGTATTGACATGGTTAGGTAACATCTCTAGAAATTTTTCATCTTATAAAATTCACTCTATACCTGTTAAACAACACTCTCCATTCCTCTGGCCCCAAAGCCCCAGGCAAGCAGCATTCTGCTTCCATTTCTAATTCTGACCACTCTAGATACCCCATCGAAGTGGGATCCTATAATATTTTACTTCTGTGACTGGCCTCTTTCACTCAGGATAATGTCCTCAAGATTCATTCATGTTGTGGAATATGACAGGATTCCATCCCTTTCCAGGCAGAGTAATACTCCACAACATGTATGCATTACATTTTCTTCATCCATTCATCTGTTGATGGACACTTGGCTTGCTACCATCTCTTGGGCTATTGCGAATAAGGCTACAGTTGAACACGAGTGGGCAAATACTGCTTCAAGATCCTGCTCTCAATACTTTCGGGTAAATACCCAGCAGAGGAACTGTTGGATGGTAAGGTGGTTCTATTTTCTGCTTTTCGAGGAAGCTCCATACGATTTTCCGTAGTAGCTGCATCATTTTACATTTCTACCAGCAGTTTGCGAAAGCAGACAGATTTATTTTTAAATAGAATCACTCAGTTTTAATATCAAACTGACCAAAGAGCCCAGCCTGTAGCATTAAGCAGTGACTGAATTCTTACAAATCAAACTCAGCTAAACCTCTAGACCTTAGGTCTCAGTTTTTATAATTAAAGCCACACACCACATACGCATGCATTGCAGATCTATAAACACGGACCAGCATCCCATTTTAGGACACATTGATCTATCGGTCATTTTCTCAGAGACCGCAGCAAATGAAGTCAAAGGTAAAGCCTGCACTGAACCAGCGCAAAGGTATCAGAAGGATTCTTACTTCCTGAGAAGAAGTAGAAGCGTGTACACAAATTGTACCCTTACCCTCGTTTTGGCATCGATTTTAGCTCCTCGGTCAAGCAATAGTTTTACCATATTGGCATTTCCTCTTTTTGACGCAACGTGTAAAGGTGTGATGTCGTTCTGTAGAAGAACAGAAAAAAATGTAGTTTAGAATCTTCAGTTCAGCCAAAACATTGTTTCCTCAATATCCCCCAACATATTCTCACTTTTTAATTTTTTTTTAACAGTCACTGTGAACAGAATGCTTCCCAAAATTTCTGACAGTAATTTTACTAAGGGGATTTCCCTCCCCCTCCGAGGGATGAATTTTAAGGGACACAGTCTGTGGGGTTGGGACCAACTTTATTTCATTTGAGTAGGTGGTTGATGGATGAGATGGCTTTTTTCTTTCCCCCTCTAAAATCCTGCAGCGTAAAGCCACTGCGTCGTCCTACAAGCTTGTGTGATCCGTACTAGCTAACGAGCAGTTGACTAAGTGGCTGATGACGTCCGCTGAGACTGTGAAAGGAGGATCATGTTACTCAAAGCCATCTCTGGGTTCATCTGAGCCCAAGATATCAGGGAGACAGGAGCAAATCCAAGTGGGAAACTGGACAATACCAAAGTCACAGGACTGCCCATGCACGTGGGGCTTTTTAAAATGTGTTTACAGGCATTCATTAGCAACGTCACAGAAAACTGTTTTTGGATTTCCCATGGAGGAATACACATCTTGTTACGACAATCTGAAATTCCAGCTCACGACCCCGCAGTACCACAGGTTTTCCCTCCCATCTTACAGGTGCCAGTTTACCATTGCCAGTGAAAACATGATCTATTTTGGCTTCTTATGCCTATGTAGCAACAATATGGATTTAAGGTCTAAGGCAATTATAGGACGCATAGTGTCAGCTCATAAGGGGTCATGTCTCTGTCTTTCGATAGCATCACAGCTCCCAGGTCCTGACTGTTCCCGTGCGTTAGGCACTGTGCTTAACTCTTTATTATCTCATTAAATTCTCAAAATCTTCACGTCATAAACAATCCGACTTATAATGTCCATTTTATTGATAAACAAGTAGCTGGCCAAACCAGGATTCAAATTAAAATATGACTCAACTTGGGATTTTTAGAAAACAATTTATGATGAAAATTTTTAAACAGATTTTCAGACAGGTCTGAGAGAAAGGCAGGAGCTTCATGCACTCCTCACTCTGGTTCAATACCTACCAATTTTTTGGTGACATTACTTGTCCTATGCTCCCGCTATTTTGTTTTTCGTGTGTGCAGAAATTTAAGAGAAGGAAGAGAAAATCCTAGGGATCATATTATTTCATCCACAAATACTGCAATTTAGCTCTATCTAACAGATAAGGCTTTTTTTTTTTTAAAGCAAGTAATCACAACACCATGACCATATTTAACAAACTAAAAATAATTCCTTCATCACACCAAGACCCTGTCAGTATTCAAATTCTCGCATTATGTCCAGTCAGCCTAGCAGCATTGCTCAAATTAGAAGAGCCACACCTGCATTACTTTGAAATATCTCTTACATCTCAATCTCCGTAGGTGCCCGACTCTGCCTTCCTTTGCCCGTGACTATTTATTTATTGAAAAAACTGAGTAATTCACTGTGTAGACTTTTCTAATGTCCAGATTTAGCTGCTTTCATCCTTATGGAGGGTTGTCAGACATGTTGTTTCGCCTTGTGTTTTCTATAAACTTTTCTAAACATTATAAACTATAATGCTCCTAGCACTACATTCTCCTATCTGAGCGACTCTTGTCCTCATCACTCTTAGGTGCCAAAGTATCAACTGACTCATTACACGAAAGAAGAAAAAAGGCCTCGGGAAACCAAATTTGCTTCAGTAATGGGGAGTACATAGGGATAAGCATTATTGCTCTAGGCCAGGGTAGACAAACTTTTTCTGCATAGGGCCAGAGAGCAAATATTTTCAGCTTTGCAAGCCATACAAGTTTTCTTACAACTATTCAGTTCTGCCATTGTAGGGCTAAAGCAGCCATATAACATATGTAAAGAAACGGGAATGCTTGTGTTCCAATAAAACTTTATTTATAAAAACAGGCAGTGGGCCAGATTTGACCTGGGGATGGTAGTTTGCTGACCCTGCTCTAGATTAACCAGGCTATGGCTAAAGGTTTCAACTATGTGTAACAGTTTACAAAAAGAAGAGGTAGAGCTATATGCTGTACATCGTGTGTGCTCTGGCCCCTTTGGTGTGGACTATTTTTGGTGTGAATGAAAGCGGGCAGAAGGAAACAAAATGCCTGATGACTTTGTAATTGTCTTCCTTGTCTCCACTGTCCAAGAGCAGGTGTGGACCCAAGCATTATAGTGGGTAAATTCTAGACCTGAGATAGCTGATGGAGGGGCAGGTGAGATCTGTAGGAAACATGGTCTAACAGGCAGCTTACTGAGCCCAGAGTGGGAGATAGTGCAAAGATCTCATCCTTCCCCAGCGGGAGTCAGCACTTACATGTGATTTCCCTTTAAAACTGTGCCCTTGCCTGGCTGAGAAGGACTTAATTAACCTCCATTACAAGTAGGCTAATTTTAGGGAGAGGAAGACTCTACATCTAATTTTGCTCTTTTCCATATTCATGTACTCTCTCATAAAGTGATGCATAGATGTCAAAAGGTGCCTTGAAATTCTAACTCCCACGTTTTTCTACACCTTTCTGACCTTAGAGGAATACTTGATATTTCTATAGTGCTTAAAAAGTGTTGTCAAGGACTGCTTACACTTACATAATTTCATTTTATCTTCACTACACTCTATTGAACTAAATCACTAATCCTATTTGACAGACAAACTGGGGAATAGTACTGGTCAGCAATTTGTATATTAAAAGACAGTGAATCAGAGGCAGAATCGGGATTTGAACTCAGTTTTCTAGACCCTTGGGCCGTGGTCTAGAAACAGCTATGGCTTCCCCTCTCTATTAAATAGAGCTTCTGAAGGAAATAGATACTTTTGCGTTCCCGACTCTGGTAGTAACTGCTTCTGTCAATTAGGAATGAATCAAAATGAACGTGGTACCTTTGGACCACTCAAGGGGACATTTATAGTCCAATTCCTTGGTTAACCAGTAAAAATGTTTCATATCCTATTATGCACAAACCCAGCGTTACACTTCCACTGTATAAGTGAGGAATAAAAATATGGAATCCCAACACATCAAAAGAGACTAGTGATGCTCCGGACGAAAATGCATGCTTCAGAGAACGCTCATTGCTGCTTGTGAAACACAGGCTTACACATGCTTCTGGGATGCAGTGTGCCAGTATATGTGAAAAGCCTTCAAATCTAAAACCACAGATACAAGGCAGAGGTTGACTGTCATTGTCAAAAGGGTAGGAATGTTGAGAGCCAGCCCTGAGGGCTAGGCACCATCTCTAAGGCCACCACTGAAGACCGTCAGTTCCAGCACGAGCCTAGCACAGAGTCACAAGCAACAGCAGCCAGGGGATGAAATCAGGTTAGAACTTAGTGAGAGACCTCCTCCCAGCTACTTCTCGTGTGCAGGGAGAACTGAGGGCGGAGCACCAACACCATTAAACACTCCCCCTCCTCCCTCCACCGCACCCCTCAGCCACTACGCTGAGCAGGAGGCAGTGCAACCCTCCTGTAGAGGGAGCCAAATCCCCTCAAGCAAGACGGAAGCTCTGCTGACTCTTGTCTACATTGGCCTGACAGACAAGTATGAGGTATGCCCATTTTCAGACAAACTTAGTGTTTACCTCAGTCTCCCTTGCATTCTGTCCAGTGGAACTAGTGAGCTATAGGCATCAAAAGTTAGGGAATTTCACCAAAGGTATGGAATTTCAGTCAAATAGAAACCCTCAGTAAGAAAAACCACAATATAAGAAACATAGAATTCCTTTGATGGGCCCATCACCAGACTTCATACAGCTGAAAAAAGCATCAGTGAGCTTAAAGACATGTCTGTATAAATGACTGAAACACAAAGGAAAAAAAAAAGAGTGGAAAAGAAAGAGCAGAGTCTAAGTTTTGGGGGACAGTATGAAACCAATGACTGGAGTTGCATTAGAAGAGAGGGGATGGGGCAGGAGAAATACCTGGAGAGACAATGTTTAAGAATTATCTCAAAATCATGAAATGTATGAAGCCACCTATCCCAGGAGCTTGGAGAACTTCGAGCAAGATAAACTACAAACAACCAAATGCTACGGTCAGATACGTCAATCCAACTGCTAAAAATGAAAGATAAAGGAAAAATCATGAAGGTCACCAGAGGGGAAAGGACATATTTACATAGAGAACAAGGACAAAAATGACAGCCTTAGAAATTACACAATGCTGACAACAAAGTGGCATCTTCAAATACTGAAAAATTAACACCTGTCAGGTAAGACTTCTATACCCGGTAAAAATATCTTTTAAGAAATTGAGGAGAAATAAAGATCTTTTTTAAGATAAATGGAAACTGGGAGACTCCATTACCATCCGACTTATAATACAAAAAAAAACATTAAAGGAAGTTCTTCAGGCAGTGGGAATATGATACCAGTCAAAAGCTTAGGCCCACACAGAGAAACACAGAAATGGCAAAAGTGAAGGCAAATATAAAGATAATTGATTACCTAAAACAGAAACAGTAACAGTGTATTGGGGGCTTCACAACATATGTGTAAATAAAATGCCCACTATCCACACATAGACGGAAGAGTGAGAGCGATCCTGTTTTCAGCTCTCACACTAGCTGTAATGTGACATAACTTTGAAGGTAGACTGTGATAAATTAACAACATACAAAAAACATGGTTTAAAAAATATGCCGTCACATTTACGTGTAAGTATATGTACACCTACATTCTAAAAATCTGTTGAACTCTGGACCCTCATGTTAACCACCTATCCCTCGGGACTGAGATTATAGATAACATTAGACGTCTTCATTCTTTCCTAAATAATTTCTACTACACACATTTGTACAATGTACAGTGAAAAATGGTTGTATTTCTTTGTTGTCATTACCTAATCTGCAGCCCATCATCGCCAGCTCTGTCCTGGCTCATACTGATTGCATTGCCCACTCTGATAGCCAAGGAGAAGTTTTACCTACCCATCAACTTGCCTTACATTTGAACTTTGAGGGACCCTGTTAAGCCTACAGGTATCCTGAAGGTACCTATTTATTACTAACATAGAAAATTACATATGGCTAGGGTTAATGGTCTACCTGTTCTTCCTAAGAAGAAACCTGAATTAAAAGTTGGATAAAAACACATTCAACCTAGAGTTTTGAAGCTGACCTAAATTTAGTGCAAATAAGAGTAAATGCTACTCAAAGCTTGTGTAGAGTGGCTTATTAGTGGAATTTTTTTTCTTATGCCAAAGGTGCAACATTCAATGTTATAGTCTACATTAGTGTTTTAGATAACTTTGTTAACTGATGAGTATGTCTGATTTGGTCTAATCACCTATTTTAGAGACAATGAGGAGGCCGGGGAGGGTAAGAGGTTGCCGGGAGTCACAGAGCTGGAGGCTTGGCCATGACCCCAGGTTTCTGGATCCCCAGACACTGCCCTTTCCATCTCACTAAGTTCTCTGGGCTTATTTTCATCTCCAGGACAATAGCATCCTATTCCACTGAGCTTTTCCATTAAACTAGTCAATGTAATAATTATTCATTCTAAAAAAAAAAGGCGGGGGGTAAATCTGATTAGCTAGTGCCTTTCTTTTCCTGGCATTTACTTCTCCTCAACCCTTATGGAAGATGGCGGATAAAGACAACAAAGCAATCCCATCATATATATGCACATATGTTTAGTAAAAACATACAGAGGAAATTGGCTGTAAAAGTATTTATGAAAACATTAATAGGATTTGGGTGAATATTTAGAATTTTGACTAAAGAAAATTACAGTACTCAGTGGTTTAATTCTTTCGGATTTCTTAGTGAATAACCTGGTCAGGTACTTAACAAAGCAACACGGATCGTGACCGTATCTGTTCATGTGTGGGTGTGTGTTCTTGCCGCGGTGTGGCTGCTAGCCTTTTCTTTTCAGTCATTCATGTTCTTCTACACTAATCTTCTTTTATTTTGATTTTTCAGTAAGACTCCTTACCTACAGTCTACCCTTCTTGAAGATAAGCAATCACTGAAGTTAGGGAGTAAAACTCTCAACCCTGAAAAACGGGTTTTGCCTTCCACTTTTAGGGAAAAGAGGGGACACATACAAATTCAGTATATTTCATCATATACTCACAAGTATTTCATATTACTTATTTAACCCGCACACCAACTCTAGACACAGGCACTCTCTAATTCTTATCTTTATTTTACAGATGAGGAAACTAGAACAAAAAATCATTTTGATTTTTGCCAAGCGTCATAAAGCCACCATAATTTGTCTGTCCGAAAGTTTACACTTTCTTCACTAGACCAGACCACGTTGTCCCTGAGCTTCTAAACTGTTCAAATATATAACCAAGTCTCACCATTAGCGCGTTCCTGTACGAGCCGATACAGAAAGCCCTGGGGTCAAATACTACGGTAGTTAAGAGCTAATACTCTAGAGCCAGACCTCTTAACCTCAAACCCCAGGTCACCCAAGACTACCTGCCTAACCTTGGGCGAGTTTATTTAATTTCTTTGTACCCCAGACTTCTTATCTGTAAAATGAGGCCAATAATAGTATCCATATTATAGACTGGTCATGAGGATGAAATGAGTTAACAAGGGTAGTCTTAAGAATGTTTCTTGGCATTCAGTAAATAGGATATAAATGTTAGCTATTACTGTTCTTTTTCTTATTTCTCAGATGGATGTTTAAAAATGCATGACATGGGGCCTCTGGGTGGTTCAGCTGGTTAAGCGCCTGCCTTCAGCTAAGGTCATGATCCTAGAGTTCCAGGATCAAGTCCCACATCAGGCTCCCTGCTGAACACGGAGTCTGCTTCTCCCTCTGTCCCGCACCCTGCTCACATTCTCATTCTCTCTGTGCCTCTCTCAAATAAATAAAAAAAGTCTTAAAAAAAAAAAAAAGGATGACATGACCACATCTCACAAAGACATTATTATTAGATAGTTCGGGTAGAAAAGTCATGACAGAGCTGAAGTAACAAGTGAACTCTAAGAAAGAAGGCACTAAAGGGGGCAGTTCTTAGGATGGATGCAAACGGTGTTCGATCCGTGTCTGCTCAGCACGGCTCAGAAGTGGTGGGCTGGGCTGAGTCGTGGTGGAGAGGAAGGGACCATGGGCAGAGTGGTGACTGACTGAACATGGTATGTGTGACAAAATGTGATACAAATATGGAAGGGCATCTTTTTTTTTTTTCTTTTAAACTTCCAGGGACTTGGAAGAAACAGCTAGCTCTCCTAGGAAAGGTGGAATTGCTGGCTTGTTTGTTTCTTCTCAGCTGTTTCTGAAAAACCCAGGTTGGGTAGTAGCCAAGGCTCTTTATGGAACTGTCACCAAGGCCAGATTTTCTCTGCAACTTCCTAAAGTGAAATCAGGACCACTTCCAACCTCACCTGTGATAAATGGCAGACTTGTTGTCCCATTTAAATATACAAAAGGCAGCTGACTTCTGATGCCCTGTTCCCTTTTCTCTCTCTCTCTCTGTTCTCTTTCTCCTTTTCTCTCTCAGAGGTTATCACTAGGTAGAAGAGTCGGTGTGATCACACTCAAGTCTTTCAGGTAATGAAAAATTGAACAATATGACTCTTTTTGTTGAGGTTCTTGATATGGTCCCAAGTGAGTACCAATTCTAAAATAATTAAATGTTAAATTGAGAGGGAATCTGGTATCTTCTGCTAATTCTCACACGTGTTACTACTATGGTTTTAAAAGTTTGTCAAAACGGCAAAACAAGATGTCTGAAAATGAAGTTTTTGATGGATTAATGACTTGCATTTAAAACACGCCCAATTCAAGATTTGTACGTGTCCTTCTGCTAGTCTGCTTATTCGATTCATTATCCCTAGTGTAAGTAGAAATAGAAAAACGATTAGTAAGTTCACAGAGTGAGCCCTGGGAAGACATTTAAGCAAGGCCTTTTGGCCTTGTCCACCTCTTAGATATTTATTTTTTGAAAAGTCTTACAGCCTCTGAGAGGAGGCCTGAAGGAGATCAGAGTATACCCACAATATGCCACTTGGGCATAAAGGCTGTTTTGGGCTTTTCATCTAAAAGCAAAGCACAGATTTCCTTTTGGGTAGGTGTTTCCCTCTCCCAGGCCAGGAATAAGATACCTCTGAGTGTCTCATCAATGGAGAAGGCACAACTGGGATCTGCAGAACTGAACAACCCTTAGCAGCTATTAGTTTCCCCACCCATATGTTTACTTTTCCCAAATTTACTACCTCTGGAAGCCCAACTTCCCTTTCCTTTGCCGTTGCGCTTCTCCAGAAAGGTATCACCCTTTGTTAAAATGGTACGTAAGCCCCTCGTGGCTAACTGCCACTTTGGGTCTTCACATCTTTTCTATGAAAGACTCTGTATGCATCGTAAACCTTTTTCCCGTTTATCTGTCTTTTGTTCGTTAAACTTGCAAGACCCTAGGAACTAAACCGAAGAGTGTAGAGGAGAAAGTTTTTTCTTCTACTACAAAGTCATACATGCCAATTTCCAAACAATATATGCTTGGTCAGTGATATTTTACGATTACATAGATTTTGCTACAATGTAGAAAAGCACAGAATTGAATTCCTGTTCGCTTTCATTTCCTCAAGAGTATAAAAACATGTTCTTTTTAGGACGATTTTTATTGCTTTCCACTGCAAGTCTTCTCCAGTCGTTTATTTTTGTAACAGGCTTATTGAGATATAATTTACATATGATAAAATTGGCCATTTTATAGTATACGATTCAGTGGTTTTTAGAATATTCACAAAATTGTGCAACCATAATCAGTATCTATTTAGAACAGCTTATCATCCCCCAAAAGAAACCCCATCCCAAGAAACAGTTACTTCCCACTCTTCTGTCCATCCCTCAGCCCCTGGCAATCACTATTCCATTTTCTTTCTCTCACACATTTGCCTGTTCTAGACAATTCACATACAGGGAACCACACAACATATGGCCTTTTGGGTCTGTCTTGTTTCACTCAGCACGATGTTTTCAAGGTTCACCCATGCTGAAGCACGTCTCAGTACCTCATTTCTTTTCAAGAGGATGCCTGATTTTTTAATACCTTAAAAAATCCACAAAATATATGCAAACAAATAATGCTTTCAGTGATAAGGATTTGAGATTTCAAGGACATACCCAGGAGAGTTTCAAATAATGGAATCTAAGATAATATTCCAGCTTTCCCAGTCTGACCCATAGTAGGGTTTTCTTTAAAAAAAAATTCAAACTTATATGGTCTATTATTAACAATAAAAACAAAATAAACTCAAACTTCCTTTATACTATAGCAATCATTATTAAGATGGCCACCATTGTTAGTAAAGGCTCATTTTCCTTCTCCTTCATGAACCTTTAATGAAATGAGATGGGTCTTTTTAGGTGAAAGTCTTCTTCTCCGGTTTTACTAACTGCTGGCTTTATTCTACAGCAACTGTTCTCTGTCTGTGCTTCCTAGATAAGGAGAGTAAGTCCACCCCGTCCTGCAGAGACTGACGAAAACGCTGATGCCACTGGCACTCCCCCTCACTCCCTTCCCACAGAGACCGACCAGATCCCACCGGATTAGACCCCGGTGGTGCCGCTGCCTGGCTGTTTGATGTTTGCGGTGGAACTGGGCTCTGCGTATTTGGATCCGTTCTGCTCTAAAAACTTCAGGCAATTTATTTATTTTCTTTTAAGGATAAAATGAGACTGTTTATCACTCAAACTTGAATTAATAGCAGGTCTCTTATCAACAATTCAGATAAGGCTCTGCCAGGTCTCTCTCGCTAGCTCCCCAACTCTTTTTGTTTAAACTTTGTTGAACATTCTGATTACTCAATTATCTCTTAATGGACACGGGTGGCTTCTAGAATAATGCCGCTATGAAACGTGGGTGTATAAATGTATCCTCAAGACTCTGCTTTCAATACTGTTGTAGACAGACCCAGGAATGGAACTGTTGGATCACATGGTGACTTCACACAGCACATTTTTGAGTGACCTCCAAAGCTCTTTTCCATAGTGGTTGAACCAATTTACATTTATCCCAAAAACAGAGCACAAGGGTTCCAGTTTCTCTAAAACTTCACTAACACTTGTTCTCTTTCTCTCTTTTTTTCTTGATACTAGCCATCCTAATGGGTGTTCAATGTGTGTGTGTGTTTAAAGATTCTTTATTTTGAGAGAAAGAGTGTGTGTGTGTGTGTGTGTGTGTGTGTGTGTGTGAGAGAGAGAGAGAGAGAGAGAGAGAGTGAGCAGGAGGAGGGGCAGAGGGAGAAGGAGAGAATCTCTAGCAGATGCCCCACTGAGTGCAGAGCCTAGCTAGCTCAGGGCCTAATCATATGATCCTGAAATGATGACCTGAGACAAAATAGACAGTCGGTTGGTTGCTCTACTGACTGAGCCACGCAGGCACACACAATATGTGCCTTTAAAATATAACTTTCAAGGGCACCTAGGTGGCTCAGTTGGTTAAGTGACTGCCTTCAGCTCAGGTCATGATCCCAGGGTCCTGGGATCAAGACCCGCTTAGGGCTTCCTGCTTGGAGGGGAGTTTGCTTCTCCCTCTGACCTTCCCCTCTCATGTTCTCTCTCTCTCTCAAATAGATAAATAAATAAATAAATCTTTAATATATACATTATATATATATAATAAATAAATCTTTAATATATACATTATATATATATAATGTATATTTTAAAGATTTATTTATTTATATTTATTTATATATATTTTAAAGTTTGTTTTAAATATATATATTTTAAAGATATTTTAAATATATATATATATATATATATATATATATATTTGACAGAGATCACAAGTAGACAGAGAGGCAGGCAGAGAGAGATGGAGGGAAGCAGGCTCCCCACTGAGCAGAGAGCCCAATGCGGAGCTTGATCCCAGGACCCTGGGACCCTGGGATCATGACCTGAGCTGAAGGCAGAGGATTTAACCCACTGAGCCACCTAGGCGCCCCTATATATATATTTAAACATATTTTAAATATATATATCTTTCAGGATACATTTCAGAGTTTCCATAATTCCATAAACAATGATGAGTTTTTGACCACTGAATGCCTTTCATCCTATAAGAATGTGTTAGAAAAAAAGAATTCTGCTAAAGAAATTGACACCTTTTGACTTAGACCAAGCAAGTCTTTGTTTTGCAGAACAAATTAAAACGAACAAAAAAGCTATAAATTATTAGGCTCTTATTTTTGCTGATTCTATGAGTTAGATCTCATGTAATCTCCATAACAATCCATAAAATAGAAGCTGTTAACTCAAGTTCACAGGTAAGCAAGGTGCAGCTGGAAGGAGCCTTGGGTCCCATCGCTAGAAAATGCCGGAGCCAGGATTAACCTCAACTGTCTGATTCTAAAAGCTGTGCTTGCCCATTCTTTCTATACAGAGTCTCTTCTTAACTTGGGCAAACATCCATCTGCTCTAGCTCTGAATCCAAGTAGCAGTCTCCATACTAAAAACGCTGCTGGCATACAGCTTCCATCCAAAAGGAAACGGCACATCTCAAAGCTAATAAAAATATGCAGAGTTTAAAAGAGGAGCTAGTCCAGCTCTGTCATTTTAAATAAGAAGAACTCATGGCTTTCAGATTTCTTTAAAGTTGTCACTATTAGTGCTCATTCAAAAGTAGTCTGCTCTGTATTACAGTAACTAATAAAGTCCCTCCCAGCTTGAAATATCTGAGTAGAGAAGCATATAGTAATTGAACTCTACAGCGTCTCAACAATTCAATTACAGAGTATCAGCTGCTTTCTGTACATTGAGGAAAGTTGTTTTTAAATTGTGTAATTCTTTAAAATGAGTTAACCTAGTGATGTTAGATTTCCTGGTATGTTTCTACTGAATGCTGTCGCTCTAATCAAAAAGCCCACTCCTTTTTCTCATGTTTTACCAACCCAACTGTGAGAAACAAAAATATGAAGGGGCGTTACCGGCACACATTTTCCACACTCTTATATCATTTCTGATAAATCTGGAATGAAATGCATTTCTGAGTTAAAATAATTTTCTTTCCCATCCAAAAAGTCAATCACTCGCATAGGTTTCTGAGATGTCAGTTACCTTGAAATTGTTAGTTTCTCAACTATCCTGCCCTCATTTGGTCTTTGGACAAATCAGATCCTTGAGTGGATAAATTAGATCCTTGCTCAAGTTTTAAACGTGTTAAGAAATGAAAATAAGGTCTATCAACTTTTTAAAGAAAAATGGTTTGGGGGGTGGATAAAAGGTAGTTCTGGTGCAAATGGCCTTCTCTGCAGCGCACTTGTCCTGAGGAGATGGTACTGCTCTTCCGGGGACCATGATGACCTCAGCTACTCAGCGGCCAGTGCCGGCACACCCGCAGCTGCCATCTGGGCACCGCAGGCGCCGCTGATGGTCACGCATCAGGCACAATAAAATGGGGTAGAAGGTCTGGATCTAAGTCCCTGTTATTCTGTTTTACTCTCAGTAGGATCTGGGACAAATGACTTCTTGGGATCTCAGTTTGTTCATCTGTAAAAATGTCCATTCTGTGGTCTCAAGTGATGCACCACGCAGAAGTGTTTTGTAAACTGTGCATATAATGTAAGTTCAAAGTCACATTATTAAGGAGTTATAAGGATAGTCGTTATAAGCCAAGGAACCATGAAGACTTCTATGACTTGGGTGCCTGCATGGTGTAGTTGATTAAGCATCTGACTCTTGGTTTTGGCGCAGGCCATGAGACTGAGCCCTGCCATGGGACCCTTGGCTCAGGGCAGGGTCTGCTTGAGGGTGTCCATCTCCTTTTCCTCTGCCCCTTCTCCTCACATTCTCTTTCTCTCAAATAAATAGTAAATAAAACTTAAAAAAAAAAAAAAGACTCCTGCAGTTCAACTTTGGACAATTTACATGAAGATTTTCACAGCATGGCCTCAGAGAGTGTTTTCTGATGGTGTCTGATCAGAAGAATCATCCAAGGACCTTGTTAAAAATGCAGATTGCAAAGTCCTGCCCCAAAGGTACTGAATCCGAGTCCAAGGGGATGGGGGGCCAGCTGGGGAAACCGGCTGCGAGGTTCTGACGAGGCGAGGACAAAGCGGCTTTTAATTTTCAAACCTAGAGGAACTTGCTTCTTGTAGAGACAAGCCCGTCTTGTATTTCTTCTTACCAGAAAATAGATATTATACGTTTTGTCATAAAGCCATTACATTTCTGAATATAAGAGTTCATTTCAAACCATGATCTTTAGGGATTCAAAAATGCACAAGTGAGAGAGAGAAACAAAACATGGGGGGGGGATGAGAATGCACTATATTTTAGTAGGAATCTGATCATTTGTTAGTTTTTAGGTTTCCAATCTTCCAGTTTAACTGTTCTTAAATGCGTAATGGGATTTCCTAGTATTTTTTTTTTTAATGTCCTTTAAAACCCTTTTTAAAAAAGCATTTAATTCACTTGGCAACCCTGGCATGGGCAGAGAACAATCACCAGCTGGTGTGAGAGAGGCTGCTGTCAGTTCTGGTTTTCCTGTGATAGTCCATGTTTGGTATGAAGCCTGGACATGCTACCTCCAATGTTCAAACGTTATGAACAACACAGTCTGAGTGTAGCTTATTTTTTGTTCTGATTTCATTTTATTCACTTTACTGCTTCTTAGCCCCAGCTCCCCCACCTTAAAGCTGTGGGACTTTGCCCAAGAGATACAGCTTCTTGCTTCCTCATGGAAAATGGAAATCGAACCCACACCTCACAGGATTCCTGAGAGGAATACATGAAACAATGTATACGGAACTTATAGTGTCTTATACTAGTAATAAATGAAAGCTGTTACCTAAATTAGTTTGAACTTTGTGTAAGTTCTGTCCACCTCATTTTTGAAACTTTCAGTAATAAGAGCTGAAAGGAACCTCTGGGTCTTCTGGCCTACCCACCCACAGGGGTACATCACTGGGGGAAACTCAATGCTCTGCCTGAGGATGAACTTCAGGGCCCCTCTTCTGCATCCTGAGATATCCCACCTCCCCACCTTAGCTGTAAAGAGCTGTTTGATCCGGCATTCTCAGGGGGCATTGCTGGCGTCTTGGTTGGGACACTATTTGAAAGGGTCTGTCCCACACATCCTGTCCCACTATGTGCCAGCCATGATGACAGCCAAAAATGCCTCTGCAAATTTCCAAATCCTCTATGGAGAATGATGATCCCCGTTCTGCTACTGAGAAACTGTGGCTATAGCAATACTCTAGAGAAGTCATCTCTGAAGAAAGAGCATCATATCATGGGTTCCACAAGCTTCTCCTTGAATGGAGTTCTTTTCCCTGTGTGACCCGAGCCTGCCACAGCTCACAGCCAAGTACCCTAATTTCCCCTTCATTATGTACGTCCTAATACATTTTAAACACCACTGCCACTATCCCACTTCTCCAGTTTAAGACCAGCAATGACTTGTAGACACAGATGGGAATGGTGGGTACCAGGGGTTGGCAGGCTGGCAACTGGGGAGATGTTCCTTAAGGGCACAAACCTGCAAGTGTAGATAAATGAGTTCTAGAGGGCTAAGGAATAGTCTGGTAATTTTGGTCACTAATATTTGTCTCTAGTCTCATTTCACATTGGCAAGCGGGCTCAGCCTCTAATTCTACTCCCTGTGTTTCCAGCACAACTTACTCTTCAATTTTTTCCCCAAGAAGGCTAGTTTGTGCTCATCGCCTGCCTACACTTGTCTCCTTGAACCTCCTGCACTGACTTGGGAGAGAGCCAGTGAGTGACTGTTCATGTTTCTCAAGTTCACCCTTCGCAACCTTTTGGTTCTGCCCAGTCCTAACCTCATTCCGCTAGATGCCCCTTCGCTCTTCTAGAACATTCTTCAAACCACCAGAGGAAGAAGGTAAAGATTTCAGCATGCAAGAATATGCAGGGCTCAGGGGCAGACCAGGGTGCCTCTGGGCTGCTCCAAACGCACTATCTGATGGCAGCATGGATAGGGATCTGACTGCCCAGCAGAGGTGCATAGGAGCCTTTGCCACTGTTGGCACTCGCTGGAGGAAATGGACATCCTACAGCTGATGAATAATTCTCTTTTAAAGTGCGGATGAATAAAGTGAGCTTTGCCAATTCCTACCTTAATGGAACTTTATTTCACGGAATTTCAAAATAGGATATATTCGGGTCATTTAAAAATGTTCTCAGAGCATCAACAATACTGGAGCAGCAGCCCTGTAGGAAGCAGGGCACACGCCAAAGAGGAAAAGCGAAACAAAGAGAAACACGCACCTTCCAATGCTGATGACTTAATTAGAAGAAGGCTTACTGTCTCAAACAATGCCACAGTAATTGTTTCTTAAAGGCTGACCTTCCCATGCTGATAAACAGCACTGCAGACGGGGTCAATCCAACATTCTGGGAAGCCACATTTCCAGCTCTCTCTAGGTGTCCTCTAGAGAGCCACCATGATGCACTTGCTTGACTGACAAACGTCACCTTCTCCGGCATTGTGGTTACAGAGACAGGTCTCCTCCGGGATGCAAGCAGTAGTAACCACCTCTACCACGAGCATGGCTGGGGCCCCTGCCCATGTGTTGTGGCCTAAGCAATGGATGTGGACTCCCTCTTTCAGTCATAATGACGTTATGCATGAGGTACTCTTATTGGACCCATTTTACGGATGAGAAAGCTGAAGTATAACTGACTTGCCCAAAAGTACACAAAGTAAGCCAGTGGGGGGGGGGGGCAGCAGGCTGACAGAGATGCCGTTCACTATGACGCTGTCCGAGACCTATCACGAAAGGGGAGGGGAAATGGCCGCCACCACTATCACATGAGGTGGTGAGGCAAAAGCGAAAGGCTTGTGACTGACTGCTGTTTCTCTCATCGGGCTGTTAGGAAAGCCACAGGCCCCAGGATGAGGAGACTTGCCTGGGCCCTATCAGTGACAGGTGATGGCACAGAAAGCAAGCCAGGGGTCCACCACAAATCTGAAGACTCCTTCTCTATGCTGCTACAACCTGGAAATGTCACTCTGTCAGAAGACAACACAGATCCCGTACCACACAGCAAGACATCAGTAAGGTCCAGTGTACTCAGGATTTAAGAGAAAAATATTCCTTTAAGAAGTTAAATGGAGGGGGTGTGCCCAGCCGGCTCATTTGGAAGCACGTGCAACCCTTGATCTCGGGGTATGTTCGAGTCCCATGTTGTATGTAGAGGTTACTTAAAAATTAAATCTTAAAAAAATTTTTAAAAAATGATATATGAGGTTTTCATTTGACGTGGCATTCAGGAAATGAAATGAAAAAGGCAGGAAAGGGTTGTACAGCATGCTAACAGCAACTCTCTATAAGAGGTGTATCTCCCACCACTCTGCCCCTGGTTTACTGGTTTTGTTCTTCCTGATGTGTTAATGTCACCATGGCAACGATATCCCCGCTGAAGCAGTAGCCGCTTGGCTACTTTCCCATAACTCACATTCCTTTGCTAATGCTCCCACATCTCCATTTTCATTCCAAATGTGGTTTTAAAAAAAAAAAAAAGTCTTAGTCTTTAATGCTCTAGAGCCTGTACTAGGAACTAAATCTAATTTACTCTATCTTTGAAAATATAGAACAGAAATGAATGTGTCTGTGTGTGTGTTTTTGATCTTTGTAAAGAAAGATATTTAATGTTGAAAAAGTTAACAGGATGGTTATGAGGGCTTTTTCTTTTCTTTCATTTGCTTTATTGTATTTTATTTTCAAAACAAATTGTATAGTGCAGGGAAAATATATCAAAAATGTATTTTCATTGGCCTCTCCACCCAAACCAAAGTAGGGTCTTCAGAAGTGCTGCATCCTTATAAGATCATTACAAGAGTCCCACTCCTACTGACATCATGCACACCCTTCTTTGTGGAAGAGCTGCTGTCTTTTCTAGCACCATCTGGTGGTAGCCTTGATTGGGACTTGACAGTCTAGAACCTGAGGCCCCGTTTAACAAAACACCCTGAAAGGAACAAAGCTTGGTAACAGCCATGGGTGACTGGCCCTTTGTTCTAGCCTTCCTGTCTTCCAAGGTCACCTACACTGTTGAATCACAAATCTTCCTGCCGCTCAAATAAACTTGCCCCTCAGCACCTGACGTTCAATTTGTGGGTTTGGTGCACTCAATTAAAATCCCAGTATTAGAATGCTGTGGATGTCCCATCTCCCTTTGTGCACTGATATCAGTTTGGGAGGCAGTCCTCTACCATCAGGTGAGTTTCTGTTTGAAATCTGGAGACTAGGGAGAGGGCTATGGCTGGAGGAAAGTGGATTTACACAAGGGCTGGCCACCCAGGAGTAGGGGGCACAGGTGCCTGCAAGTTATTGGCTCATTTACTCTCAAATTCAATAAATATATATTGAGTCCTTCCCAGTACTAAGTGCTGGACTATCCTTGAGGGATTCCAAAATGGGTACTAATACACAGGTCTGTCTTTTTTTTCCCCCAAGCTTGCATTTATTTATTTATTTATTTATTTATTTAGACAGAGAGAGACACAGCGAGAGAGGGAACACAAGCAGGGGGAGTGGGAGAGGGAGAAGCCGGCTCTTCGCTGAACAGGGAGCCCACGTGCGGCTCTATCCCAAGACCCTGGGATCATGACCTGAGCTGAAGGCAGATGCTTAACGACTGAGCCACTCGGGCGTCCCTACACAGGTCTGTCTTTGAGAAATTCAAAGTCTTGCAAGTGTAAGGATATGGAAACTGCCTTCATTTCACCCCTACTTGGGCCCACCTAGAACTGTGGAGATGGTACACGCCAACTGCTTAACAAAGAAGCTGAAATTGACTACTCAATAAATTGTAACTATTTAAAAAAATCATGATTACCACAAATGTCACCGATGGAAGACAGGAAGAAAACGAACATCTACTGAGCCCTTATTCTGCAACAAGCAGGGTACCACACGCTTTCATGCTGTAACCCTCTGGCTGAATGCAGTGCAGCTGTATGCCAATGTACCATTTCCTCTGAAGCCAATAAAGGGCTCTCAGGCAGGAAAAGAAAGAGGGGGAAGGGGAAAGTCCTGCCTTCTTATAGTACAACAACTGAGGAATGGTTTTTGGAAATAAAATACCTACTTCTCCTAAAAAACATCTACACGGCGGGGCGCCTGGGTGGCTCCGTGGGTTGAGCCTCTACTTTCGGCTCAGGTCATGATCTCAGGGTCTTGGGATCGAGCCCTGCATTGGGCTCTCTGCTCAGTGGGGAGCCTGCTTCCCCCTTCTCTCTCTCTGCCTGCTTCTCTGCCTACTTGTGATCTCTGTCAAACAAATAACTAATTTTTAAAAAAATCTACACGGCAAATACGTGGCTGAGTCCTTTGCTGAAGGATGGAAAAGACAAACTTCATGTGAAAGTGGTGATCACGGTGCTCAGCACGTGGTGAGTACTGGGGGAGAGGAGGTCTACCAGGGGCGAAGACGCTGTTCCAGGTAAGGCGCTCAGCAGGGAGGGGGAATGAGGCATCTTCACTCCCAAGGGGCTTAGCTGACAAGCAGCGTGAGCCAGACACACCTTAGTATCCACACGAAAGGGTATGCAACGTCTACCGTGCGAGAGCGAGTCAGAGGGCGAGGAGCACGTCCAGGGACACAACAGGGGTAGCAGCTTCAGGGGGCCAGAGAAAGCATCCTGGAGGAGCAGGACGCAAGCGGCCTTCACACAGATGGAAAAACTGAGGTTTTCACAAGCGAGGCAACCATGTGGCAAAATCTCTGGCAACTGGAGACCTCTCTTGAGATTTATCTCATTTCTAATTCTTGTGAAATTCACATAGCATGAATTGGGAGAAATCAGGACCTTAGAGCTTCTAGGAATTTTTATTTCTCTTTTGCAAAAACATTTCAGTTTTACTTTCGGTGGTGGTGACGATGGTGATTACTCATTACACAATGAGAAAGGCAAAATATTCCCTTGGAGCAAAAAAGGGCAAGTCCATCGGAGGAAAACTGCTCTGCATAACTATTTAAGGGATCATTTTCCTAGAACGAGGGAGTTACATTTAGAGATAATTATTATGTGGATGGGAAGAACGACCTGAGACTAACAGTATCTCAGTTTTGTTCTAAAGAACTTTCTGGACTGATGGAAGAGTTAGGTATTTTGTGTTAATACACAGCCACAAGTTACAGGTGGCTATTGAGCACTGGAAACATGGTTATTGAGAATGAGAAATAGAATTCTTAATTTAAATTTAATTTAATTTAAAACTACTTCCACTAGATGGTGGCTACTGAATTAAGATGCCCCAGGTGTAGTGAAAACAGGGTTATCCCTGTCATTGGACCCAGAGACTAGGTTAAGGTCTTGGGGTCCAGCTGGAAGAGAGATGATAAAAGGGGTTTCCACTGTGGTGGAGCAAGATAGACTCTGCCTCTCGGGGTTGAAGAAGGGACCCAGAGCTACCCTGGGGAATGGGTCACAGCCTATGGACTTTTGCGGCAGTGATGTCCAGACCAGTCCTTCAACTCTGCTTTTCTGATCTGATCAGTCTCTGCATTTTTAGAAAAGTCATGTTTGGTATTATAGCCTAGACTCTGCTATGCTTTGGGGAGTTAAGAGAGAGACTATGTTGTATCATTTAGCACTTCAAAGCCTAAACAGATTAGTAGAGTAGGGGCAGTAGGTCACTCAAGTCTGAATCTCCAGATCTAGCCCGTAATAGGCGCTCTTAATGTTTGCTAGGTTGAATTTAATTGAGAAAGGAAATCCCCAAATAATGTCTGTCCGTGGGCATTGCTTTGCTCATGCACATGCTGAATCATATTGATCTCTTACGCAGGTAGAGTCTAAGTCTGACACTTTCATTTTTTCACTTTTATTTTTTTAGCGGTTCACTTATGTAAAATAAAGTAACCTTTTGTACGACTTATTTGAGTTCCAAATATGGCCTGGGACCTGCCAAAATCTTGTTCTAAATATCTGATATTTGAGAAAGGCAGTCCTATGGGCATGTGAACCAGTCAGTGATCTGTGACACACATGCCAAGTTCTATCACATCTAATTAGAACATCATCAAGCTTAGTGGGCGACAGTCCCTCAGCATCCCTGGGCCAGGTGCCTCCACCGACAGATTGACAGGACAGGGCAGCTGGAATCGAGCCTTTTGAAATCTAGTCCTTAAAGGTATTGTCAGCTATGAAACCCACTGTCCTTACTAGAAGAATTCACGTGATAAAAATCATATTTGAGTTATTCCGCATGCACAAAAGATGGTAAGTAAATAACTGTAAGATCTTTGTCAAAAAATGAAAGCCATATCAACCATGATTCCCTTTCTATGACATATATCAAAGCCCTTCAGGCCTAAACTTATCCTCCGGTTGTATTCACTGGTTCATTCCAGCTGCGTGGTAACATTTGCTTTTTCTGTTTCATCCTCAGATGTCTTCATGTGTATACTCTTAATCTGCAAACACCTGAAATCCTTTAGGAAACAAATGAAGTACAACACTCAGACCCATAAATCCCTTATTCCTCCCAGAGATCAAAACCAAAAAGCACTAAATGGCAGGACCCAGATGAGGATATTTTATTCAATTATCCTTCCCAGATGGGGAGTTGGATAATCATTTATGGGAGAAAAGTCAATGACATGAGGGAAGATTAAGCTGGGTGGTCCATTATATTTGATGGAAAAAAACTCTGAGCCAGCAGAGTATTAATCTATCTCAGTCCGTAAAAGGAACTTTGCAGGCATCCACATACTAATTTGGCCTTCAGTTACCCCAGCGCAAAAGGCCCTTTCTGGAATGAGAATCGCTAGCAGCTCTCGTGTGTCTTAGCTACATTCTCCTCCCCAAGAGAGCTAGAATGATTTGCTAAGAGAGCAGGGGTCACGCATCCATTCCGACCGTGTCGATGCCACATCAGCAGACTCATTTCGCAGGATGAAGAACGCCAAGGCTGCACTGTGGCATGAAGCAGCCCCTCCACGGACTCCCCACAGTGGACCCAGGAGGCTGACCAGGTCTCCATGCAAAATCCAAACGGAAATATTTGGGGTATCTTCCATTCCGATTGCAAAAGCGTAACACAAAAATCAAAACCGACGTCATCATAGGAATCAAGGGAAGGTGGTAAGCAGGCCAGAGCGCTCTAAGCGGTGACCAGAATTGCAACTCCTAGGTACACAGTCGCCACTGGCAAGGATCTGCTTTCCTGCTGCATGAATCAGCTAGCCCTGCAGAGAAGCCTAGAAAGCAATCTGTTCTGCTGTGTACTCCCCTCAGCGACACCGCATTTGTTTCTGCCTCGTATCTACTTGGGAAACACGTATCTACCGCATGTACGAAATGATTCCTCAGGAGAGCTGATCTTGCTCCTGCTCCCCAGCTCTCTGCCTACAGGAAGCCATCGCCAAGGTCATGTCCTCAGCCCACAGAGAGCTACAGAGACTGTAGATACAGTCTCTCTGTATCTTTCTCCGAGGATTTGTCACAGCCAGCGAGCAGGGATCACAGCCCCCTAAGACAAGGGCTGCTGTTGCTTTTTAATTTACCTCTAACCACCTAATCAATAGCTCGTTCAGACCCAGTTCCTGACGCACATGATTTATGGTTATGATTTGCAGCTAGCTCTTAGCATGTAGGGCTTAATGATCCTTCCTTTATTGTTCTGACCAGGTAAAATCTGTTCCCATCTGCGTTCTGGGGCGGTCTTACTCTCAGCTGCTGTTTCTGCCACACCCTTGAGGGACATGTGATGCAGAAATTGCCCACTGAAACTGGACAAGGGAGGCCCTGGTCCCAAAGGGCAGATGCCGGGTTACTAGATAATAGAATTGCTAGAGATGTGGAAGCTAAATTGAGTTTCTTTTTTTTTTTTTTCTTTGTAAAATGAGTTTCTTGAAGCTGTCTACAAAAACTAGTTCTCAGACATCCTAAAGCGAGTCATCAATCACCCACGGCAGAGGGGAGCCTAGTGTTGGTGTGTAAGCAACCACGCAGGCCTCCTACGAAGTACAATCAAATTAAACCACAGCCTTCAGCTCAGAGTGTTGGTAGGCTTCATTAATTAGGATGACTGGAGAAAATGATTCTGTAAATCAGTCAAAAGTCTCAATTTTAACATATATTAAACAAAACACAATGTGATTATTTTAAACAAGAGGCACAGTTAAGGGCAACATGGATCTGAGATCTCCACTGATCTTTAATCGATAAATAAGCATTCGTTTGTAATTAGCACGTTCATTGTCTTAATGTAAATGGATGGTTTGGAACTGCTCGAAGGAGTCTGAAAATACTGTAATTTGTCCTCTTAAATCCCTTAAACATTGCCCCAGTCTTATTTTCAGCAGCATCAGGAGGTTTCTGAACAATGGTGCAAAGACAAACTTCAAACACTACCCTGCCATAAATTTCCCTAATGTCCTAATTAGAAGATGTGACTTAATGAGGTTTTCATTATACTGTGAATTACAGAAATAAAACCAGAAGAATGCATCTTCAAGACAAGGACTTCAGTTTTCGCACTCACGTGCCCCTGTGAAAGAGGTGCTTAACTTTTTCCTTCAAAATGTCAAAGTAGGCTTCAGGACAGCCATGTCACTGAATCCCAGGGACACGCTCCGTGCAGTAAGAACGTAGCTCTGCGGTGACACAAGCTAGTGGGCACTCCTGAGTCATTTAAATTGATCAAGGCTTCCAGCAAGCTGATGACATAGGGTAGAAAATAGCTTTTTAAAATAGTATAATCTGAGTTCTTATTAATTTTTTAAAAATATTTTATTTATTTATTTGACAGGGAGAGACAGTGAGAGAGGGAACACAAGCAGGGGGAATGGGAGAGGGAGAAGCAGGCTTCCCACTGAGCAGGAAGCCCTATGTGGGGCTCAATTCCAGGACCCTGGGATTATGACCTGAGCCAATGCAGACACTTAACGACTGAGCCACCCAGGCGTCCCAGTTCTTATTAAGTTTATAGAACTAATGAGCTATAAGAGGAGAGGGAGAAATGGAAACCTAGACTCTAGAAAACCTAGAGTCATGTAAGGGAGGCAGAAGGCTTGAGTGCTTAGGAGCGTTGGGGCTGAAATCCTGCCTTTCCTAATTTGCTGGCTCTGGGATCCTGGACCAGCCACTTTTTATTGCTAAGCTTTGGTTTCCTTTTCTCTAAAACATGGATAAATAACACTTTTCTTGATATTTGAATAAATGAGATAATCACGCGTAGCCTCACAGGAGTGACCTCAAAGACAGTATTACTTCTACTGCTATTGCTAAAGGTAGCACCAGTAAATGGCTTCTCTCCTGTCTCATCTAATCCCCTTTTCCTCCCACGAGTAAGGTTTTAGCAAAAACACCACCTCACGTGCTATGTTCAAAATCCCAGTACTGATGCCGTCCTCGCTGACGACGTGTTGGACCCTGTGTCCCGAGCTTTGCATACACTCCCTCACCCAGTGAGGGAGTGGTGATATTTTATTGCTATCATTCAATTTCATAATTCACACCGTTTCATCTTACCAATGAGGAAACTGATGAACACTAAGGAAATTTAAAGCCAAAATCGGAACCCAAGGAGTCTGAATCCTGAGCCCACACTTTTGGGCTACTCCTCTATCCTGCTTCCTCCTTCCTTTCTGTTTCTGACAATGAGGTGTCTCGGGAGCAGGCCCAGCCCCAGCCTGGTGTTCACACTCAGAACACGACTACTGCGGACGGCTGAGTTGCTATCCACGGGTACACATGATACTATAACTCCTTTCTCCAGCAATATGAACTTACTCAGGTATAGACTCTTGCTACTCATTATGAACGTCTGTCCGGGAACAGAGGATGAAAGCAAAAGACAGTCTCTGTGTTTTGGGTTCTGAAGTTTGGGTCTCATCCACATCGTCCACCCTCTTCCTATCTGCAAGGTCAAGACTGTGCCAGCCAAAGCACTATTAGTACCATCTGACCCATTTCTAAGAGTCTCAGAGATTTCTGCTTGGGGAAGGGTCTGTCGTTTCCAGTCATGATTCCTCGGATCACGTCTACATATTCAGGTCTGTATGAATTCATCCCCACCTCCCTGCCCCCCATGATCATGGCTTATTTTTCCTACTAGGAAACGGCACGTCTGTATAAAAGCAAGAACATGCGGTAGGAGAAGTTGAAAATCACAGCTTTCGCTGACTGGCAGGCAGGACCCGTAGAGGTCAGCGGTCCCACGCCCCTCCTCGTGCTGGGCAAGGAGGGCTCAGAACAGTTTCACATGCTTTCAGGGCGGGGCACAGCGCCCTGCTCTTACCCTCGCAGTGAAGTCCACAGCAGCCGCCCGGTTTAACAGCAGTGTGGCTACGTTGATATTTCCATAGTGAGCAGCTATGTGGAGCGGAGTGAAGCCACTCTGCAAAGAAAACAGAGCCGACATTCAGCTGATTCCGGCCGGCCCCTTGCCTGACCCGTTAATACCATAACCCTGCCCCAATCAAAGTGAGGAAGCAAAATATGCTGAGGTCCACATTCCATTCTGTGCTAGGTTTCTTTCAATTACTGCCAATTGTTTGTAGGGTTTTAAATAAATGCCAGACTCATAGGCAGAGGAAAAGCCAGGAAGGAACCAAGGGTGCAGACTGAATGATTTTAGTAATCCAGCAGCAGGACTCTACAGAAGCCAACGTTTCAAAACACCAGAATAGGGATGACAAGAGAAATCTATTGCTCACAGAAGGTTCGGTTAGTACCACTGTTTTGTTATCGATGACAGAATTGTCCATTGAAACTCCTTGTCGAAATTCAATTTGCTTAATATATTCAATATAGAGTAAGTGCCAATTTTAATGATAAAAGCAATTTGGGGGAAGAGAACTACAATTGGTCTTGTATGATGGGTGACTGCATTTTTAGAAAGAATCCACAAGCTGGTCTCTTCATTAGCAAATGCCTATTTGATCACACATTTTTTCTAGCTTCGTCACACCAAGGTCATTTTACTTCCTTGAAAAATGCTAAAACATGCAGCGATTCACTTAGTCCCCAAAGATTGAAACCTTATAGGAACTAGATGCATTTCTAAGTTGTTAGCAAGCTTCTTAGCCATGCTAGCTATCTTACTGAGTCTTGTGGGAAGGGTGGGAACACTGGCACCATTCAGAGGTAACTTTCATTTTGCTGACACCAATGAGGCCAAGTGTCATGCAGAACTCGGAAGAATCGGTCCTGGACGAGTAGAATGACAGGGTTGTCTGCAGCTTTAGGGAGAGCTGATAAGCATCGAGAGAGTCAAAACTCTTCATCTCACCCAACTCTACTGCGATATCCTTCAGTCTCAAGGATGCCTCGTTCTTCCTTTCCAACACCAGGTTCAGCTGCAGAAAGCCCTGGTAATCAAACTACTATCTTCTCTGGCACATGCTACTTTGGGGGCGGGGGCATAAAGCAGGTATCTAGCCTACAGAGGCGATGCAAAGAAGGAGGGAAAGAAATGAGGCAGCAGCTCTAGGTAATGGGAAAATGATGATGCAGGTACAGATTATATGCATATGTTTATAGATATATATATATATACCTCTGTTGTTCTATTCACCACCATCTAGGTTAACACATTTGGAAGCAAAGAGGAGGAAAAAATGAACGGTTAGTTTGCTCTCGGTGACATGGACGGCAGCAAGCTCGTGGCAGCTAAGTGATGAGGACGGAAGCAATGGCGGGAGCACAGGAGGCACAGAAAGAAAGCTAGACCGAATGAAGGGTTACACGATGGCCTGTTCCAAACACCACATTTCCTTCACAGAGACATTCAGGTCATACATGTCAAGGCAATGGGAATGTTCGGCTGGGACTCTGGCTGCCGGCATGCTTTCCACAACTGACCAACACTCAGTGCATTGCCTCTCATCTTAGATACCGATCAAAGGTTGGTTTGCGCACATTGTTGCGAGCGTTTTGTAATTTTCCGCCCTGGTGTTTGAGCTGAAGAGTTAGATACATCCAAGATATACGTTAGAAGGAAGGAAAAACCAGGTGCCTCTAGATTGACCTTGGACGCCGGCTCCCTGTTAGACTGACCTTGGACGCAGCCTCCCTGTTAGCATGCATGGGGCGGCATCCACAGCTACCTCCTAGCTTGCAATGCTACCGGGGCGGCGGCTTCCGCTGGCTGACTTGGACACACATTGTCATTCCTCCCAGTGAAGTTAAGGGTTCGGTGTGAGCTTGTCAAAAGGGAGACTGGCATTCTTAGAGCCTGGGTGCCTAACAGGAGAGCGTGTGACCAGCTCCCCTCCTTCGCGCCTTACCTTGGACTCCACGTCTGCGTTGTTGTCATTCTGCAGCAGCAGGGCCGCGGCCTTCGTGTCGTCTTTTCGGGCGGCAATATGAAGAGCTGGAAGACGCACTTTTCCTTTAGTGTCATTTTCTAGCAGGAGGGAAACTACTTGATCATGACCTTGTTGCAAAGCTACCGCCAACGGTGTGAAGCCATCCTGCAAATAAATGGATGGGTCAAGATCGCCCCTAGCATTCTTTTTGATTAACAAATAAAAATGCGACCAAGTGACCAATTTTTGTTCAGGGCTATTAAAGCTACCACGTTCAAGTAGACAGATATGTGAAAAGATGATGATGTGTGTGTGTGTGTATACACACATACATATATGTCTTTTATATATATGTCTATATATGTATAGTCTATAAATGTTTATGTTTATATATTTACCAAAGCAGAAAATAATAAAAAAATGTGTAACAAGTTTTTGTTTTGTTTTTTTTTTTCCATTCAAAAGTAATACACATCAATTGGGTGAATTTTGAAAATACATAGAAGTACCAAATAAAGAGGAAAAAGATAGCATAATTTCAATATCCAGAAAATAATCGCAGTGAAAACAATAATATTTCAGGTCAAATCCAGGCAAATTTTCCAAAGGATATTATTCAAGTAAGCTATAAAAATTTCCCCTGACATTTCAAAACTGAGGGAGAGGCCTGTCTGCCTCCTCACTGTGCCTTATTGCCTAACATGTATTTATCTGGTGGTCAGTCTGTATATGTTAATTGATGAACCACAGTAACTGCTGTTTTAAAAAAGGTCTTTATGAAACACTCTTGGATTCTCTGCCCAACGAAGGGAGAACACACAGGGATCATGCAAAACACGACTAGAATAAACAGAGATATACACTCAGGTCTGTGCACTTTGAGTCTTCCCACTGTACTGCCCTGGGACTTGACGAGAAGACAGCTACCGATTTCACTGTGGTTAAGTAATTTGTGCATGATCTAGAGTTGCTGACAGTGGAACCAAGAGCATAGAACAGAAAATCCTAAGACTGTCTCGAGTTTGAATTCTTCTATACTTTTATTGTCATGCACTCAAAAGAACATTTATACGCTCTTTTTATTAGAGAACTGGGAATAAAGTCACTTACTTTATTTGGTCATGATATTTTATATTGGTAAGCCTTGTGCTACAAGTAGAGGGCTACTTCCAGTGGAGGTGTGTTCATACAGGAGAAAGAGAAAACCTAGTGAGTTGCACACTAATGTCTTGTTGGTGTGCCTAAAAGATCACCTTCATCATTCTTTTTATTGCTACCACTTTTTTGACAGAATGCATATCGATGCATTTATATTTAAGGATGTACAAAATATTAGCTCCAAATCCCAAGGGACAATATTGCCCAAATTCTTCTCATATAAATCCTTTCATGAAGTGTCCTTATTAACTGTAGTGTGCAAACTATTTCTATCCTGGCTTCTATACTCACGCCATGTCCCCCACCCTGCAATGTCCTCCTCCTCACTCTACGTATACAAATTCTGTCTACTCTTCATGCTTCGAGATCCTGCCGAAGTTCCATCTCCCCTTTCACCTTTTCCAAGGACACCCAAAAGAGGGAAAGGATGATCATTAACATAGTTAGAAGGACTTTCCCTGCAGCCTTAAGAAAGGTAAGAAAGGCTGGATACAACCAAGACATTACCAAAAGAACAGCACAGGTTTACACTTCAGGGCATAAATTTTGAATGCAATTTAATGTTATGAGAAAAGTAATCTACATAACTGTGTAAATATATGACATCATTTTCATAAAGATAAATACATATGTTGTGTACATATACCAAAAGGTCTTAACAAATAATCAAAATGTTATCTCTGGGAAAATTAACAGTGGCTTTTCTTTTAGCTTTTCACTGTACTTTCTCGTTTATGTAATCTATTACTTTTACAAAACAAAAGAAAAATACATGTTTTAAAGGATAGAATAGTAAAAGGAAAATTGTGTGCTAAGAGTGAACATGGCATCTCATTTTTTAAAACGTGGACAAAATTTAAGGGGTAAAAATCACAGCCTACTTCTGGTTCTGGCTGTATTTTCCAATATGAACTTTTCAACTCATAGGGCCTTATGCATAAAGGCCCTATGCAAACTACTTTGCACCAGAAAATACACTGCAACAGAGACCATGGGCACCCACAAGAATGTGCTTCCTGCAATAAGCCAATTAAAGAGACAAAGATAACAGCTCTAAGGTGTCAATAGCTAAAATTAACAGCTCCTGATTTTGGGTCCAAACCTAGTTTAAACAGTTTTGTTCTCTCTGTGCAGTTATTCTTAAAAGAAAAAATACATGGGGCACCTGGTGGCTCAGTTGGTTAAGCAACCAGCTCTTGATTTCGGCTCAGGTCATGATCCCAGTGTCCTGAGACCAGGCCCGTGTTAGGAGCTGTACTCAGCGGGGAATGTGCCTGAGATTCTCTCCCTCCGCTGCTCCCCCTGCCTGTGTGTTCTCTCTAAAATAAATAAATAAATCTTAAAAAAAAAAAAAAAAGAGGAAATCTACAAGCCCAAGAAAAACATGACGGAAGCCCCATGAGAACCTCCACCCCATGTGCAGAATCTGGCACACAATACGGACTTAGTAATTACTTGTGGGGGTAAGTGAACAAATACTTTTACCTCATGTTTCAGAATCTTAATTAGTACAAGATGGGAAAAAAATACATATATATATAAATATATAAAAGACAGTATATAAATACAGAAAGGTTATAAAAACCACAATCATGCCAAAGACTTAGCAGTAAGTTGGACTTAACGTCTGCTTCTAAAGAAGAGAGACTTAGTGATCTGTACATCACAGTCTAAAAAGAATAGTACCTTTTCCTTCATAAGCCAAAAAAGCACTATGAAATCACTTTCATTGGGATATTTATATTATTTTGTATTTCTATCCAAAAATGGAAATGGATTTTTCTCTCATCTGTCACGTAAGCATTGCTCTATGCCTACCAGATGCGTGTTCTTTTCTTATTTACCAGTAGTTACTTCTTACGACTTCTTACCCTTACGACTATTACAAAAACAATATTCTCATGATAAAAATCTTCAACAGTATGGAAGGGTATAAAATAAAAAGTGTATCTCTCTCCCGCTGCTCAGAATAAACCACTGAGAAAAAAATCATAAAACCATTATGATTTTCATCTATCAATGCCTATAGTTTGGCCTCATTTTTGGTAATGCTGAATAGCATTTTATTGTGTGAGTATTGCAATACTATCAAACAGGTTTCCTACTGGTGCATATCTAGGTTCATCCCGGTTCTTAAAAAATTGTTCGTACTAATTCTGTTGATGAACTTCCTGTATACTGTTTTCGTATCCCCTTCTATCACAACTGTAATATAAATTCTTGGAAGCAGAATTGCTAAGTAAAAAGGTACATAAACACTACCTTTTGATAGTTATTGCTAAATGTTCTGCAAAAGTGTTACAACCAATGATCGACTTTACCAACTGTAGGAAAGTTCCCATTTCTTCTACTCTTCAAATTCTTTTCCTTATCTCCTAGGCGAAAGACTGAATCTCATTTTTAAACTGATTAATAAATTAATATTTCCTTGACTATGAGTGAGGATGTGATATTTTCATACATTTATGGTCATTTGTATTTCTTTTTGTGTGAACTGCCTCTTTATTTATTTAGTGGTTTCTCCAGAAGGCATGATCTCAAAACCTAGGTAAAATTATGCAATTCCTCTATCACAATTTTTCTTGTGCCATTTGGAAAACATGTCAGAATTTAAGAGGAGCAGTATTATGACAGAGATAATCCTGCATCTGTTTTCATTATTTTGTTAAAAATACAGAATACTCAAATGTTGATCTTTTAATATTAGCAATAGATTTCTAGTGATACACTTCACAAGGGAGCACAATCTTCCATCCAGTGTAGTTTAAAAAATAAAAACTGCGTTATGTAGGACAGTTCCAAATGACTTCAGTAACTTTTTAATCTAAAACAACTCTTCTATTCAAGACTGTAAAAATCTCTTCACTACCATGTTTACCCAACACTTAAAAGCATATAATAGTTTTGTTGAAAAGTGTGAATTAAATCTAGTTAACTGAAATATGTAAATTCAATCATTATAATTACACTAACATATTTGGAAAAAAAGGGATTTCAAACTTGTCTTACTACAAACATATTTCAAAAAGGTTGTTGCCTTTGAGGCAAAATTATAATAGATGGAAAAGTGTTCTAAAGCAAATGCATAGATATTAAACAAACAGATCAACTATAAGGTAGAGCCAGGCATTTAAGAGCAGAAAGGGTTATCTATGCAATGGAAGATTCTTTAAAGATTGAAAATTGACTTTCTAGTGTATTTCATAAACATTGAAGAATCCTCACTAGGACTGTATGTCTATGACTGTAACTAAAACTATAGTGGGACAGATTCTTCATGTTTTAACTCCAGGCTTACAAAATGCCCTGCAAACATGTGAAGTTACCCACAGAAAGAACAAACATGTCTTACCTCGGTGGCTAGGCTTTGGCTCGCACCATTGTCAAGAAGAAACTTGACAACTTCCAAGTGGTTTTCCTGGGCTGCCATATACAATGGCGTGAAACCATTCTGTAAAAGAGAAATGAAATGTTTGTCTGTGGCTTTATTATAGCACCAATCTAGTTTTCCATGGTACTGATATTATATGTTCTAGAAAATGCTTGTGTATAATAATTTTAATGATACTTTCATGCAGAGATTCATTTTTATTAGAAAGCCTAAGCAGGACAGTTTAAGCAGAATTTATAATTCAGAATTATAGTTCATAAATTATAACAGAGTGTAGCTCATAGTTAATAGTGTATAATTCACACCAATAGATCCACTTTAAATAAATAGATACATTTGTTTAATCATCAGCCTCTTACTGAATGTCTACCAGGAATAAAGAAGTTTCCTAGATGATAAGAGGATATGAAGAAAAATACATTTAGTCATGTCCCAGTGAGGTTTCTTCCCCCACGCCAATAATTATCTATTTTTAATAAAAGATGTATACTTTCACATAATATTAAGTTTCTGGAATAGTTCTTAATTTGGAAGGAATTTATATTAATTTCAAATAGCTTCAAATTCATCCAGCTGAGGTGGTTTGGAGCAAAGGAAAGAACACCAATATGCTAAAGGTATATACTTCAGTTTCAAAATAGAATTCAATTAATAGTTTATTTTTTGTAAGTTTCCTGCCTTGCATTTTTTTTGCAAACACAGGGTATTTTCATGTTCAGAATACATATACACATGCATCCATAAACATATATGTACACACATACTTTCTATACATGTGTACTTATGTCTCTCTGAAATGTGGCCAGCTGCCCAAATACCAGGATTCAAATACACGAATGTGTACACTGCATCTTAAGCTTTTTATTAAAATATGTTGAAGAGGCACCTGGGTGGCGGCTCAGTCCATTAAGCCTCTGTCTTCGGCTCAGGTGATGATCCCAAGGTCCTGGGATTGAGCCGCACAACGGGCTCCCTGTTCCTTGGGAACATCTCCCTCTCCATCTCCCTCTGCTTGGGCTCTCTCTCTCTCAAGTAAATAAAATCTTCAAAAAAAATATGTTGCATATGTGTGACTGCTCTCTAGAACAATTTATCTCACATCTATGAAATATTTTCATATGTTGCCTATATGTAATATTTTAAAATCTTATTGCAAAACATATACATCAAAACATATTTTTCAAACTATAGCAAATTTTCTTTGAATAAATTTTTCAGAATACAGTTCCATTTAACTGAATGTTCTGGAAATTTTATTGTATACATTATATAACTGGACAGAATAAAAGTAAATATATTCTTAGTAAAATGTACCAAATATTACTCAAACTTTTGTGATTCAGAAGGTTTAGGTTCATCATTATAAATACCATTTACTATATGATTAACTTACTTATCTATAATTCAGCCTCTGGAGACGCATTTTTTTGGCTTTCCGCAAAGAATTTTAAAAGTAAGTTAAAAAGATCCTTGAGCTGATAAAAGTGAAGTCACGTAACAAATCTGCCATACTTTATTCATCAGAGAGTTCCTCTATTCTGCTTACTTAATTTTACACATAATTGTAACAAGCTACATTATCCAGTTGCAAAGCTCAAAATTACAGACACTAAATTAGAGGAAGGAGAATATGACACAGCATTCAAGCTACTTCCCTTTAAATTAGCCACCTACTAACATCACTGAAGTTCATCATTATTCTGTTCTACCATGAAAGGTTTTTATCAACAATAAACATAGGACATGGAATAACTGTGACACAATGTATGTGTACATAAGTGTGTGTGTGCATATTTGTGTGTATGTGCCTGGCATGTTTCATCTCTGTTAATCTGCCCAGACCAGTGAGGAAAACTGACAGGTAGTTTAGGATTACCCTTACATAGCTATTTTTTCATTTCCTTAATTTGAACAAAATGGAAGATCATTTTATCCTTGGTTGAATTAAATATCCTTTAAAAATCAAAACAAGAGAAAGAAAAAGAAAAAAAAAAACCTGTTAAAAATACTAAGAAGAGAAAGAAAAAAACCAGGGTAGATTTTGTGATAGTTCAGGATCTGTCTTTCCTTATCAGCTGAAATTTCTAGATGGAAGATTCAGGTTTTAGGAGAAAAGTTCTTCAGAAAAATTTTGAAAATGGATGTTATTCTCTCAACTTCAGGACAGAATTTAGCTGAAGTTGATGATTACCTAAGGAACACTAGTCTACCCATAAATATCTGGCTTTTGGCCCGATGGAGTAGGCTGTTCTTGAGTTTACCTTCCAGAACCAAACCTTTCATGACCCAGGAAGATAACCCAAAACCAGGTACTGAAGTTTAAAAGATGCTGTTCTTACAGACATGGAGCTTCCAAAGAGTGATTCTTAAGAATCACAACTTTTAAATCATCCCACATGCCCTTTCCACAACAGCAGAGTGTGAACTGTGTGGGGCTGGAGTTACTAAAAAAAAAATATGTCAATAAGGATCACAAGAAGATTGAGCCCTATAATTCATGGTTTTCCACAATCGCTTCTCATTCTCTCTCTCTCTCTCTCTCTCTTTTTTTGAGTGCTTGCCATTGTCATTTTTGGAATGGTCACATTCTTTTATACTTTTTCATTTTTATAAATTTTTATTGATATATAATTCACATACTGCAAAACTCACCCATTTAAAGTGTATAATTTAGTGGGTTTCAGTATATTCACAAACTTGGGCAACCATCCCCACTATCTAATTCCAGAACATATTCATCACTGCAAAAAGGAACTCTGTACCATTAGTATTCACTCCCATTCACCCCTCCCTGAGGCCTCTGGCAATCAGTCATCTCTCTTCTATCTCTATGGATTTGCCTCTTCCGAACATTTCGTATAAATGGAATCACACAATATATGGTATGATATACTGATATATATTGAATGTTGTTGAATGGTCTCATTTTATTTCTGCTGTTCGTAGTGACAGAATGTTTCTGGTGTTTTTGTTTTTTCCTCTAGAATGAAATTTCCATTTTATAAGGGGGTATGTAGAGGCTTGTGTGTTTATTTTGTTGTGCTTCAGTTTGGGTCACCAAGCATCTGTTTCCCTTTCTGGCAATATTTTTCCAATTTCAAGGAACCTACACCTTCCCTGAAAGGGATGGACCTACCTCTTCCCCTGCAATGTAGGTAGCGTGTCTCTTGGCCATCTTTGAGACAAATTAGCCTGCCCTTCTTCAACCGCAGCATGGGCATAGGTGCAAGATATCTCCTGTTTGCTTTTCAAAGTCTACTCTCTAGCTTTCTCAATTCTGTTCTCTGACAAATCCCTCCTTCCCCCTGCCTTGAGCTGGTCTGTACAGACCACATCGAAGGGCCACTTTACTGCGTAGCTGCTGATTACTCTCTCACCCCAACTATCTAGTTTTCAAAGCTTGCCAAAAGGTTTCTTTAGCTTTCTATTCTATGTATTCTCCATGTAATTTCAATAAATTCCTTTTTCCGTTCATGTTAGTGTTTATTGTTTTAATCCCAATAACATCAACTAATACAAATCTCATCTATCAAGAAGGGATCAACATAGCATGAGAACACACAGAACACATATACACTATTTAGTTATGGTTCTAGCGAGTAATTATGAGCTTCCTTTGGGAAGATTGAATAAAAATATTACCATTACTCTCTTGTACAGAGAGGCTTAAAGCACCAATAATTCAATGTGTTGTCACTGCACAACCTACGGCTGAAATGATTTTTTGTAAAAGAGCATCTGGATTGGGAGAATGGTCCAGTTTTAGAAAGAATGTTATTTTTCTTTGAGGAGAAAAAAGTACACCACTGTTTTTTTTTTTTTTAATTAATTTCCTAACTTAGGAAATTTCCAAAACAAAGAGCTGGCCAAAATGGAACATATGGGTGCCCAATTTACATTTTTTTTTCCTGTAGCAACAATAGATTTAATTTTCAAAAGGCAGAACAGCTCAAGATTGAGAAAGTATGCTCTTGGATACCTGATTTTATCCATTATCTTCAACACCTTCTGCTCAGAACATTTATTACGGTGTTATCAAAAGCATACAAAGATGCAGACCTACAATTTTATAGATCATACCGAAGCATGCTGCCTAATATCCACAGAAATAAAATAAAATAGAAAGCCCTCCTGTTATTCCATTTAAGTAAGGGTTGACATTTCATTCATGTACTTTTATTATCCATCCTAGGTTCCTACAGGCAGCCTGTGCACATCATAATTGCTCTTCTGAATTTAAACTACAAGGGCAGGGGACGGGTCCGCACTGACTAACATCTGATATTGATTTTTATGACTGTTGGTTAGAAAATATGTGTGCTATGAAGTCAAAAGACAGAGAGGCTCTATCATACCTATTATCTGATTTCATGAAGATCTGACCTCCCCACCAAAGAAAATATTGAAAAACGCAGAAAGACCAAGGAGGCACTACTTTAATCAAAGGGTCTTGTCCTTTCTGAAACAGATCCACAGAAACTCAGTCCCTGTTGCGCCCTTGGGTGGAGATGGGTGGGGGCTGAGCAGACGGGGGTTGGGGATGGGAGGAGGACCTCCCTGTCTTTCCATGCATTTTGATGGTAGAACCCTGTGAATGTATTACCTATTCAGAATTTAAAAACACACAATACAAAAAAACCCACAAAAACCCAAAGGGTCTTTGTTCATACTATTATGAAAATGTATCCATTTAGAATACTTTGATAGTTATGGTAAAATATTATTGGAAACAGACTTCGCTTCTTGATCAACACGGTTTGTGCCTTATATTACAGAATAAAGACAGAAGGAGAAAAGTGAGGGCTGTCATCTGATGGGGCAGTTTGAGATTTTCCAATTGCAAACACTAGTAATCCTTGTTGCGGTATTTAGTACAAAGTATGAAGGACTTAATCATAGTAGAGTTCTTTATAATCACAATTTAATTATCTAACCTAATTTCTTTCTCAAGGTAGGACTAAATCATCTCTGGAATGTTAAGTAATATAAGAAAGAGTTAACTAACTTATTAAGACATAAGATCAAGGCAATGTCAAAAATTAAAGTAATATCTTAAAAATTCTTAGCTTATAGATCCTCAGTTTATAAGATCAGAACTTGATATCGTCCAATTCCATTTTCATTTTCAAGACAAGGAGAACTTTTATGCTTAAGGAAGATGAGGGACTCTCTTTACACTAGTTTTGTTGGCTACTACGTATTACCCATTTGGTTAAAACTTCACTCAGACAGGGATGCTGTCTTTCTTGAATATTAATACTCTTGTGATGTTTTCTGTGCTGACGCCTAAACGGAATTTAATCTCACGGCATTATTGCTTATCATTTCTTTGTAAAAGCTCCTATTGAAAAGCTACTACCAGGAGTTATCATGGAAACCCCAGTGTGCTGCTGGGACATCCGTTACTTCTTCTGTGCATGGGATGATGCAGCTCAGTAGGCACATGGGGCCACGTGTCCAGACGAGGGGGTGCTCTACTACAAACTGTGGGGGCAGGACATGCCAAGCACAGCTGCAGGGAACAGGGAATTCCGCAGCCCATGTTCTTCTCCGTCACTTCATCATCACTAGGGAATGTGTATAAATTGAAATTTGATTTCAATTGTGGATTCTCTCCGACATCATCAAGGAGGTTTAAAATTACGGCAGCTCTAAACATCAGTCAAGAATGTGTGAAATGTTTAAAAGAAGGAGGTTTATTTCTTCTCCCTTGGGGGGATAAAGGAAATGAAAATGGATTAAAGAGTTCTCTAACTGTCTCAGAGCTTAACGCTTTTACTTTCCAGTAAAAAGATGCTTTAAAAGCATGATGCTTTGCTTATTATAGTCAGCTTGTCTGTATCTCTCTCAGTGGACTATACTTGTCAATATTCAAGTTGGTATCATTCGCTTCTGGAAAAGCATCATCACTCTGAGAGAATCAGCATAAATGGACCACGTATCAGAAGTCCAACCACAAAGAACTAGAAAAGAATCAGATCCAACATACAAGAAATCACACATCTGGAACCGCAGTGCGGTTGCTCCTCCATGACCCTGATATATAACAGCATCAACACCATGTTCCTATGGCGCGGCAACCATGGAGGAAGTCACCCCAATGCCATGGTCCCACAAAATATAGGAGGCTCCTGTTAGCCAGAGATAATCAGTACTGAAGATGGTTGTGGAAATCGAGCACACTTAAAACTGGAAATCAAAAGGCCAGAGTAAATAATGAAAAAGGTTAGATTGAGACTTTCTTCTAAAACACAAAAACTAGAAACCATAAAAGCGCGTTTAGGAGTTAACAAAATATTGGTTAAAATTGGAATTCCTGTATGAGTTCTCACAACGAACAAAAACTAAATCAAAAAGGATTTCTGTGGAGGAACGTGTAATTTTTCTGACAGAATTCTATGACAGCTTGATGCCCTTCACTTTTTATTCTCACGGCCCAAGTAGACAGACAGCCTTTTTGCAAATGGATTTGCTAACCAAAGACCTCATCTATTTATTTATTTATTTTTTTGTCATTTAATCTTTTGATTTTCAACTCATTCTCCTTTGAAACACTTACCAGGAAATCATCCTAATTCTTCACACATTGCTAGAAAACCACAACCTACAGCTTAGTTGTGAAGCCAGGGTTCCCCAGCACCCTCCCCCTAACTTCAGGCCATCCTGTGTCTTTTGCAAAACTTGTGGTTTTGTTCTGCAATTCATTTGTTCAGTATCCAACTGCCTGGAGGCAGACGGACAAACAGGAGGAGTACATGAAGGCATCCAATGAGAAAGAACGCTTGAGTAAGGACCAGTTCTAAAAATGGTCAGGTTCTTAGCAATTATTTCTGTGTTATGATGATGTTTGCTTTCCTATACAACCTCCTTTCTGCGGGGAGTGCAATAATGAAAAATTCGGATTATGAGGACTGATTTTTAAACCTATTTTAAAGTAAATTCTCTTACACTGAAAGTCTACGAAACCATAATCTATTGGTGTTCTTTTTAGAACTTCATGCAAGACTCAGAGCACACAGGACGTCCTACTGAATGAATGATTAGCATATATCCAAATGAAAGAATCTGGAAATTTTAGTTTGGGGAGTTTTAAAGTTTATTCTGTTTTTTCCTTTTAATCTGTTTCAGGGAACAACAGTGAGGCCTCAGTTACTAAACAGGAATTACGCAGCATCTTCCCTTTTTCAACGAGATCAAGCACTGAAACAGAATGGACCTATAAGAGGCATTTCCTCCTTTATAGGCATTTTCATCTCCTTTGTAAGTTAATAGGTACTGAGATTGGACCTGAACTAGCATAATAAAGTGTATAAGACTGCATTATAGACAGTCCCCAAATATTTGTGTCTATGACTACCAGCCCAATTTCAAAGATAGATGACTTTAAAAAATCTCTTTCACATGTAACAGAACATATATGAATTTAAATAATTTGCAACAATGTCCCTATTCATTGAATTCTATTCTTAGAGGATACAAGACTTGACCCAAAAAACATCTGTAAGTTACAACACGTACTGGCAACAGAGTTGTAGGTTTACCTGAGACTGTGCATTGACATTGGCTCCGTTTGTAACCAAGACCTTTACCACCTCTGCTTGCCCGGCCAAAGATGCTATATGCAAGGCTGTGTTTCCTTTCTGTAAAATGAAAAGATACATCAACTCTCCCTCTTTATTTCTCTGTTTTAACATTTTATAAAATATGGACTCCCTCTATGTTTATACATTTCCCAAAAAGAACGTGGTTGGCAAGTTATCTCATGAGATGCTTGCCCTGATTCTTATCGAGGGCTGAATCCTCATTGAATCTGTTAAGTGACACAACAAGCATTCAATAGGGGATACTGACCTTCGTAGCTGCATCCACATTGGCTTCTCTCTGTAGCAGTTCAGAAACAACTTCTACATGGCCTTCTTTGGAAGCAAGATGGAGCGCGTTCAACCCATTCTGATTAAGAGTGAAGGGAAAGCTTTACTTAGCATGTTGAGAACAGAGCAGCAAACAGTCTACGTAGAACTCTTAAGATCACATCCCACCAACAATCACTTGTATGTGTGCAATGTAGAAACTTGAATTACAAATAAAGGTACTTAAAAGTCAGGTGGGTTGTTCTGGTATCATTAGTTACTAAATTTTAGGAATTATTAAAGGATGCCTACCTACATTTCTGAATGCTTCTTTAACAAAGCAGAGTCATTTGAAAATCTAAGCTGATGACATTTAACCAAATGAACAAACAAACAAAACAAAACAAAACAACAAAATAACAGGGGTGCCTGAGTGGCTCAGTTGTTAAGCAGCTGCCTTCAGCTCAGGTCATGATCCCAGAGTTCTGGGATCAGGCCCCTTATCGGGCTCCCTGCTCAGAGGGAAGCCTGCTTCTCCTTCTCCCACTCCCCCTGCTTGTGTTCCCTCTCTCACTGTCTCTCTCTGTCAAATAAATAAAACCTTTAAAAAACAAACAAAAACAAACACTAAACTGGCAAAAAGAGAGAGTCTTGGCAATAACTAATGAAAGATTCAAGGAGTTTCACACAGTCTGGATGTTTAAAATCTTCGGCAAAAAATTAAATAGCATCAATAACCACAACTAACCTGATTGCAAATGTTGATGTCAACCCCATTTTTTATGTAGTCAAGGGCCTTTTCTAGGTGTCCAGCTCGAGCTGCTCTTAAGTAACTGGCATTGGCATCAGACTAAAATAAAAAAGAAAGACATTTTGATGAAAAACAAAACTCAAAGAATGTTAGACCTATTCAACTTACAGTCCAAACTAAAAGAAAGATTTTTAACTATTATATTATATTCTAACATGAAAATACTCTTAAAGGTCTTTTAAAGTCACTAAGGAAAGGACAAATTCTTGAAAAGTTGCTTTTAAGTATACAAAGTTATCTCTTATGGGATGTCCTAACTGATTCTGAACTGAAAGAGAAAATTCCCCATACTATGTAGGTACTTTAAATCTACATACATTTCCTAGAGAGTAAAGAGAAACCCCATAACTTCCTGGTGGTCTCATTATGAAAATCTCACTGTTTTATTTTGTCAGAAACTTCACATCTAACCCATTCTTTCACATTAAACTATTACAACCAATTTTTCAATTCATAGTTTCACAAATACATTTAACATTGTTATACTAGTTTAAGAGGAATTTGGAGGATGTTCTCTTGAATTTTCCTACAGCACATAGCCATGTGCTAGAATACTGAATGTATCTGAAAAGCATCTATAAATGTCTATCCAAATTATGAAGCATACTTCCCATATATTATCAAATAAGCGAAGGCCACCACCTGAGTATTAGCAGGAGCAAATAAATAAATGTGCATGTATTTAAAAACAACAAAAACCAAATCTGTGATACATTCACCAAAAGCTTACAACTCTGCCTTTCTGCTAAACTCTAGTACCCACGATTATGGGGTTGAAACCACCTACCAGTGAAGTCTTTAACAGAAAGACAGTGAGAGGAAAAACTTCAAAGTCAGATCTGCACAATTTGGAAAGGAGTCCTGCTTTGTGTAGAACACCACAGAAGCAGGTTTCCGAAAGGAGAGCCAAACCCATCTCTTCACTGGTTATCAAAGCAATCATGCAGTGTATGGCTTAAACAACAGAGGAGAGAGTGTCTTCTGTCACCCATTTGGCAAATACCTTTGAAGCCCCTGTTCACAGGCCACCTCATCTGGAAAGCCTTCCCAGACCTCCCGGGCAGAGATGTGTGGCTCTGTGCTCCCAGAGCATTAATTTCATTAAGCCCTCTTGGTATTTCTCACATAGGCGTTAGAGTTTTGGGTGTACCTGTGCTTCTTCCTCCCAAATTGTAAGCCTCTTAAGAACAAGCATAGGCAGATCAAGAGGTAGACAACTGGAAAGCGGACAAGACGCCAATCTTTGAGGAATGACTAATTCATCCCTGGAAATGTAATTGAGCTGAAGAAATCCCATCTCTCAGAAATGTCTTTGGTTCTGGTTGGGCCAATTTAGTTAGGATTCGACTTGCTCAGGTCCTCAAAGGGAGCCCACCCTCTCTACAGTGTCCATCCTTCTCGTGTATGCCTCTCTGAAGGAGTATCCCTTTTCCTCTAAAACAGGCCTTCCCAATCTCAGCACTACTGGCATTTCTTTTTTAAGATTTTACTTTATCTTGAGAAATCTCTACACCCAACGTGGGGCTCAAACCCACAACCCAGAGATCAAGAGTCACGTGTTCCATGGAGTAAGCCCGTTGGGAACCCCTACTGGCATTTTGACTCAGGTAATTCTTTGATGTGGGAGATGTTCCTGTTCAGTGTCAATGTTTACTAGCATTCCTGTTTACTAGCATTCCAACTATATCCTAGTGCAACTAGTAAAAATGTATCCTCAGTTGCCAAATTTCCCTTGCCGGCAGGGGAGGGAGGGACTTCTCCAGCTGAGAACCACTGCTCTGAATGAGGGGTTAGCTAATTTATTTACAGATTATAGGGTTCATAGGCTTCACTCTTTGGCCTGAGTTACCACATGCCTAGACTTACCACAAGGCAGTGACTACAGTATAACATTCATCTTTCTGTTTTCCCTGCAATTAGAAGCATCCTGGCCCATTAGCAGGTGCTTAAAAATGTTTTGTGAATGAATGAACCAATAAATAAGTAAATTGTGTGGAAGTAACTATATTAATTAAAATATCGCCTGCAACAATACAGAAAGGTTTCTTCCCAATAACAGCAGCTATTTCAACGGAGAAGCTACTAGAATACCAAGCTGACTTCCAGAAATGATAAAGGAAGCCACTGAGTCAGGTATCTGGGAACACACGCAGCTGTTGCCAAAATAAAACTGGGACTGGAGTCAAGCATGCAAATCATTTAATCAGAGCTTCAAATAAGACAAAGGACAAACCGAAGTTTCCAGGAATTTTAAGAAAAATGAAATATGATTTTTAAAGAGGCTCATTACTTTGAAATGGTTAGGGTTTTTTCTTGTTTGGTTTTTTTCTTTTTGGGTTTTTTCTTGGTCTGGTTTAAAGTTCAGTTAGAAATAAATTAGCTAAGCAAGGATGGCTCATTGTACCATAAAACATCATCTCCTTTGTGCCTGCTCAATGACTTATCAGTGAATTTGCCCAGAAGGGCTCTGATGCCATTCTGGGAACAAATGACATCAGTCTGCCTGGATATTTCAACTGCCAGAGATAACAACTGTGAGTAAAGCATCCCCACTTCTGACTTAAAGTGCATAAAAACAGTAGCTAAAGAAGTTCCAATAGAGATATCATGATTCAAGGAAAGCCTCTGCATTCATTCCACATCTGAGAAGTTTGGTGATTGTATATACTGTCCATTTACCTCTCAGAATTATCCCACCAGAAATCCCTAAAGAAAAGCCAAATACAAACAACATAAGCCACATTTTCTAATTCAGTGGTTCTCTACCTACTTGGAGTTCAGATTCTTTTGAGATTAACAAAAATTACAAGGAACTATTTTTCCTTTAACAGCTATGCATGGACACATCCATACACCAAATCTGCACATACACATCAAATCTGCAGGCACACACCTAATTCGCACACTAACGTCATGTGGTTCAGGATAGCCAAGCCTTCTCATAGATTCATGTTTAAGAACACCTACTCTAATGATGAAGGGCTTTCTGGTGGATACCTTCACCATATCTATTTCACCTAGTGACCCTGGTACCAGATAATCCTCTGAGGTAGGTAGTTTACCACCTGAGAACTTTAAGAACAAGAGAAAAAACAAAACTTGCTTTTCTTCACTTTTCTCAGCCCTCTGTTACATACAGGCATGCTTAACACATGAATACATAATAATCTTATACTTCAAAGAAAGAGTATGCAGGGAGAAACAGGGAGGAAAATATAAAGAAAAAGCAAGAGGAGGAACATGAAATCTGCCTGGAAGAAAAATGACGTCTTAGGAAGTGAAGTTATTCATGGCTACAGAAAAGGAGCCAAGAAGATCCTCCATTTATTCTCAACCACCAGCAAGCAATGCAGCCACATCTTCCTTCCACGAACATTTGTTGAATACTGATGGTGCGCTAGGAGTGCTGACATCTGGGTGCGCGGCGGCAAACGCAACAGAGCAGCACAAATGAAGACTCACTTGCTTTTCACCTCAGTCTTAAGCTTTTCCAAATCATGTTGCTTAGGTAGCAGGGAAATAATGGATTCTTCACTTTTTTATTTTTTTTTTTCAAATTTTGTCCACAGTACCTTTACAATGTTCTTTATTTCCTTAATGCTAAAATACATATAAGATTTTGTATTTGGCTCAATATCAGTGTATTGCATCTCTTAGCTGTCATTTCCTTAAGAAACTAAGGAGTTACTCTCACCACAGGCTACAGCCTGCTTTTTCATCTTAAATGTTCTATCATTAACAATGCCCCATGCCAGTTGTAGACACAGCACTACAGAAGGACATCAGGTCTCCTGAGAAGCTGAGCTCTGCCACATGAAAAGTCCTACAGAGGAGGTCACCCTTAAGGAGTCAACTGACCTAAAATGAATGTAAGCAGATTGGTCAGCATTTTTTTCCCCTAGATGATCAAAATCTGAAAGAAGCATCTGGAAAATGATAATATCTTTTATCACCACTTCATGTCTTGTCTACTTAGTCATTTTACTAGACAGGAAAGAAATATGAACCATGGATGTTTTTCAAGGAAACAGCTTCAAGGATAGAGTCAAGCATTATTATGAATTAACATAATAACTCAGTATTCCCACCAATACTGAAATATTGATATTACTCAGCAGAAAGCAGTGATTGGAATGAATAAGCATTTCCCAAATCCCAACCTCAAGTAACCTCAGTAATAAGCCAACACTTCATAACTCTGACTACATGCTAGACACTATTGTGCATACTTATAATAGCTTCATTATATTAGTCACTTAATATTCTATATATTAATTTCATGAGTCCTTATATTAAGTTAGCCCTTATAATATTTCCATGCAGTAGTACAGTGAGTTAAACAGTGTCTCCCCAAATTCATGTTCACTTACAAACTCAGAACATAAACATTATTTGGACAAAGGATCTTTGCAGATATAATTAGCTAAGATGAGGTCAGACTGCATTTAAATGGGCCCTAAATACAATGACTGATGTCTTTGGAAGAAGAAAAGATATATATGTATAACATCATTATGTTGTACACCTCAAACTAATATAATGTTACATGTCAACTATACCTCAAAGAAAAAGAAAAGAAGAGGAGACACACAGATACATAAGAGAGAACATGTAAAGATGCAGGAAGAGACTGAAAGTAAGTTGACAATAAGATAAACAATGCCAGGAGCCACCAGAAGCTGGAAGAGTCAAAGAAGAATAACACACCAGAGCCTTTGGAGGGAGTAGGGCCCTGTGGACACCTCGATTTTGGACTTTTGGCCTCCAGAACTGTCAGTCAATTCATTTCTATTGTTGTAAGTCACCAGGTGTGTGGTGGTTTGCTACGGTGGCCCTCAGTACCCTTACTAGCTCCATTTTACAGATGAGGAAAGCAATAGAAAGAATGCCTGATTTCCCCAGGGACACACAGCTTATGAATGGCAGGAATGCAAACCCAAACAGTCTGACTCCAGAATGCAAGCTGTTCATTACTACTTTAAGAAAAGGCTTAAGGTACCTGGGTGGCTCAGTCAGTTGAGTGTCCAGTTCTTGGATTTCTGCCCAGGTCATGATCTCAGGGTCCTGGGATCGAGCCCCGCGTCGCGCTCCAGCCTGCTTAAGATTCTCTCTCCGTCTCCCTCCACCCCTCGAGCACCCACACAAGCATGCATGTGTGCACCCTCAATCTCTCTCAAGAAATGGGAGGGCTTAATAAGTGTTTGCTTAATAAGTGTTTGCTCCATAGTTTATGCTTGGAGATTCTTGGTTCACTTGTTCATTCATCTTCCATCCATCCATCAGTCCATCCAACCACTAAATTAACCATGCAAATACTTTCAGGTACAACAAACATTACCAAGAACATATAACTCATCAGCCACTACAACTAGGTACTAATGTTAGAGATATGAACCATAAATTCCTTTGATTCTCTTACTTTGATCTTAAGATCCCCAAATTTCCTAGCCACTCAGGTATACAACTTTGGTGTGAACCTTTTAACTTGGGTATAATTGACATATCATATTAGTTTCAGGCATACCAGGCAATGACTTGATATTTATATGTATTGTAAAGGGATCACCACAATAGTCTAGTTAACAGTGGTCTCCATACACAGCTACAGATCACGTGTGTGTGCCTGTGTGAGAAATGAGAGGTGTGAATCCTTGATTTCTTGTTTCTTCTTTATTTTCTCCCTCAGACTCTCTTCCAGAAAATGATGTGTATACTTTCTATTAAATATTCTGTATCCAGGGGGCTTTTATGGCTTTTATTTCCCCTTAAGAAGTATTTATCAGGGTGGCTCAGTTGGTTAAGCATCTGACTCTGATTCCAGCTCAGGTCATGATCTCAGGGTTGTGAGATGGAGCCCTGAGTGGGGACCACACTGAGCAGGAGGTTCTCTCTCTCCCTCTGCACCCCCCCCAACTCTTTCTCTAAAAACAAAATTTTTTTTAAAAAGTACTTATCATAATGCGTATCACACATACAAAAGAATGCACGAAACATATATCAACAGTTTCGAGAAATAATGAAAGAAACGCCGGCACGCCTGGTAAGCTCAAGAATGAAATTTATAAGCAGCTCTACAGACTTCCCATCGGTCCTTCCTTGACCAGCTCTCCCAAGGCATCCTCTGTTCCCGTTAATCATTCTCACAACTTTCCTCATAGTTTTCACATCTATGTAAACTTCTCTAACCTAAATACTATGCAGCTGACTGTCTTTGCATTCTCTGTAGGAGGAATCATACATTTGCACCCTTCTGTGACATGCCTCCTTTGTGTGCTGTTCTGTTTCTTGGAATCCTGCATGCTGACATGGGTAACTGCAGTTCGTTCATCACAGAGGCTGCAGAGGATTCCATTACATGATTGTAACATAATCTGTTTATCCACTGTGAAGTTGATGAATGTTTGAGTTGTTTCCAGTCTGGGTCTCCTACGAAGTGTGTTGCCGTGAACATTCTGGACCCAGTCCCAGTGCACACAGGCAAGGATTTTTAAGGCATATACCTAGTATCGCAAATGCTATATCATTTGGTATGCACTAACTCAACTTTATTAGTTAAAGGCAAACTGTTTTTCAAAGTGATTGTACCAGGTTATACTTTCTATGGTTGTGATTATTGATCATTTCATATTCCTTAGCAATTAATCTTTGGGGATTCTTTCAGGCCTGGATTAATGATACCACACTCTGAAAAGGACTTTATGATTGCTCCTTCCAGTTGCCTTGAGGCACTATTAACCCAAGATTATTTTTAAAATAAATGCTTGCCTTGAGCATTTTTTGCCTTTGTTTCAAAAGACTATTTAGATAAATTTAGACTTCCAACTGGTATGGATAGGAGGGATTTTTTTCCCCCCTTCCAGCTGGTGATAAATTGAGACAGAAAAGTTTTTGCTACACTTTCTATGGGGTGGGTTTATTTCCAATCCACCTTTATATTGGGAGCCACACACTTGGGGGCCCAGTTTATTAGGGGATCTCTTATTAAACGGTGCACTTTGGGCATGTTCAAGGCTATATCTTCTGTGCCCTGTGTTTATGCAGACAAGTGAAACTGGTTCTTGCTTTCATGTCATTTTACCTCTACAGAGCCCTTACTTTCTTTGTGTCAGTTTACAAATACATTTCAAAGGACTTATTTTTATCATTATCCTAACATCTTAGCTTTCCTTACAGCTGGAAATACACTTAATATTTTTTTAAAGATTTCATTTATTTATTAGAGTGATAGCACAAGCAGGCAGAGCAGCAGGCAGAGGGAGAGGGAGAAGCAGGCTCTCCACTGAGCAGGGAGCCTGGGATCATGGCCTGAGCCAAAGACAGAGGCTTCCGACTGAGCCACCGAGGTGCTCCCACTTAACACTTTTTCCCCATTCACCCTGCTCTAATTGCTCAGTTCAGACTCTAGCCCTGTGATGCCTAGATCCTTCTCAAAACCTCTAAGGGGTTGTAGTCAGAACACGCCCCATAGTTGAACATTCCAGAAGCGCTGAACACTGTTCAGGAGCCACTGGGGATTCTGAGAAAATCATGACAAAAGATGCCAATTAAGAGACTTCATTAAGCATTTTATGTAGGCAATTATTATACATGCATTTTTAGTGTTTATTTCTTAAAAATTCAGCCAGGACAGGCACCTTCATGACAGAGTTTGAAAAACTAACTTCTTAAAAGTAAGTGGCTTGAGGTCACACAGCTAATAAGTAAACAGTCAGGACTGAAAGCTTTTACTGCTTAAGAAAAGCCCAAACTCTCCCCTCTATGCCAGTGGTTCTGTGTGGCCCTAGAAGTGAAAAATCCCAAGATCAAGAGTGAGGCCGCCTAAGCAGATTTCCTTATGCCTGTCTACAGTTTCACCCCAGGTAGATGCACTGTTAACTGCTTTATCTGTTGATGTTTGAGGGCATGCTTCATTTGTAAGAATGCTTCTGCTCTTAAACCACAATATTCAATTGCTATGGGATGGTCTGGGAGGCCCTTTAAAACCAGAGGCAAACAAACACTCCCAGACTGAACTAAAAACATGAATGCTGATCTTGAAGGCAATCTAGACAGCTTTTTAATCCCCCAAGGGCTTAGTATTTGTAGACAGGCCCCATAATTTCCTGGCACTGTGACATCAGCCAGTGCATCCCTTTGCCAGTAATGTTGGCCACCAGCCCTCTAACCCCCCTCCCCCATTAACAGACTCAGCAACTCAATCCTAGGCCCAGCTTCAATGTCACTTCACCTGTGCAATCCTCCTCCACAAACGCCACATGATCCCCCTCTCAGGGCTCCTACAGCACTTGGTCTGCTCTGCTCGGGTACAAGCTGTTTATCAAGATGGACTGTGATCTCTTGTAGGGCAGGTCCTCATCTTGCTCAGGGCTGCATTCTACATAACAGAATCCCAGTAAATGCTGAATGAAGAAATGCTGACCCTTGTATGGACCAATGCTCTAACTACTCCCTGAGGAGCAAACACCTTAACTCGGCTTAACTCGGAACCCAAACCCTCTGCTCTTTCTTACTATCTCTGCATTTCATCCGAGAAAGGTTAAGGGTCTAGTGACAGACTTGGGTTCTTCCGCACCTAAAGCTTCATCCACACTGATAAAGGGGTCAGTGCTCAGCGGGTCTGAGATTACTATGGGTCCCTACTTCACCTTGGGCAGAGCACCGATTTCTGCGACGCTTGCTGGGATCACCTGCGGAGCAATGTTATTTGTTTTAGCGATACCTGTCGGAAGGTTCGTGCAGGTGAGGTCTGCAATCTACTGTACTTTGCGACTCAGAAGACACTGAAGTGCTCTGGTATCTAAGAACATGGTCTCATGACCAACAACGATTGGACACCTATAATCTGTGGGGCATTTTCCATAGATTGCCCTAAATTCCTCTCACAGGGATGGGACCCAGTCTAGGTTACCATCATCCACATTTACAGAAAGTCGGGTTAGGTAACTTACCCAAGGGCATTTTTCTAGAAACCAGCAGAGGCAAGATTCGAATTCATGTCTCCCTGGTTTTAGAACTCTGCCCTTAATCCCTACTCTTTCATGGCTCCATGCTCCAGAGTAATATAAAAAAGGAAGAAGAACATACATTCGTGGAGTAAAGAAGGAAAGAAAGAGCAAGAACATTTACGTAGAGTCATCAGAGTGACAGGTCCTCTGCTAGGTTCTTTCCAGGTCCTGCTGGAGTGTGGCCATTGTTCTTCTGACTGACATCTGTCCCTCACCTTTCCTTTTGTCAACACAGGACGGTGCCGGAATACAGACGCCCCCGCTCGACTGGTAATCAGTTGTGGTTTTCTTCCCACATGTTTATGCCAGTGGTCCTGGTTGTTGTAATTATGGAATTTAATTATGTACTATTTAAAGTATAAAATAGTGCAGAGACAGGATATTTTTATGAAAACTAAATTAAATGCTTTGGAAAGACTTATTAGAAAGAAGTTTCCTAAAAATATTCCTGCTGAATCAGATATGAATGGGATGATGGTAAGAGACTAAAATAAAAACCAGAAAAATCCAGAAAGATTCTGTACTCACATTACTTCACCAATTGCTTTAATCTCGAGCTTTCCTTCGAAGAGACTGAAACCGGGACTCCTAGAAAGAGCATTTATGGTATAGAAGGCCAAAGAGAGTAACAGTCAGGGGATTCACGCTTAGAGAAAAGCCTTCATCTTTATATACACTTTGGGAAAATGGATGTATTTTTCTGTGACTTAGGGCAACACTCAAATATTTATGAAATAAACGTACCTCTTAGCATTCCTGGCTGATAGTTATTTTTTTAAAGTTAACCAAATAACTCTGATACAAGTTTTGCTGAATAAAAGGCCTTCTGTTAATCATGCTTTCGACTTCTCAAGAAGTTAATTTCAAGAGGGTTCTAAAACACCTTTAATAAAGCATCTAATAAACACCTCCAGAAGCATCATCTGGGGGGTGGGCAGATCTAACAGAACTGTTGCCTGGCCATGCCTCAGAAAATATGGCCCAGGAAGAGCACCGATGTTATGATCTTTTCACACTGGATGCACTGATTCAGGCGTGAATGGCAACACCAGCTGCATCTACACAGACACGTCAGAAAATGGGTAAATCTGTTTACTTAAACCCACATTCTTAACTTCACTGTGGGCTTGTGCTAAAAGTGAAATCACAAGTCTGGGTCTTTAAGGAATCAACATTGTATCTCTCCTAAGCAGTAAAACAGATCCTATTGCATTTACTCCATCACCAGGACTGGGAGTTCGTAGTCCACACAGGGTTCAACATCTGGCAGCTCAGCAGTGGTGTCAACTTGGCCTTGACTCTGAGCATAGTTACTGCTTTCAGTGATCATACAGTCTGGCCATGCAGGCTGGAGCTGGCAAGCAGGATGAGATTTTATGGTAGCAGAACCTACAGAAGAGGATGAAGTCCACAGATGCTACTGAGAAAAGCCATTTCTACATACTGAATATGACTGAACGGCTAAGAGGAGGAGAAGCAGGAATTCTAGAAGGGACCCAGTAAGAGGGGGAAAGAAGAAAGGAGAAGCCCCTGGGTGGCTCAGTCAGGTAAGCATCTTTCTTCAGCTCAGGTCCTGATCCCAAAGCATGGAGCTCCCCACTCAGCTGGAAGGAAGCCTGCTTCTTCCTCTCCCTCTGCCCATCCACCTGGCTGGTGCATGCTCTCTCTCTCTCTCTCTCAAATGAATAAATAAAATCTTAAGAAGAAGAAGAAGAAGAGGGAGAAAAAGAAGGAGGAAGAGAAGGAGGAGAAAGAAAAAGTGAGCAGAGATATAGAAATGGCAAGGTTTCAGGAATGGCAAATAAACAATTTCTACCGAAAAAGGGGAGGCCCTGGAGAAAATGGTAAAGGAAGGGTTCCTAGAAGATTTGGAATGGCACTTAAATCGGACTTAACTTCATCATAAAGATACCAGTAGCCAGAGAAGGGTTTTGCAGAGTGGGAAGAAATCATTAGATCCACATTTTAGCCCAGTTAATTGACAGCAGGTTCATGTTGGAGAAAATGGAGACAAAAAGACCAATGCTTGTCAAATTTATGATGCCTCAAGGATCTTCAGGGAAGACTTAAACAAATAAACAAACAAACAAATCAGACACTCAGGCCCCTACCCCCAAGAGGTTCCAGTGGTCTGAGATGGAACATTTTAATAGCTCAAATGAGCCTAATGTGCAACCAGATGTGAGTGCCACTGAATTCGGTCACAATAAAATCATGGCTCTGTGTGACAAAGAAAGAAAAATAACATCTGATTTCACTTATACGGAGCATCTAAAAAACAGACAAAGAAACAAACAAACAAAAACCAGACTCTTGAATACAGAGAACAAACTGGTGGTTGCCAAGGGGGGAGTTGGGGGGAATGGCAAATAGATAAAGGGGACAAAGAGGTACAGACCTCCAGTTGCGGAATAAATGTCACAGAGCTGAAAAGTATAGGCATAGGAAATACGGTCAATAATACTGTAATAACAGTGCACGGTGACAGATGGTGACTACATTTATCTTGGTGAGCATAGCGTAATGGATAGAATTGTGGAATCAGTACGTTGGACACCTGAAGCTAATGCAATATTGTATGTTAATTATACTTTGATTAAAAAAAGAAAAAATATGGCTCTATGCGATATGGATATCTGGGGGCAATAGCAGGTGGAATGGAAAAGAAAGGAATGATGCGAGAGGCATTCTGAAGGTCTGCTGCCAGATTTTTAATTTCACTAGATCAATGTCTCAGATCTGCATGCCAGATTTTTAAAGTTTTGGCTTTCATGCTTGCCTCCCTCCCTTCCTTCTTAGTCTTCTATATCCCCCATTTAAAGCAAACTTTTATACCCAGAAGCTACAGATGTCAGGCTGTTCTTGGTAGTATCAGACAGTAATTGTTGGTGAATAAAGTAATACAGCTTTGTAAATTATTTTCAGTCAGGAGGGGGATTTACAGAGTATGAGGGCTGCTTTTCAAAGTCCTCTGTGCCCCTCCTCCTAAGTCACTGATTTAACGTCAAGCACAGTTTTGAAATAGAAGTGGAGATGCTTCGTAGAACTTCTCAAAACCTAAGACTGATATGTTTATCCGGAATAAAATAATTTTGGACAGAAAAAAGTGGCTCAAGAGTCACATTCTTCTGAATGTAAGGCTTTGAGAGTGGACACAGAGTCATGGGGGTACCCAAGCATATGTGGGGGAGGGAGTGGTAATAAAGGAGGGATTTTTCATTTATTTTTTTACCCACTAGAGTAGAGCAGAATCGCAGTTTATACCTTGAGACATGGCCATTCAGATAGTCCCCACTCAAAGTTTCCAGATATTTGAGAGTAAGATGTTATGTGCTGATATTTTATAGATCTCTTGCACAGTGATCTAATTCCTGACCAATTTCAAAAGAATGTGATGAATTACGCAACCGACAACAACTGTGACATTCATGCGACAATCTGCCTCCTGTCATTAACAACCACAGATCCTTTGGGTACTGGTTTTCTCCCCCTCCCCCACCCTCACCCCCACGCCACCAAGTGGGTATTATTTATCTCCACATGTAAGTCCTTTTTAAGGGTGCGTTTTGGGGGTGGGGTGCAGAGATCCTAAGAGGGAATTTTGTCTGGCAAGTGCTTGAAAAAAACTCAAACTGTTTTAGTTAGGGAAGATCTTGAGTTCCTAAGGTTTCATTCTTTTTTATTTATGGCTACCTAGTTACTGGAGATACACCAGGGTTCTCCATCCGTAAGCCAGCACTGGGAGGCGTGGGGGAGCTGGGAAGGGCTTAACAAGGAAGGAAAATGCTTCTAAAGGCTATCTGTGTTTCTAGTCATCCTTATCAAAACCACCCGGAGGACCAAGGGCTGTCTTCACAGATTCTTTCCCATTGCTGCAAGGCTGCCTTTGTTTGTAAGGGCTTCGCTTGGAACTAACCTTAGTTCATCCCTGAAAATGAGGTCACTGTCCCCTAACACATGTTAAGCATGGTTAGCATCTTTCCACCGGGCCCTTGGCCAGAAAGGCCCCTGCTGGTGCACATTTCAAATCTGCCAGGGTTCTTCTAACGCTGAAAGGCAAAACAACATTTCCATCTTTATCTTTACGTAGAGGGGACTGGGACCCAGTTAAAACAAATAAATACAGCGTTGGCCGGCTTTTGTTTTCATAAAGACAGTGTTTTTAAGAGATTGACTTGGCTGTGCCGATAAAAAACCCACTCTCATCAAGTCTGTCTGCTAAGATCTGGTTTACATCAAAAAGGAAGACCCGGAATCCAGGTCCCTTGCAGGGTCTTTTCTCACCCAGAATTCAGAGACCTAAAAATTCTCCTGGAGACTGATTAGAAATAAAAATAAATACTGAGAAGAAAGAGGTTTCCTATAGGGAGGGGAAAAAAAAAAAGCAAACCAACACATCGAGTGTTGGTGGTGGGTGGGAATTTCTAATACTCCTCAATGTGAAGTTGATTCGGTTCAGCTGCAAAGCAGGATTTATTTGGGTTTATCTGAAATTTTCTGGGAACATAAAATAAGATTATAACTTCCCTCTCAGGGGACAGAAGACCATTTGTATCAGGGGAGGAGAGTTGTATATCCTAATATTTTGTCATCAATAGAGTAATCTTGTGTTCTGATTTGTGGTAGCTTGGGACAGAATTTCAAACCACTTTCACTTACAACTTTCGTTTAAATAACTTTCCTTGCAGTACAGAATTTTAAGGTAGTGGGCTGTGGGCACAGATTATGTGCTAACACTATTGTATATTAGGCAGAATGCTATAAATGATGTTAGGACTAGATAGGTTAGAACAGTTCAACTAAATGACAGGTAAAGTCCTCCCTTTCCTAAAAGCTCCCTGATAATGGTGCAATGTGAAAGTACTCTTAGAGCTAAAAACAGGTAGCTTATTCCAAAATGAATAAAAATGGAAAGTGTTAATAAAAGTTCCGTTCTAGCCAGGGTACTGAACATAAGACGTAGAAAGAGGTGTAGCTCCTTATCCAAAATATTCCTGGAGTTTAAAATGAAAGCAAAATGAACTCTTCCCTTACTCCATTTTAGGACATTTTAGTATGGGGTGAGTTTGTCTTTGCAGAAGACTTGCAGGAGAGTACAGTTATAGAGCCAGGAGCCAGTAACCTTAAAATTCATAATCTATTTATTTTTTGTTACTCTGAAATACAAAGATCCAACAGGAATAAGTAAGCCTGGAAGACAGCCAGAGATGGAGAAATTATTTCTAAAATGTAGGTTTTCCAGGTGGATTCATTAACAGGCATGTTTGAAAACTCCGCTGTGTTTGGACATGTTTCTGGTTATCTCTTGGGATGAGAAAGCACAAGAGAAATGGTAATACGCTGCTTTGGAAAAAACAAGTCTATCCACAGCTCTCTCAGTGCTCAGCAACTCAGCAACTCAGAACATAGAACAGCCCTGGAGAATTTTTTTTTTTTTCCCCTCCACCTTAAGCCACAAAGATGGACTATTAACACAAGGAAGATTTAACTCTTCTGAACATTTTAGTCGTTTCCATTTCAGAGAGTTATTGTCCCCCTTGAATTAAAACAAGAATGTAGCTGAATGTTACATAAAGTAGTTAGGAGTTATTGTTGGTTCGTAATGTATAAATGTTGTAGTTGCCAGGCTCTCCAAAACATATGACTGAAAGCCTTTTCCATTTGTCAGGCAAAAGGTGAGCACTGAACAAAACAAAAAACCAAAAAAACAAGCAAACAAAAAAATGGAGAACCTCTAGGGTCTTCAACCTTCTCATTATCAGTCATCCCTTCTCTTTTCTTGCTCTGCTTCATCCAGCTTGTCCATCTCAATTACTTCCCACATGAACATGTCCTTTAAGAAATTCTTTCTTGCTTTCCCATGAGCGAGGCTGCCTATAAGATACTGGCAGCCGAACCTGTACTCCATTGCTCCCCCGAGGAAGTGGCTGTCTTTCGAGAACAGGGTCTCTCACCCCTGGAAGGATCCCTTGACCTGTATACCCCACCATGCCTTCATTTATAATTGTTAGAGTGAGGAGAGTAATTTAGATAAGTGCCCTTGACTCACCTCAACGATATGTATTAAATAATCTCAAGAGACATAGCCCTGACCTAGTCAACTTGTAGGTAAAGATTCAGTATAGTAATGATTGAATCTTAGTCTGAATATATAGCTTTGTTTTGGATTATCAAAAAAATTGTGCATTTCAATTTTTCTAAAACACTTTTTGGTTTTGGAGGTAGGTTGAGGTTACTGCATCATCTCTATTACAATAAATAAGAAACGGAAGCAAAAAGAGGTAGGATTTCCTTAACTACTTAGGAAATTGCTGAACACAGCAATCAGGATTCCTGGATTGCATGTTCTTCTCCCTACCTCATCGTACAAGAAGAACAGACTGGTCAACAATTTTATGGTTTGAACTAGTATAAGGACTTGGCTGGAGATTCTTCTGCCAGACTCCAGTAAAAAATGGGATCTCCAAGGTGTGTGTACTGGTTCACCCTTCCTTTCCCAGAACTGTTTTCCATGTCTCTACATGGTCCTCCTCAGCATCCTAGGGCACGGAGATGAATCCACATGTCGTGAGCCCTGCCACACAGATGAAGAGGGCTATGGCCAGCCAGCGCTGTCCCTTCAGCCATCAAATGAAACTTTTCTGAGCCTCCATGGGATAGTACTACGCAGCCGAAATTTGGGAGTCTGTGTGCACCTTTGTTTTGAAAACCAATGGCGGGCCGTTAATGTAGACCAGGCCCAACCACAACAAAGAACTGCGGAGACCCTTAGAAACGCTCCTTGTAATACGAAGGTACTGTGAACTTACCACTTAGGAAATACAGAGCAGTTACTTCTGGCATTATGCATGGTGGGTTATATAAGACACATCAACTGTTTGGGATTTTTCCATTTATTTGGTATGTTATGAATCAGAACAGGGCTTCATGCCTAAGGATCCTTATTATGTAGGAGGCATTGGCGTGAGTCCTAAAATATTTAATCCAGCGAACTATTCGCATCTTAAATATAGCAACTGAAAACAGTGATAAGCTAAAATTGGTCTAGGTATCAGGAGAAAAGAGAAAGTGTTTACTTGAATAGATGAACATTTTTTTTTACTTCCTTTTTCTTTCTGAGATTAGAAAATAAATAGCTTGGTTTTTAGTGTGGATAGACTTAATATTGTGAACATATGGAGTTTCTTCCACTGCACAAATATACTTTATGGGGTGGGGGTCAGCCAGGCAATCATAATACACTGGACTTAGCTTCCTGGTCAGATAATTAGAGGTCCGGGGCTAAAAGCCCAGAGGAATTGAAGGGTGAGGCCCATGGCATCAGAGGGAGATGAAAGATTCTTGAATGTGTCACCATAAAATGTTGTGTGCCAGCTGCTGCGGCTGGAACCTTGCTGGTATAGGAAACTATCTGCCTTCTTTGGGGGGCTCGTGTGGAACACGGTTCCATATGGACTCTTATCAACACTGAGATACCAAAATGCTATGGCTCTTTCCATTTTAACTTTTCACTGCTACTCACATCTGTCATCAACAAAGGGATTTTAGAAGCCCTTGGCAAAAATATAGCTAAATAAGTTCTTACCCGAATGAATAAAAAGTTTATTTTAAAATAAGTTTTGCTCATCAGTAAAGTCAGAGGTAGACGGGTAGGTTTACAGGTAGGATGATCTAGGAATATTAAATAATCTCCAGGTGGCATTTACACTGTCCTGGATGAGATTTGTAACTGGAAGACTTAACATCTTTACACTGAATGGAATAAAATGGAAGAGAGAGAGAAAAAACACAGAATGCCCAGACGTGCAAGAGGTCTCTTAAAAAGTACAATGAAAACACATGGTAAAGATAAAGAAGGATGGTATTTTTTATTACTTAAAGTTTAACATAGAAGAGTAGATTTTATCTCAAAGTTAAGGTAGCCACGGGAATGTGCAGTTGTAAGTGGTTACAAGGTGGTGGCTGACTTTGAGATGTCTCTATTGAGATGAGCTCTATTATAATCAGACGGCTAAGACATACTGCAGGGATCACGGGAACAGAGACTCATATTTAAGAAGCTGCTCTTCAGGTATGAAAACGAAGGTGCTAACTCAGGGGTAGAATATAATTTTAAGTTTTTGGAGAGAGATCTCTGAGGCCAAAATTCCTCCATTCAAAACAAGTCTCTACAATTTACAAATTGGGTGTCTTTGGACAAGAGACTTAAACGCACTGTAGCTTGGTTTACTCATCTGTAAAATGAAAAGAGCAGTAAAATTTACCGTGTACAACTTTTGATAAAACTAAGGGAGTTAATATATGCAAAGCAGTTAGAAATGGCCTGGCACGCAGCTGACCTTTAATTAATACTATCTATTATTATCACCTTAAAAATTTCTTAAGTTAATTTTTTTAGCTTGCTTGGCTATGGCTATTACCATCAAGAGTCAAGTGCACATAACTGATCACGCAGGGACTGAACATATGAACTTGACCTTATTTGACCAATGCTTTGAGCAACTATGCTAGGCATACAAACCAGGCCGGAGAAGGTTCACGCCACATTCCGTCTAGATTAATGGTTCACAAACTTGTTTGTCTCGAGGTCCCTTTACACTCTTAAATACTATTGAGGTTCCCCAAAGAGCTTTTGAATAAAAGTCTTATAACAATTGCTATTTACCACCTTAGAGCATAAAACTAAGAATTAAACAAATATTTATTTTTTTAAAATAGTAACACACGCTATGTCACAAAAAACATATATCTTATGGAAAATAGTGACATCTTCCAAACCAAACACAAAATGTGAGAAGATTGGTATTGTTTTACAGTTTGGCAATAATGCTTGACAATAGAAGATATTTAGATTCTTGTATTTACTTCTTCATTCAATCTCTGGCCATATGTTGTTTTGGCTGAAGTATGGGAAGGACATACAGTCTCAGACAGATAATGTTGTGAGAACAGAAAGGACCTCCTAAGTACTCTGGGAGGGTCTCAGACCACACTTTGAGAGTGGCTGGTCTATCGCAAAGCTGTCACACCTACTTCAGGGCACTAAGGCTGATTACCTCCCAACAGAAGAATTTAGGCAAAAGGATTGAGTAGGAAGACAAAGTGGAAGGAAATGAAATTCTGCTATTTTTGCAAAGTACAGGCCAGAAATTCTCTAATTGCTATTGATTTACAGCTTTTACTGCCAATAAAGCTATAGATTCCCCAACAGTTAAATATGTATTCATTGCCTCTTCACTACCTTGTTTTAACCCTCTTCCTATATAGGCTCTTTCCAAGTGTCCATGTCCATGTGCTCCAAATACTCTGACACTGTGACACGTCTGTGGTGGATAAAGCCATCCTCAGAACATCAACTGAATGTTCTTGGAAATGACACGTGAGAAATAAACAACTTCTCTCATTGCAAGTCCTGCCGCCATATCAGAAAAGATAACACGAAAATTCTTTATAGATAATTTGTCATTATTGTGTAAACACAATTATAGACATGAATCCTGTATTCTGGGAAACTTCTAGCCTGGAAATAATAATCTAATTTTAGTCCCTAAAATGCAAAGTTAGCTAGTACGTTTTCCTGTTTAAAATATTTTGAATATTTAAATATTTAGAAACATTGCACCTTATTGTAAGACTAAATGGTGACTAGAAGGCCAACATTATTTTAAATCTAGTTTATTAAATATTTTTTGCTTCTTTTTAGCTATATAATATCACTTTATTTTCAATTTAATTCAAATATACTGTTGATGAGACGCTTAAAATACCCTTTTGAGCAATTACTCTTGATGACAGGCTCTACTCTTCAGAGATAAGGATTCACTTAAAAATTTTTAACAAATACTTACTGAATGCTCAGTATGTGCCAGATTCCTATGATCAAAAGATGAGTAAGACACAGCCTGTGTTTAAAAAGCTACAGTATTCAAAGTATAATTTATCTTATTGACACAAGTGTTTTCAAAATACAACAGAATAACTACTGAATTATTGAAACATATAAATCAATAATATATCAGAGTGATGAAGAATTAGAATACAATATAATCAAGAAGTTAAGACTATAATCTGACACATACCCAGATTTTACAAAACAATTTTTAACATTATTGACTTCTACTTTTTAAATTAGCTGCATCACTCACTTGTCATTCGACCAAAGAAAAATGCATTCACTTCTGGAAATGAATATCTATCTGAATGTCTACACAGATCTGTATTTCATGTGAGAGCAGAAAAATTTCTTAAAATAAAAGAATTAAATTCTTTACAGATTTTTATGCTTAACAAATGACTAATTAGTAATTGCAGCTATTTACCTAATATGCTATGAAATTTGTGTTGTGTTGTCTAATATTTATTAATAGTCTAATTCGAAGATATGACTTAATTCTTACTACTAGGCTTTGCAATATTTTGGGGATGTAGTAAAAACATATAACACACAAATATTTACTTTAGAATAAAGAATTGGCAAATATATATCCTAATTTGTTACTAAAACTGCCTTAGTATTATAAAGAGAGTGACTGTTAAAAAAACAGGACTTGGATTTTTAAAGTTGTTTTTGTCTTATAAATGTTGCTTAGAGTTGATTATCACCTAAATTTGTAACTGAGAGGAAGTAGTATCTTCACCCAGAAGAAAGCACACTTAGTTGGTAAATAAATACCATACTTACTGCATAAATAAACATTTCCATTTTAAAATAAGAAACTATAGAAAAGTCTCAACACCAAAAGACAGGTTTTGTGACTCCTTTCTTGAGTTTGACTATATGAATTTTCCCACTTGCCCTAAGCTTCCTAATGTGAAAATCATCAAAAATAAAATTGTGGATTCTCACAACAGTCAAGTATGTATTTATCAATGAATTATTAAAACACCACACATATAAAGCAGAACCCCACTGAACTGAAGATAGAAAAGGAAGTGATACCAAGAACTTCTATTTGGTAGGATAGAGTAACTTTAAAGGATTTAAAAATAATTCACAGCTATGAAAGATCTAATCATTAGCTGCCTCTGAAACGCACATTCAAATTGTATTAAATTTGGGCTTTGCTCAATATTCGAGTCAAGCTTCTTTTTTTTTCTTTTTCTTTTGCCTGGTCATTATTTAAGAGTTCAAGTTTAAGAGTTAATTTTTCATCAATTATTTATGCCAAACTAGTTCTTTCAGAAAGACTTGATCAGCAACCCATGAGAATATCTAAAACTGGCAGAGGTACACACACTCTGCCTTTCTAGAAGGTTTGGGCTATAAATGTTTCACAATTAAAGTTGTAAAATCACTGAAAGTTTCTCCCAAAACAGACTAAGCAATCCTGTAGAAAATCTCTAAACAATACTACAGAAATCACAAGCCAAACACAAGCAGCAGGAGGTATTAATGATCATTTATGAAAATGTAATTATCTACTATACCCTGTTTGCAAGGATTTTATCCATAGTTCAGCTCATGCAGACAAACTGTTCAGTCTTCCATTCAAGTCAGAGACGAAACCAGGAGATGAATAATTCTTATTCATTGTCCAGCTAAACCCAGGACAGCAATAGTATATGCTACACTCTATTGTGATGGGACTTCTGTGTGATCTGTGTCGGGTCACTACCCTTCCAGAGTCACTGCTTAGGGCAGGATAATTTCAAACCCAGTCTGTCATTTTATTACACATTTTTTAAACAGCATGCCCACCAAAACAGAAAATGCTGCACATATGGGCTGAGATCAAATGCTCTCATCATTTAGTTGATATATTCTGACACGAGGCAGAAACAAGATGGTCTGCTTTTATTTGAGCTTTCCTTTTGGATCTTGGATCTTTTCTTTCTTTCTCTTTTTTTAATTAACTCATTAATTCATAAGTGGTCAAAGCTTTAAGTACATTCTTTAAGATTTGTTATATTTGCACTTGGCTTGAAACTTCCTAGCAATTAGTATTTTTCAAAGCTAAGTCTCACAAGGTCATCAGCAAATGTCATTCTGATTATATGTAAAGTTTTTGGTTCCACAACTAATGGAACAGAATGCACATCTGAAATTCAAGCTCCAATACAGCTTGCAATTTTTGAGGGGTGAATTGATTATTTTTAGGGTGACATAATGTGATTTTTAGGACTCCCCTGTCAGCATGCTTATGCTACTAGCAAATTATCCTTAATGTCTGGAATTCATGAACAATATTTACATCTTTATGATGAATCTCAAGTTTAATTTGAAAAGGCCTTTCTCTGAGGCACACAGGATATTTGCAAAGTCTCACTGAGATTAAAATTTCATAAATGTCTATGGTAGAACAGAGCAATATTCAGTAAAGGTCATGAAAGAATATTCTTCATGAAAAGATTAACCTATTTCCAAGAATACAAAGATTAAAATGAATCCATCTAAAATAAGGTTCAAAATGGTGAGTTCCCTGAATCTTTTTTTTTTTTTTTTTTTTGGTAACACTATGAAATGACAGTTCTTTTCTCAAAACCATTAGCCTGCCTTCCTACTTGATGTTAGAACTAGCACCAACATTCTCACCTTTTTGATGTCTTCCACTAGACATTACGACCAGCGCATAGAAAATGTTCATTCAGGACTTAATATACTGTATTAATAGCAAAGTACATGTGTGAGTGCATGTGTGTTCACAATAGATAAACTGGTACTAACTGAAAAGACCTAGACAGAAGGAAGAGATCACATGAAATCTTAAACTATGCCATAATTAAAATAGCATTTTATGATTCCCTCAGAATCAAATATTCAAAATTTTATACACATAAAGCAAGTATTTACCTCCTTTCCCCATATGTAACCCTTAAGAGGACAATGGCTTACTATGCTAATTCTTTAACATTATTAAATGAGATAAACATATTAGTTCATGTGCAATTCTACTGACACAGAAAAATAAAATTACACTCTCCAGGTTCCAGATACAGCCCATCTCCCAAGCTACCATTAATAAGAGTTTCAAAAATGAACTTCAACTCCACAGTGTTTTCTCCCCCCGCTGTAAAATTCTATTCTCCCCCTTGTCGTTAATAATCCAAACATAACTGAGTTTTAAAGCTCTCACATTTCTCCTGAGAAAAGTGTGAACATTTAAACCTTACACTCTGGGGTCCACTAGGCCCTTCCCGGACCCCACGCTGCCCAAAGTCTTTTTGCATTTCATTAAGCATCTTCTTCAGACACGCCTGAGCCCAGCACACTCCAAAGTACATCAAAGGCAAAACGTACCTAGGGTCCAGATGCGAGCAAAACAGAAAGAAAGGACAGTGCATTGTCCCACACATACTGAGCTCAGGCCATCCGTGGTACGCACAGGCTAGCTTCCTTCCCGTCTGGCAACACGCATTTTGTAAAAGACACAACTATTCAGGCCCAAACAGCACTTCTATAAGAAAAATGCATTTCATTCGGAAACTGTAAAGGCTTACTTGTTCTGGGAAGCTCTCTCGCTCTTCCACTGCCATTCTCTGTGGCCAAGTATGAAACCTGATAACTCAATTAGTTAACACTTTGGACTGAGCATCGAGTCTAAAAATATCTGCCCTGGGAAACGTAAAGGTTTCCCCTGTGTCCTAGTAAGAAGGTAGGAGCTGGTCAGAATTTTCTTAACTACTGAATTAGGGAGAGGGGAGGGGTAGACAAGAGCAGGTAGGTGCCTTGGTCCTTACAAATGCTAGAGGAGCTCCCAGAATTCCCCACTGACTTACCATATTTGTGGCCTCCAGTCAAGCTCTGTGTATTTAGTCATGATATGTGGAATACCGAAAATAGCAGGGCAATCATCTGGGAGTGTACCCTTGCTGCTGGAATCACTCATGAAGCTGGCTTTTGTCATTCTGCTTATCAGCACTTTCCTCTGTGTGCGGACTACTCTGACATTCCTCCGAAAGACAATACCACCATTTTCTCCTCTGTCTCTGCAATCCAGGCAAGCCTGCCCTTTATGATTTTAATTTCTTTCGCTGCATTAGCTTTACTAGTGAAGCATTAGCTTTACTAGCGAATATATGGATACATGTACAAGCACACATGTGTGTGCGTGCGCACACACACACACACACACACACACACCCCATACTGTACTGCCAAGGAGAATTCTCTTCCAAACCGAACTCCCTCTTATCCAAGGGCAAATGCAGCGCATCTTTTTAGAAATATAACATCATATAGAGCTCCGGTGTTTGCCAAGAAAAACAAAGCAAAATAAAACAAAATGAAACAAAATTTCACCGAAAGATTTTGGTCAGGTTTGTTGTTTTTTTTTTTTTTCCCCCGCAATTTAGGTATTTCTATTTCTACAATTAACTGAATTCAGTTTTTCAGATTTGGGACAGGTAATATTCGTGCAACTTTTCACTTCTCTTACATTACACTTGAGCTCAAGAGTCAAAGCCCTAAAAAACCCATCACCATAAGGTGACAATCATCCTTTATGTTTTATTTGGAACAGTTCTAAATCAATAGCTTCCTCAAACCTGAAAGGCCTGAACGAGTGTTTGTGGGGGACTGAATTCAACTCTGGGAAGGCCCGTGTGCAAGTCCATTTGACCTATATTCATAGAGAGCTTTCTACATAATTCTAGGTGCTGAGTGAGGTGCATAGAGAAAGACAATGAACGAGATACAGAACATCTCTGCCTTACATGAAGCTTATGTACCAGCAGAGCTGGGGTAGACTATACACCATAAATATAATAAGTTATTGAGTACAATCAACAGGATAAGTACTGTGAGAAAAACAGAATAAAGGATGGGGGATGGTTAAGTATGTGTTTAAGGAGTAAGTAAGTCAACTTAACATTGATAATAATGGCAAAATAATAATTTTATTATCTATATATACGGTATATAGGTGTATATATAGGTATATAGGGTAGGATCTTAATATTATGCCAAACCATAGGAGATTATCTTATTTATTTATTTTTAAGATTTACTTATTTATGAAAAAAAGAGAGAGCAGGGGGAGGGGCAGAGGGAGAAGGAGAGACAGAATCTCTAGCAGACTCTCCACTGAGCGCGGAACCCGATGCAGGGCCCGATCCCACAACTCTGATACCATAACCCCAACAGAAATCAAGAGTCGGATGCCCAACTGACTGAGCCACCCAGATGCCCCCAAATTGCCATTTATAGGTTAAATCCATGTGTATTCCAGGAACTTCATATAGTTCAATCTAATAATAACATAATCAAGGCCATCATTATTATTTAATAATTATTAAGTTCTCTACATGCAAGGTACTATATTAATTTGTTTTAAGATTTTATTTATTTATTTGACAGAAAAAGAGAGATCACAAGTAGGCAGAGCAGCAGGCAAAGAGAGAGAAGGGGAAGCAGACTCCCTGCTGAGCAGAGAGCCCGATGTGGGACTCGATCCCAGGACTCTAGGATCATGACCTGAGCCGAAGGCAGAGGCTTTAACCCACTGAGCCACCCAGGCGCTCCTATACTATATTAACTTCTTACCCATGTTCTTTTAGTCCTCATAGCTATGCTGTGAAGCAATCTTCTTCATTTGTGAAAGAGAAACTAGAATTCAGAAAACTTAAATAACTAGCCAAGGCCACTGGCAACTAAACAGTCAAAATTTGAACCTAATTCCATATTATTCTAAAGGAAAGTTCACACCAGCAGCAAAATAATAAATACAGGTTTTCCTGGCTTTTACTGTGTTTTAAAAAATATTTTAGTTGCCAACCTATCAAAATTGATTAATTTCACATCAAAATCTAGAATTCTTGTTTTAAAAATAAGTAAAAATGCAAGGATCGGGCAACTCTGGGCCCATGTTTGCACTGGGCCAGTTTCCAGAGACTGAGTGACGGCTTTCCACCTCAGCCCTCAGCATTTCCTCCTATCTTACCTTGCTTTGCTTCACTCCTTGGGGGCTAAGCTACCAGAGGCATTTGAATTTGGGCCTTTGCCCTAAAACCTGTGCTTCTGATCACAACACTAGGGATTCCCAAGGGACTGTAACAGCCCAGGGAAGCACAAGACCCCCCAAGGGAGGGTAGGGTGACAGTCTGGGAAGGGATGGCTCTGAAATGTCTGGAGGAATTTATTTACTACTGACTATACATCTCTTTCTTCCCTCCCTCCTGGGTTCACCACGTACAGGGTGGGCACCTAACGTGCTTGAAAATATGCATCAGTGGGGGTGCCTGGGTGGCTCAGTGGGTTAAAGCTTCTGCCTTCGGCTAAGGTCATGATCTCAGCGTCCTGGAATCGAGCCCCATATCGGGCTCTCTGCTCAGCAGGGAGCCTGCTTCCTCCTCTCTCTCTCTCTCTGCCTGCCTCTCTGCCTACTTGTGATCTCTGTCAAATAAATAAATAAAATCTTTTAAAAAATATATGCATCAGCGGGGAAAACCAGGAAAACCATCACCTTCTCTCTCTGTACCTATTGCTGGATGGATACACAGTCAAGTGAGGCCAGTGTCATCTCTGCAACATAGCAAATCTGATCTGCCTGTGACAGACACAAGAAGGGTGGGCAACAGACTTGGACAGGAGAAAGGTCCCCTTAGCTGATGTTCTGAAGATGTGAGGGTAGCACAAGAAATCCTCACCATCCACAGGCCAAGCATTGCTTAATTGAGGGCAAACTCCTTCAAACCCCAGGCCACATCCCCAAGCCCAACTCTTTCCTCTGGAGCTGCAGACATACATCCGTCTCATAACATTTGTTCTATTTCTTATTCTCTTCCAGGGTCTTCTTTATGTCTACGTTAATCACGTCTGGTTTATCAGAATGCTGGGGGCCTACGAGTCCATGCCTGTGACTCTGTCCCCTGGATCTTATGGGCGGTCCCTAGCATCTGCAACAGAAATCAGAGAGCAAGGTGTCTGGCTCCAGGCAAGGCATCCACCCAGACCTGTCCAGAAGAGACTCATGTTGGTGTCTGATCATGCTTACTGGCAAAGAATTATTCCTCACATCTAAGTTAGACCTCTCCCGCCAACTTCTTCATCCTCTGTCTTTAGTGAGAAGACAGGACACTTGGTTAGCACCTTCCAGATATTTCAGACTGTTACTGAGTTATGTCCTTCCCTCCAGTCTTCTCTCCCTAGGATAAATAATCCCAACTGGTTCAACCTCTTCAGAGAAAAACGCTCTATAATTATACTAAGTAAGAAGAGTAATAATTCCCATAATTGCGTCTTTCAACCCACCCCCTGGCCAGGACATTTTGTCTCCCAAACTGACGCTGCTCATCGCACAGACACTGCGGCTGCAAAAAGAGAAGAGTCCGGGCTGACACATGAGGCTGGCATAGCCTAAGCTGGGAGTCTGGCGGGTCTGCTGAAAATACTAAACGCTCCATGCTGGGATATGAGCCCCAGACTTTACCATGTTTTTTTGTTTGTTTGTTTTTGGTTTTTGGTTTTTTTTAAGATTTTATTTATTTATTTGACGAAGAGAGAGATCACAAGTAGGCAGAGAGGCAGGCAGAGAGAGAGGAGGAAGCAGGCTCCCCACTGAGCAGAGAGCCCAATGCGGGGCTCCATCTCAGGACCCTGAGATCATGGCCTGAGCCAAAGGCAGGGGCTTAACCCACTGAGCCACCCAGGTGCCCCAGCTTTTACCACGTCTTATGAAGACAACTGTGCCCTACCTCAAGGAAATCCAATGTTGAAAAATATATTTTGACACAAAAGATAAACAGAAGAGTAAATCGCATAATCTCAGGAACCATTTAATCAAACCCCATCATTTTAAAGATAAAGAAATGGAAACCCAAGAGTAGTTCTTCATTGGTGTACTCACTCACGTGACTCAAAGATGTTCCAGTAGGATCCCCATGACAAGCATAAAGACTTAGGGTATTTACACAGGGATTTAATTTGCAAAGTGAGATTTAACTTGTGATTTCAAAGTGCACTAACACTGCTCTACAAAGGCAATGCTCCTGAAGAATGATTGTGTGAACATCGCTTCTGGGATCTGTTATCTGGGGTCAGACAAAGGGACAGAGACCTGCATCGGGCAGTGTACAGAGAGAGCTACCAGCTCAGAGCAGAGCCTGGTAATACGTTTCTGGATGGATCTTTAAAATACAGAGCAATTGAGAAGTTATGGTCTTTCCCACCAACCGGATTCCGGACTAGAAGCCAAGGGTTCAGTGTCTGAGAATGGCAAGCCACCTTGAATCATGAGTCCTCCACCTGGGACCGGCTCTCAAAGTTCTCCATGGGAGCAGACCATGAGGTCTGGGTGGGCAGCGTGGAGGGCGCGGAGCTTCTTTCCAACAGGCTGCTCACCCTGGGTGGGAGCCCCCACGCAGCTCTCCTGGCCTGCTGCAGCCTGGGAGCACTTGCGGGCTGCTTGCGTCTTTACATCCCCAACCTCTAACCAAGGGCTCCACACAGAATGTGCTCAACCAATGGTTCAGCAACGTGGGAAGAGGCGGAGAGAACTGAGGAGAGACTGGTAGCATCTGCAAGTTCCTTGGATTTCAGAGATAGTCTCCAGTGTTAGAACCATTTCAAGCAAGGGGAAGAAGGTTTTTGTGGCTGTGCTGGAAGTTTCTGAAACCCTTCCCGCTTCACAGGTCCTTTGGAGACACAGCAAAATGTCTGGAGAGTGCCCTTCTCCCACGTGTCCAGCCTGAAAGTGGACCCCCCACATACCAACTTCTTCGCTGTGAAGATTGGTTTGTCTTGAGATAAGGGTTCTTCAAACTATGACCTGAGGACCCAGATTGACCTGCTACCTGTATTGGTATAGCCCTGAACTAAAACTGGCTTTTATATTTTGGTTGAAATAAATTCAAAGAACAATAATATTCCATGACACGTAGAGATCATATGCAATTCAAATTTTAGTGTTCACACATAAAGTTTTATTCCAGTATGTGAGAGACTGTATGGCCAAAAGAAGCCTAAAATACTTGCTATCTGCCCATTGTCAGAAAAGTCACTAACCCTTAATCTGGAGCCAGGGGTTTGGAGGTTGTGTTCTTATGATGCTTTTCTTTCTTTCTTTTTCTTTCTTTCTTTCTTGCTTTTTTTTTTTTAAATGGGCTCCACACCCAATGTGGGGCTTGATCTCATATCCTTGAGATCAAGACCTGAAATCCAGAGTCAGACCCTCGACTGACTGAGCTACCAGGTTCCCCACTATGATGCATTTTTGAAAGGCAGGGGAGAATCCTGTGTACTTGGCATGCTGTCTAATCTCTGAGATTGGAAAATGGCAGAAACCCCTTATAATCCAGGAGAATGTGGTCACCCGTTAGCTTTATGTAACAGAAAACAGCAATATCTTTTTGAGCAGTAATTTAAAATGCTAATAATATTCTGTATCCTCTCTGTGTGTATCAAACACAAAATATTGAGCCCTAGGACCTAGATCCTGTATCATTTTCTTTGTTCAATCTGCACAAGAACATACAATGTTTTCAAAAAGGAAAAAATCATGATAACAGCATTTACATCACAACATGACTCCTGCAAACTTGTAGTAACAAAGTGCACTCTCTCTTTTCCTTGTCTTTCCCTTCTTTCAAGCTGAGACCATGACATAGGCCTTGTTCACAGGGAACACATGGAAAAAGTAGCTCATTGAGCCTGTAGGAGGGCAAATGATCTAATCTACAAGGGAGCTTTTAAACAGCAAAGTAATCTGGATTGGCTGTATTCAACATTTTCCATATCTTCATCAGGGCACATTCTAGCCTCCTTTATGAGCAGAGAAACAGACAAGATAAAGGATAAAAGAAAAGCTGAGAGACCCAGATTAGTCAGGAGACCCCTGACTTTGGAGGGGCCTGGTTTGGGATGGCTCCCGTGGGGCCATGGGGTCAGGAACTCAGCGTGGAGAAGGTGGAGAAGCAGCGAAGTGGTCAGTGAGGTGATTCAACCTCCCTTTCTCTCCATTCTCAGGGCCTCAAGCCTCCACCATCCCAAAGCCAGTGATTATGTCAGGACACACAAAGTAACAATGGGTTACTTTACTAAAACAAGAAATTCTATGGTACGAATGATCCATTCATCAAACCCACAGGAGACCTGCAGAAAGGATATACACATTCCTACAAATTCCTCTCACACCGGATGTCTGGGAGACCTCTGCCTCCCATTGAGTTCACAGCTTCCTACCCTTACCCAGCCATCCCTTGCTGCCCAACCCTGCTCCTGCACTCCCTCAAAACCTCAGATGCCCGGAGAAATGATAGGCACAGACTCAACATACCCTCCCTCCTTCCTTTTGCAAATGCTTTTATGTGCAAATGAGGCCAGGAGAATAAAAAAGGGGTCCCCTCAGCAGAGGGACAAGAGAACAAATGCTGTATGGTCACACACTGCCACCAGCCCTTCACATAGGCGCATTCCCAGTGCCTGCATACTTCGCAGCAAACAGATTATTCCCAGCGCCTGCATACTTCACAGCAAACAGATTATGAGACGTGCTCTTCATTAACAACAAAGGTACCCCTATTGTTATGCCCAAGTTGCATTAGGAAAGCCAGGTTATTTCTGGACTTCCAAGGCTGTGTTCAGTGTAGCCTGAAGAAACAGAATAGCAAGACATTTCTGCAATGTGTCATATGCCATTTAATACATAAACATGAAGCATGCAAAATTCAAAACTGATTCTGAAATGATTACTTTTTTCCTCCCCTTTTTTGAAGGTCTCCATTGAGTGTAGTGTTCGCTGGATGAAACGGACTGTGTTTCTGCTGTTGTGCATAATCAAGGCTTGAGATATAGAAACCAAAATGAACTCCAGGGGCTTTGAACAGCCTAAGAACAACACCTTTAAAGATGATGAGCTCACAGCTGTGCAATCTCGACAGTGACAGACTACTCCAGTCAGGTGTCCGTAAATTGTGACATGATACAAATTTCCGGAAATGAATTAGAAGGCTGGAATAACTTACATCGGTCATTTCCTCTGCCTTTGGACCACAGTTTAACACTTGAAAGCAAAGGGAAACCAGAAAGAGATCAACACCTTAAAATATTCTCTATTTGAACCATCAGAAAAGAAGAAACCAAAGGTAAGAAAAAGAGAAACTGGACTTAGGTCTGCAAAATCAGTCACCCCACAAGCCAGCCCTTAGCAGCTGTCTAAATTGTGCTTTATCAGGCAGAAGTCGATGTACCCCATTTCTTTACAAATCTTAGAAAGTTAAAATGCACGTGTGCACACATACAGATCCACACAATGATCTAGGTTTCCAGGAATCTTCCAATGGTTATTCAACTCTAATTGCAATGCTCTCATTCTGGATCTGATTTATGGATGTCAGATTAATATTCAAAGTGAAAGGAAGAAGCTAAAACACTGCTTCCAGGCACGGCTTTTGTAATGAACATGCACACACACACACACATTATATGAGATGTGTTAAATGTGGATAATTCTTTAAAGAAAATTGGCTCTCTTTTACGAGCGGGGAAACATTAGCTGTATTCCAGAAAATTGTTCAGTGTTAGAAATTACACATGATTTGGCTGTATGTGGGAGAAGAGTAAGTAATGGTTTAATACAAAGAACTAAGAACGCAATCATCATCAAAAAGGCAGGAGACTGAGAACAATTTAATAAATCAGTGTGACAAGTTATTAGGAAGCAAGTCTAGACTCAGGAGCCCCAGAGCCTACCAGAGATGGACCTGCCATCTGATTGCTATCACACTGAGTCCCCGATCCTAACACAAGTAATGCCCAATGTCCAAAACGGGTATAAAAGATAGAATACTGAAGCTAGCTGCTTTCTGCCAAAAAGCATTCTTCCCCTAGAAATTCAAAACAGGGGTAGAACTAAATATCTTCATCCATCATTCTTCCCGCAATGTTCTCTTCTTCAATTCTGGAGCTCAAAAGATCAAGTGGGGCAAGTCACATGACGGTCGGCTGCTCCGCAGAGAGGACTGGCGTGTGTCATGTGCTTTGCTCTAAGGGGTGAGAACACTTAATGACTCCGGCCCGCATTCCAACCATCTTTAATCTCTCAGGAGACAGAGGATGAAGGGGGCTGGGAAGCAGCAGTTATCAGAGAGGGGACTAAGCACGCCTCCTCTCCTCAGAGTGCCAGACTTGGTGGAGAAAGGCCATCTTGTGGTGGTGGTGGTTTAATTACAAAGACTTGTGGAAACATCCCGGCTTCTTTATCTCCTAAACCAGATGGAGGTCTGTTGGCTACTGGCTCAAAAGCAACATGCAGTCAAAACAGCACATGGGTGAACTGGGAAGAAAGGGAAGATCATTTGTCCTCACACTCGCATGCTCAAGTAGCAGCTGGACAAGAACACACCCCTTCAGACCTCCTGGGCTACTAGACACACCCATTCTGAATAACCCTAAATCAAACCACACTGAGAGCAACAGGGTGATACAGAAGACAAAAAAAGAGACCAGTCCAATTCCCTTAAGGAAATGATACTCCAGCTAAGGGAAAAGAATGTGTCTGTGCATAAAATAATTTTTAAGCATGTATACCTAAACAAATTCTCTGATATCACCTATTATCTCTCTCTGCTCTTCCCAATTTAGGCTTTAGCCACAAAGATTTCCTTTACATTCCTCCCAATGCTAATTTTATTCCTGCCCCAGGGCCTTTCCACTTGCCATTTCCTCTGTGTAGAATGCTCCCTTCTGCCAGGTCTTTCATGGCCAGTTCTTCTTGTCAAGGAGGCCAAGGAACAAATAGCATCCCCTCATATGGGCCTTTCCTGGCCACTCAATCTAATGTAGGTCTGAAATAACCAAGATGTCACCATTATTTTCAATATCACACTATTTGAAAATTTGATTTGCTAGTTCCTGGTTTGTTTCTTCCTTCCCTCTCAACTCCCACAGAATTTTACTTGGTCAAAGCACAGCTGTGTCTGTCTTGTTCACAGGTAGAACAAGACCAGGCATATAGTAGATGCTCAACAAATATTTTTAAATGAATGAGAATAAGCAGAGTTCAGAGTTTGCAGCCAGAAGTGAAAGAGGGCTGGCTTGAGCTGGCTTCCGAGGGTATTTAAAATTGCTATACAAAAATGAGCAGATCCTAGGCTGAGGGGGAAAAGTCAAGCCAATAAGAGTTCTGGAAGCATCCTCCATAGGGACAGCCTCGGAAGGTGGAGATTTCCGGAAAGCTAACAATTATGGAGCTGTTACTCTGAGCCCAGTACTGGGCTAAGTGTCCCGTGTTTCAGAGTTGGAAAGAATAAACCTCTTTATCTACATAAAGAAGCCGAAACGATGGTGCCTGGCACAGGACTTGGCACAGAGCAAGCCCTCAGTAAGTGTCTGCTAAATGTTGAAAGTGTCTCCTCCCTATTGGTATATTCACTAATGGTCCAGAAAGGCAGGAGCGTTGGAATGCTCTGTTTCTGCACTTTATAAAGAGACATACGTGGGAAGGGTGGGCACGGACCCCTAACCTACTGACCTTGTCCTACCACAGCAATGCAGCTGTGCTCCAGGGGCAAACAGGGAATTTTAGGACTGGAAGGGGTCTCACAGACAATGGGACCCAGTTTTCCTGAGGTAACAAACCCATAGAGGAAAATGACTTGTCCGAAATCACAGTGCACATTAGCGGTTTCTCCATCTTCTTTCGTGAAGGCACTCATTCAGGATTAAAAACAACTTTTAAAAAACTCTTACTGCCAAAGTTCACAAAGAAAGAGACTCACACAGAAAGCCGGACTTCTGCCTCTTCTTAAAAAAAATCAGAAGCTTTGGCAAAATGAGCCCTCCTTTCCAACATGGTAACCACTGGCTCTAGAGTAGCCCAAGCCATGCCCTTCACCTGAACCCTGCCTTGCAGTGCGCTCCAGCTCCCCAGCCCGGCCTCACCCGGCGGCTCCACGATGGGGCCATCCACAAGGTCCCCCTGAAAACAGCCGGGGCCTCCCCACAACAGACACGGCGGGGCTCTCACAAAGAAGATGAGGCTTGTAGAGGTCAATCCAAGGACAGGCGGCCTATCCCCCTTTGCACCTCTTTCGCTTAGCACAACACCTGAGAGTGAACGGACCAGAACACAAGCGAGCCTGTCCGCTCTGGAAACAGCACCCACTCCGGGGCTACAGGGCTGACACCGGCTGCGGCTTTGCCGGGGTTAACATGACTGGGAGAGAAATATCCTCAACAGAGCTTGCAGTCTCAAAGTTACAGGAAACGAGTGACTTTTGAGTAATATATGACTCAGAGGGAAAGAAATACGCATATTTTGGTGTAACAACCATACAGATAGAGTAATATGCTACAGGGGAGTCAGGACTAAGGAAAAAAAAAAATGAGCCTCTTGAGGGTTAACATTTTATGCACAGTTGGAAAAACCGCTGACGTGCCTTTACCATTAGTTGTCTCTACCACAGAAAAGGGTAAGCTGGGATATTTAGGTTTCTCTCAGTCTGCCCACCGCTTATCTCTTTGCCTGCCCTCCGAAGCCCTTCATTTCCTCCTGAACTTCTTTAACCATCAATCACCTCATTGTCTCCAGTCTTGGGCTGGTCTAGCTTTGACCTTGGCTCTTCCCCAGCAGCTCGGCACCTCCATCCAGTATTTCTTCTTCTACTTTCAAACTGTGTTCGTTAAACTCAGCTAGCGTACCATGTTCTGTGTTTACAGAAATGTGTCTGCAAACAGGAAGTCTCAAATAAACACAGGAATACATAATTCAACAGAGGACACTGAATCGAGTTTATAATTCACCTCTCATTGATCAGAGCACGTCAGATTTCACCTTCTCAGAGATGCCTATCTTAAACATTTTAGCTAAAGGCCACCTCAAGCCCACCCCACCCATTATTCCAGCCCCTGACTCTGTTTTGTTTTTTTTTAAAGTAATCTCTGCACCAAAGTAGGGCTCAGACTCGTGACCCCGAGTTCAAAAGCGGCGTGCTCTACCGACGGAGCCAGCCAGGCAGCCCCGTTTTACTTTTCTTACTGGCTCTTATGTCTATGTGAATTAAAATGTCCTCTATCCCTTACTGTCTATCTCCTTGCTAAAGTGTGAAATCCTCCAGGACAAGAAGCTGCATGTTCATTAATATAGCCCCTCCCCATATCTTGAACAGTGCCTAATAGTCAGTAAATCATTTCTGAGCAATTGCATAATAATAGTTACTTTTGTGGAGATTCTGATGGGGGAAAGTTTGAGAAAATCAGGTTAAAGAGCCAAAATAATCAAAATTTTCTTTTCTTTTTAAGATTTTATTTGTCAGAGAGAGAGAGAGAAGCAGGAGAGAGAAGCAGGCTCCCTGCTGGGCAAGGAACCTGATGTGGGACTCAATCCCATGACCTTGGGATCATGACCTGAGCCGAAGGCAGATGCTTAACGGACTCAGCCTCCCAGGCATTCCCAAATTATCACAATTTCAAATTAGATCATTTTCATCAGATTTTGTCCAGTTAATGTGTTTACTACAGGCAGACGTATTTAATGCTAGTGATAGTAACTGAACACTTATGATCTATTCCAGATACTGCACAAGACACTGGGCGTTCATTTTCCCAGTTATTTTTCATAACATTATAGGAAGTCACTGCTGTTCTGTCAGTGAATGGTGCAAGGCGTCTTTATTGCTGTGTCGTTCTGGAGAGAAGAATCTGCAGGGCACTACGTCCAACAGGACTTAACCAAATTAACCCTTAAAATAGCAATTTTTCAACTGTGTTATGTAAATAAAGCCAGGTCTGAACCAGACAAGTGTCAGAAATATGTGTCATATGACTAATATGTGACTCACCAGAAAAGGAATAAGCATATTCCTGTGAAACAGTCACATGAATATAAAACTGTAAAATCATAACCAGGGCTGAAAACAGGAGCCTCCCTTTCCCTGGGTGAGTAACATTTCATGCAGGAACCGTAGGCCTCGCTGGTGGGGGTGGGGTGTGGGGGGTGTGGGGGAGGGTATGGGCTGCATGTGAATGGGGCAGGGCCCACCCAGCTCTAGCCCATAGGTAGCTGGTGCTTCTCCACCATCAGGGAGCCACAGGATAGGTGGGTCTTCTCATATTTCAAGAAAGGATGTGAATCTGGATGTTTTTAAGTGCAATTCTCCATTTTTTTTTTAACTTGGCAGCTAATTTAAAAATTGGAAATACATGATGAAGGACTGATGTGAAAGGAGTGCACCCATGTCCTAGATGAGGGCCATGTATAAAAGCTACGTGAGTTGACTTTAAAGGTAAAGCTTTTCTGCTAGCTGTAATTTCTGATACCACACAATTCTAGAAAGGCAGAGGAAATGATGCTACAACTCACTTATTAAGGGTAACATATTAATACAGAATTTTCCAGTTTATAAAGCCTATTACCCATCCTATTCCCGTACCCTTGCATCATGGCCTAGCACTGTGTAAGGTGGTAGAAGCTGGGGGTGGGTACATAAGAATTTCAAACAGTCACAATCACTGAGGCCAGAGGAAGAGGGGAGACAAGACATCGGTGCACAAAAAAGTTAAGTAATATCTATGAGTTCTTTGATAAACAGAATGGACCCCGTACTTGGCATTGCTTTTATTAATACTTCTTAGGATATTACCTTGTTTTTATTTAAATCTGTCATTAAAGTGTATATTATGGTGTTTTAAAAACCTCTTGTTTCACTAGGGTGTGCAAATAAAACACACAACAAGATGATTGCCTGTGTGACCCGATAAATCTGAGGACCTTCCAAGAGCCCAAAAATTCTGGCACTGAACCCCAGTTGGAGTCCACTAAGATTGCAATAATCCTAATATATATTAATGAAAATGTAAGAACATGTTCCAGAATCCCTGTGACTTTTGCCAACATCACTGTCAGAAATGAGTCATTTGTGAAAACACTAGTAATGAAAATGGACACGAAGGAAGTTGTCTAATCCCTCCACCTGTCACTGTGGAAAGAATGTTTGGTACAATTTAATTTGGAGATTTCGTTTCACTGGTTTAAATTTGCTCCATGGAATTTGGGAAAGTTCTAAAATAAAAATAATACACTGTTGCCTCCCCCTAGCTTCCCTTCTTAGATGAGCAATCCACAGCAGTTTTACCAAGCTTGGCGTGAGCTGGCTCCTTTTACCAACCATCCTCTCCCTAACTAGTAAGTTAAGGATTATTTGAGGTGTTCCAGCAAAATTCTACCAGTGGATATTATGAGCAAGGAGGTGATAAAATAGACTATTCCAATAGTGATCCTTCAGGAGTGTTGGAAACCTCCCCAGCTTTCACTCTATATGGTAAGGGAGGCTAATTCTGGTGGAAATGTGAAGAAAAGCTTTTGATTTTTCTAATTTACTCAATTCAGCACAGTAGATAGGATTTCCAGAGATTGAGGACTCCCTTGGCATCAGAAGCTGAACAAAATCAAGGTCCCCAGCCATAGCCCCTGTGGAACTCCAGGGGGACTCAAGAATTCTCCTAGCCTGGTGGGCTGCAGGGAAACACTTCAGAGAATCTGGATTCTTCCAAGTTGCCATTAAGGCAGGTTCTGGGCAGCTGGACTTCACCCAGTGAGAACTGTTAACTGTGAGGAAGGAGAAACAGAACAAGAAATCCTATGTAAATTTATGATTCCTTAACAAACTAGATGTCTTCATAAAGGCATAGTGGCCGCAAATGTCATGGTTCAGTGAGGAGATTCAAAGGTCTGACTGACAACCTGGGTTTGAAATTTGCTCTGCTCCTTCTTACTTCTTAATTTTGAACAAGTTACTTGTTTCTTAGTTTGTTCTTTTTTTTAAATCTTTAAAATGAAGATGGTAATAGTTTTACTTTATAGGGCTTTTACAAGAAATGTTACGTATGTAAATACATGTAACATACACAAAGACATTAGTTAATATATTTACAGTAGGTATTCAACAAATATGTTACCATCATCACTAGTAATGTTTACAGAAAGGAAGAGAAAAACCTTTTATAATTATCTGATTAAAAACAAAACAGCCCTGTCTCATTCACATCCGTATCATAAATATAGTTCATCCATCCATCTCCATGTAATATACGGATTTTCACATTGCAGGGGCAAATCTCATCCGAATATGTGTATGTCCACCTTTATTGAACACCTGGTGTGTACCAAGTAGTGCGCCTCCTCAAGACAGTCTTACCTAGACAATTTAACTAACCACACTCCTAGCATCCCCCATCCTCCTTAGCCTGCATTCTTTTTCCGTAGCATCAGTCACCTTCTTCCATATTATACAACTTACTTTTTTACGTGTGTACTCAAAAAATCATTCACTGAATAAAGTTTGACTTAATACTCATACCATTTCTACAAAGTAGGTATTACTGTCCCTTTCTGATAAATGAGTTAACTGAGGTGAAAAATGATGACTGAAGGGGCACCAGGCTGGCTCAGTCAATGGAGTATGCGACTTGTGATCTCAAGATGTAAGTTCAAGCCCCACGTTAGGTATAGAGATTACCTAAAAATAAAATCTTTAAAAAAAAAAGTGACCTGATACAATATCATCAGCTACGTACTAGGCTAGAGTTATGGCCCCAAAGATCAGCTCATAAAAGAATTCTGACATGTTCATGAGGTCATAAAAATACACAACATCTTTAAAGAAACGTCATTTACCATGTCAAGTTCCCACAAATAATTTACCTTTATCTGGATTACCTGAACCTATTTAATAATTTTTTTTTTAATTTAAAGATCTTATTGGTTTTATTCAGTGACTCATGAATCAGGCATCATCCAATCTAGTAGATACATAGGAGCTCAGAAGAGTTATACAGAGTAAAACAAAGAGCTGTACTTGCAGAGGGGAACAGGAATAGGGAAGTTGTATTAGGCAAAAAACAAAACAAAACAAAACACCAGACTGGTTATTGCAAGGTTGCCTTTTACTTTCCCTGAGGGAATAGCAGGGGTTTATCAGGCAGATGATCTAACTAGTGTTGATCAAAAGATTTCCGATTGGGGTGTTTAAGACTCCATTTCTGGGAGAGCTGAAACCGTAACTACGTCTTGGTGACTTGGGGCTTCAGATTCCACTTGGGGCCTGTTGTCTTGATTTTTGTTTTCATTTTTTTACTATCTTTGAATTTAAATTTAATTAATTAACATATAATGTATTATTAATTTCAGAGACTATTTCATATCCTTAAATCCTATCTACTGAATATCCCATTTTATAAATACCTAAGTGCTTTCTTTATAATTTACATGACATTATACCCATATAAAGATTTACAGCCTTAAATTTAAATTTCTAGGTTCAGACTCTCAAATCAGTGACAACAGATAATGGGATCAACTATCTCACAAGCCTAAGGCAACAGAACTCTGAGTTACTGTATATCCTTTAGGACAATACCTGCATTGTCTCAAAGAGAAACTCTTTGGTAATATACCAGACCAGGGTTGTAGTGGCTTTCTGAATGCTGGAAAACACAAATTCTGGTTGCAAATTCTGGTTTTGTGTTTTTGTATATGGGCATTGGGGAGTTCATAACTCAAAAAACTAAGAACCACAACTCCAGAATGTCAGGAAGAAGAAAAAGTTGTCCCTCTCCCCTTCCAAAAATGCTGATCCTTGAGTACTTGGGTCAGAAAATTACCAAATATTGTGATCATCTATGGAAGAAAATGGTCCTCTATCTAAGAAACACTGACAATTACCCCAACCTCCCATGGCAGTTAAGATCAGCATGCTCCTAAGTGGAAAGCCATTGAATTCCACCAAGTTCTATAGAAGAATGCAATAATCGGTGATGTGGCCTCACAGAACTTAAGTACTTGGTCATCAAGGCTTACACACTCTCCTTCAGCCATGCAGCAGGCCAGTGAGCTGGGGTTCTGAAAACACATGATCACCAACTCCTTCAAAATAGTACTGGACTGTATAGTAAATCCCTGCCTTTGAAAACAAAGCACTATATGCAGGATGTTACAATAGTTACACATTTGCAGAGGGCTGTTAATAGTTTCCAAGGCTTTATGACATTTACTATTTCATTTATCATCACTAGTACCTGAGATAGGCAGTCCTCTGTGCAGCTGTTATAATCTTTCTTTAATAAACAAGAAAACCAATCCTTAGAAAAATTAGCAACCTTTCCCCAAATCAGGTGGCTGGACTGGATCTGAGTGGACTAGGTTAGATCTTTTAATTTCTAATATCTGAGATTAACATAGTCTCCCATCATTATAATGGAGACAAAACAATGCAACAAGTGGCAGGTTGGGGAAAAACAACTGGATGGCGATGTGGAATTTATTACAATGAAATATGTCTTCCATTCTATTCCCAATATTTAGTATATTAATATATATTTTGCTTAACTTTCCAGCTTGCTCTAACATGCATTCCTTTATTGATTCAACAAACATATAACGATCATTTGCTAGGTGTCAGGCATCATGCTCAGAGCCAGGCTACACAGTGAAGGGAGCCTTGTTTCCAAGGAGCTTACATTTTGGGGGGTTATATTCCATCCACAGTTAAGTGGCAAAGTCCTTGGAGACATAGATACTATACTATGAAGAAATCTTTCTCTACCTGACTATAAATAACTATGGTCTTCAGATTTCCTAGATTTCTAGGAAACAGTCCAAGAGTTCTCTACCTCTCTGTTGTCTGTATACCATACCAATTCATTACTGATGGTGATTAGTTGTAATGTACACTCTTCTATATTCTCTTCCTTCTTCACTCCAACTCCCTTTACTACTCTGGACCAGTGTTTCTCAACCTGCTACTCTAGAGGAATTTCTAGAGAAAATCAACATCATTTTCCTTCAGCCTTTGATGCTTCCTCTGCATAGAGCTCTCCTTCCTTAAATGCCTTAAAATGAGTGTCTCCCCAGTTCAGCCACTTTCTTTCCTGGGCTAACAAAGGAGCCAGGCTCTGTGCCTACCTTAGTGGCAGTGGCCCTGCTACCTCTACAGTTTCCCTTTGGGGTGGCCCGGAACCATGTGTGTGACTTTAACTCAACTCTGTCCCTTATTCCACCCACTCTGGATACCCTTTGGCAGAGAAACACAAGACTGGATAAAGATCAGAAGTATACACTGCAGCCCTCCTTGGGCTTGGATTCAAAGCATCAATTTGTCTCAAGTCTTCTGCGTGCAGAGCACTGGAGAGTCTCAGTGATTGCAAAGATCCAAAGGGAACAGACAGGATGTGGCAAAATCTAGAGGTGGCATTCCCTGTCTATTCTGGGGAGGGCCATGTGAGTTGAGAAAAAGGGTTTATTTGTTGCACACCTTGTGAAATACCGCTGAACAGGGTGTACTCAATATGTGGGACACAATCCCTCCCCATCCTATTTGTTGTTACTGATGTTGTTTAGAGATTTTATTTATTTATTTTTTTGACAGAGAGAGAGGGAGAGAGAGAACAAACAGGGGGAGCGGCAGAGGGAGAGGTAGAAGCAGACTCCCTGCTGAGCAGGGAGACCAAAGCAGGGCTCCATTCCAGGACTCTAGGACCATGACCTGAACCAAAGGCTTAACCAACTGCGCCACCCAGGCGCCCCCCTCATCCCATTTGTTAGAGTGGTTTCCTGTGGCAGGAATTCAGAATCTCTAGCGGGCATGTACAAAGTGACAAGACCCTCCCAGCATGCTCCTCTGCAATGTCCCCAGGCTTACTGTAATACCCTACTAGAGAAAAACCTTCCGTGCTTCTTACTAAAAGCAGGATCATACATAATCTTCTGATTACAGAGGTATTAGTTTGAATATTAAATGTGGAAAGCATTTAAAAAATAGAGGAAGCAGTATACGAACATAATAATGATGCTATGACAAAGCACAGCTTACGTCTTAGAAGCTACAGAATAGTCTGGGACATACGAGAGGTAAATATACAGCCCGACCAGAGCAGGAGATTTCACACTTACTCAGGCCTCACTCTGCACTGGGCACTCCACTCTGTGTTCTGCATGTCTTAGCCCACTTAACCCTCACAATGATCTCATTAGCTAGGCACTGCTATTTCGCAAGGCAGAAAGTGACATGAATGAGGTCATGGCACGCTGCCCACGGCGGTGCCGTGGGTGAGCTACAGAGCTTGCACTGAAGTCAGCAGGCTGAACTCAGAGCCCAGGCCCTCACCTTTACCCTCCCGCCCCTTGCCTTACTGGTTGCCCCTTGTGTACCATCAGGGGCATGATGCCAGCTCAATTATCCTGATGGTAATTGTGCTTCTCAAAGTGGTCCTGGCAATTGCAAATTTATCCTCGAAATACCTACAAGAACAAGTGCATTCCTATAAAGCTGGTCATGTACAAGTGCTGGGGTGGGTGAGGTAGAAAGAAGCAGACTTCTGAATTAAAAATAATCCATTAGAATTTCTTTCCATCTTTGTCAAAGAGCATCCTACTGTGGTAAGCTCCTGTAACATAGACCAGAGGTCTTTGAAATCCTCAGAGGGCTTCTTCCTAATTGTACAAGTATTTGAATAACAAAAATGTTTGGTTTGGAGAACAAGTGCATTCATCATCTCCAAGAATGCTATGGAGTGCCCTTTCACACCTTCACCCCCAACATCTTCCCTCATGAACCGTTCCCCCCCCCATCTATGCAGCTCATTCAGCAAATATTTTTTGAAGGTTGATTATATTACCAGACTCTTTTCTAGGCACTAAGTGTACAAGAGCAAACAAATCAAATGAACATGTCATTCCTCATGGAAGTACATTTAACTGTCTGGAGACAATTTTAAAATGTTGAATGTTATACTATGCCAGAGCGCAGGCTTTGGACAAAAAACAAGTGGATGAATTTTGAAGGTAGATCTGCCAACTAGTTGGGTATGAGGTGTGAGAAAAAGGTATGTGTCAAGGTTTTTGACCACCAGTACCCGGTAGAATTCCTCATTTACTGAGGCAGGCAAGAGCATGAGAAGAGTGGGTAGAGATCTGAGGTAAAGATCTTGAGCATGATTTAGGACATGTTAGAGTTGAGATACCTATTTGACATCTAAGTTTGGGTTTCCCCACAAGCAGAGCCCGAGACAAGTATTTGAGTGTAAGTCGTTTATTTGGGATGCAATCCCAGAAAATACTGTAGGGACTGAAGAAATGCGACAAGCACAGGATGGGCTCCACGTAGATCATACTACCAAGCCAGCTGGCACCACGGGTAAATGGAACTTGATCTCTGGAAACCCTGGGAAACAGAACATACCACTATGCAGGGACACAGAGGTCCCTAAGGTGAGGGAGCAGAGCATTTACCGATCAACCCCTATTAGTCACTGGTTGAAGGGTACTTTGAGAGAGAGTTAACTCAGCTTCATACATGGGCCACGTAGGCCACAGAGACTCTAGCAGATGAGAAAGTCTTCTGGCAAAGTCATAGATATTTGCAATTAGAAGTCAAGCTGTATGTTAACTAACTTGAATTTAAATAAAATCTTCAATGGAAAAAATAAATAAATAAAGAAAGAAAGAAAGAAAGAAAGAAAGAAAGAAAGGAAGGAAGGAAGGAAGAAATAAATCAGGTTAAAATGCATAGTTCTGAGAAAATATGGAGAGGGCAACAACACTGTCTATCCCAACAGGCAAATGGAGATTTTGAGTAGGCTATTGGATATACATGACTGGATTTTCAGGGAGATGTCCAAATATAAATTGGAGAATTATCAATTATTGAAAGATTTTTAAAGCCATGAGACTGAATGGAATGACCAAGGAAGGAAGTTAAATGGAAAAGAGATGTTATCTAAGGACTGAGCTTGGCCGTATGCCAATACTTTGAAGTTGCAGAGAGGAGGAACCATCACCCCAGAGAATGAGAAGAGGTAGCTAGTGAGGTAGGATGAAAGCCAGCAGAGAAGTTTCCTAGAAGCGAAGAAAGTGTCTTAAAGAGAAGGAAGTGATCAGATGTGTCAAATGTCAGGTCAAATAATAAGAGGACTGCAGACTGTAGGATTTCACCATGTAGAGGTTTGTGTGTCCTTGTAAGAGCAGCAGTGCACCAGCGGTAAAGGAGATGCCTGCCTGGAGGGATCACATGTGGGAGGGATGGGGAGGCTTCGGGAACAGCTCTTTAGGAGAGCTTAGCGGTGATGGCGGGCAGGGGAAACAGAGAAATGAGCCAGAAGCTAGAGGAAGACGGGACAAAGAGTAGTTTTTTGTTTTTTTTTTTAAGGAAAGGAGAAATTACACACAGGAGTGCTAATTGGAAGTACCCACAAAGGAGAGGAAAACTAACAAAAGGAGAAGGGAGAAATGCTGGATTGAGGACCAACTGTTGGAAAGACCAAAAGGATCTAGTGCACACATCAAGAGGAGAGCCTTAGATAGGAATACAGGCAGTACATGCCAGGACGGAAGACAGCGGAAGCAGCAGGTGCATAGATGTCGTGGGAGGGACTTCTGAGTATGGTCAGAAACTGACAGTGTTCATCTGGCTCTCCAGCTTGGAACTCTCCTCCAGGTACACTCTGGTGTCCCCGGTCACCAGGAGGAAATGTCTTCTTCATGATAATAATGTTGCCCCAATTCCCTCATCCCGTGTCTGTTTCCCAGTGACAACTTGGATTTATGGGACTGTCATTAAGTCATTGAACTTCTGAACTGGGAGGGCCCTAAGCAAAGCATGTCCTCCATTTCCTTCTCCTCACATAGACTATGCAGTCCCTCTACAACATTTACAAGAAGTGGCCAGTCAGCTTCAGTTTGCAATCTTCTGGAATGAGGAATGCAAAGGCCCTGAAGTCCTTTAAAACCTTTTTCTTTTCTCTTCTTTGCAGAGGTCTCACTTTGTCTTCCCACCCATATAACCTTTTTCTATCCCCACAATTTCAGAAGATTGTGCACACCACCAAATAATTTATCAACTATGATTATTTGACCACCAAAAATGTAGGCTCAGGGAGCAGGAAAACTTTGTCTCTTGCACCCACTGCTAGATCCATGGTTCTTAGAAGAGCACATAGTAGGCGCTTTGTAAATATTTGATGAATACCCAAATAAGAGGCTTCCGGGTAACATCTCCATTGACGGAGGTATTTCTGCAGTTCAGTGAACACTTCATACGCATACCGTAGGCTCCTTCCTTGCACCTTGATCCTCTCTTGGGTTAGCTTTCACCTGTTGTTACTGCCCACAGCCGTGCCCTGCCTACCCAGGTAAAATGGGAAGCACTCAAACCAACCTGAGCCCAACAGATGACTTCTCTTAGACGTGTGACTCTTAAAGACAGTGACAGAGAGTCTTGATCCATCCCAGCAGAAGCACCTAAAGAAGAGCGTCTAAGACAAAGGTTCCTATAGCTCCTGATGTCTGCATCCTGCTTCCTGCCTATCACAGAGGCATCGAATGCACGCCTATATCTGGTTTTCCTCTCTGTGCTTCTAAGAGGATATTATCTCCATGGATTGTGGGTGGAAATTGCAAGTCATTTTCTGGCTGCATCACTTAATCACCAGGAGGAGACCCTGCAGGGCTTTCTTTCCCTGCTGCCACAAACCATAAGCATTGGTTAGATGGTCTGAAATAACTCTGAGGGGCAGGTTTTCACACTCTCTACCCCGACATGTAACATGGATGACAGACTGCATTCTCTGTGGTTTTCCAACAGTCTTTCCTCGAAGAGAGCTTGGGCATTTTCCAGTAAGTTCCCTATTTCTTAAGAAAGCCAAAGCTCATGTCAGTTTGCTGCAAAAGCTTCTATGTGTCATTTCAGTTAAGATTAAGGGTAAAGTTCTGCTTCTTGCCTTGAAAAGCTTTTGCTAGGAGCCTGTACTTTACCTACCTACTTTTATTTCCAGATCTTTCTCTATCCTGATGTTGGAATCTATCCTTGCTTTTTCTTACCTTGTGATGTCTAAGTATTTGGACTTGAGAAGGCATTTTTCCTCTCTGGTCTCTGATATCACACCCCTCTTCTCCATTCACAGACAGGGCTCCCCAGAAACTCTCCTACCATCATCACTTGTGATGTAGGGATCAGCCAATCACAGAACCATCTCCCCTCTCCCTGACCTTCCCGCTGACGCTTTTCAGTGGTTTGTATGAACAGGTAGACGTGGACGGCTTCACTGTTTTCACACCCATATTAAAAAGTAACTTTCCTCGGGGCAGAGACTGAATGCATTTATTTTTATCTGAGCATATAGCTTTCATACAAATACTCATGGAAGGGGAGGGAGAGAGGAGTAGCCACATCAAGTGATTTAACTATGGGGTTAATGGACTGTGGGCTATCCAGTCATGCCCTCTCTCACTGCCGCGCCCATTCTCTAATAGGTGCTCATGGTTTTCATATTCAGTGCATGCAATGGGTTTAACAAATAAATATTTAGAGGGACTGTCCTCTCTAGAGAGAGAGGACAGTCCCTCTCTAGGGACAGGGACTGGGCAAATAATTTTCTCTTAGGTAGGACAGCAAGCTCTATTCTTTGTTTTTCTAAGTGGTTAGATACAATACGTGTTAGTGTGTAAATTTAGAACAGTGGGAAGGTTGGTAAATACTGCCTTATACAAAAAAAAAATTTTTTTTTTTTTTTTTTTGGTACTAACTCCCACATTCTACTAATCTTTTTTTCCCTCCACATAGTGAAGCAAAAACAGTCCATAAGGGCTACACAGCCTTTCAGATTCAGAGTCCCTCTTCGTCCTCTTTAAAGTTCCAGAAAAGAACAGGGGTGAGGATCAAGGGGAACACCATGGGACTTCTTAGAAGTAAAGGAGAAGCTCAAAGGCTGTGCTGTCATACGTCACAGAGTCTCCTGGCTCTTCCATGCCTCCTCCCTTTTGTCTGATGTCTTTTCAAATCTAATGAGCATCACAGGATAAAGGCTAAAAGATGTCCTTGGCTCTACAGCTCTCTAATCTGGCCGATCGTCAAAATCAACTGGGTCAGGGGGCACCTGGGTGGCTCAGTGGGTTAAAGCCTCTGCCTTCGGCTCAGGTCATGGTCCCAGGGTCCTGGGATCGAGCCCCGAATCAGGCTCTCTGCTCAGTGGGGAGCCTGCTTCCTCCTCTCTCTCTGCCTGACTCTCTGCCTACTTGTGATCTCTGTCTGTCAAATAAATAAATAAAATCTTAAAAAAAAATCAACTGGTCAGATTTTTAAAAACACCAATGCTCCAGGACCACCTCTTGTCTCCTGGGACCCAGTGGGCCTGGTAAATGGTATGGTTAAAACATCTTTTGGGGACCTGGCTCCTTGGGTTTGCCAACAGCTACTTTAGAGTCTAATGATCGATTTTCAGAAAGATGTGTGTGTACACTGAAGTTGAATTTGGTCCTATTTTAAACACACTTTAACCATAATTACATGTAAACACACTTTAACCATAATTACATGAATGCTTTAGTGAATACTTTCTTTTAAAAGAATTCTTTCTAAAAGGTGTGCAGTGGAGGACAGTGAGAGGTACAGGCCTCCAGTTATGAAATGAGTAAGTCAGAGATATCAAAGGCACAGCATAGGGAAGAGTTTGTGGTATTGTAACAGCGTCATATGGCGAAAGGTGGTAGTCACCCCGTCATGAGGTGACACCCGTCATAGAGTTGTCAAATCACTATGTTGTATACCTGAAACCAACATAACATTGTGTCTCAATACACTTCAAGTGAAAATAAATAAAAGGTGTGCAGTCATCTTTAAATCTACCTGTTTTATCTATTCAAATTTAGACTTAACTCATTTAAAGTAGTTATTTCCAAGATAAGAAACTCAAGTCCATGCAGCTATGGTACTTCTGAGAGACAGATGACTTTCTGATGAAACAATGTACATGACCACAACAAGAAATAAAATTCCCAGTGACGTGTTTAACCCCATATACCTCTCCTATAGCCTCATGTAGGCTTATGAAATCAATTATAAGGCAGTATCAATTTTAGACTGTGAAGCAAAGATGGAGTTAAAAGTACTATGGCTAAAGAAATTATATTAAATGCAGACAAAGATTTGCCAGTAAATGTTCATTGCAACATTATTCGCAGTAAGGAACAATTAGAAGCAATGTCTAACAATAGAGTAGTGGTTAAATAAAAGAACTATATCCCTGTGATGGAATATGTAACAGGCGTTAAGTCAATTATTTTCAAAAATGAGAATAATTACTTCTTTAAGTTTTGTAACAGTTAAAATGTCAGTAGAGGAAAATCCCACTGTAAAGTTAAACCAGGCTCATTAAAGAAAAAAAAAGAAGAAGAAAGAAAGAAAAGAAAAGTCACCATAGCCACCACACGGTGCCATTCACCAGTCTTGCTTGTGATCCAGAATTTGTTTTCTCTCTTCCACCAGGTGGACCCACACAACTCATCCCTTCTGATAAACACATTAGCCTGTCCTTGAGTTAGCAGGAGCTAAGAAACAAACCCGATTTTTTCAGGAGAAAAAATAAAGTTCATATTCTACATTAAAATATACTGTTTTATCTCAACTACCAGTTAAAACTCAGGAGTGACCTGATTTCATTCAGATATGAATACTGTATGCACCTCACTTCTGCAGAGAAACCATGTGAGCCATAGTATAGAGAAAAGAAGAAGGAAATTGGCTCATCTCCCCCTTCATCACAGATAGGGTCACCACCTTCTTCCTTTGTAAACCACATTTTCAGTCTCTTAATAACTCATCTGAACAATTCAGGAAATATATCCGTGTAGGTAACTCAATTTCTTCTTGTTGCAGCCTAAGCTCATTTTCCATTGTGTTGAGCTCAGCGTAGATGGACATCATTTAGTTACCATTCATCTCATGATTAAAACTAATTAAGACACTCCTCCATCTCTGCCATGATAAGCCAATGCAAATGCGCCTGCTTCCTTATTGCTCTGCTTCCAAATTGGAAAAAAAAAAAAAAAAGGATAAAGAAGTAATTCAGGGCTTTATTCAGAATGACTAGGGATTTCCTGTTGCAGACATATGCCGCTTAATTATATGCAAAATACTTTAATACAATGTGGAGAGAAAGTGATGCAGTTCTTTTCCTTTAGAACTTTACCTTAAATAAAATACATATCCATTTAATCCCAAGTACGAATTTTGCAAAGGCTGTGTCTACAGGCAGATGTTGGCCTCGTACATATAGTGTGTGTTCTTTTCTGACTTCTAGAACATCTAGCCATTCTTGCCAGTTGCCCCTCTTTGCAGTCACCTCATAGTTGGCCCAGCTAAAGGGACACATGGAGGGGGAACAGAAGGGAAGGGCAAGGCTGCTTAAAGTGGCAACTGTCAGTATTGCCACATTTGCTTGGCAGTAGCTACTGAGAGGGGGGAAAAAAAGGAACACAGGCAGATGCCCAGGAAAGACCCAATACAGATACAGAAATAAAAGCACTCTTTTCTAAATTCTAAACCATATTAAATAGAGGCATCGTTCTATTTTGATCATTGTCTTCTGCAAGGACGAGTCGGAGGCTGCGGGCGGTGTGCTCCTTCTGGGGTTTCTGCAGAGGCCGTTTCATTTCCACCCTTCTGAGAATCAGAGCTTTAAGATAGTATCAGAGGAATCACCGAACTGTGAAAAGTGATTACAACACAAAGAGAATGGAGCTGTTGGGAGAAATAAGGATAAACCACACCATTCTAGTGTTAGAACTCAGAGCAAATTTGAGGCTCGTTCGGGCCGGGTCTATTTAAAGTACGTATCCACATCTATACCCCTTGCAGGATCTGAAGCATAAAAAATTAGACCCAGAGATATTTTTTAAAGGCTTTTTAAATCTTCTAATTCTGATAAAGAACTCCAAAATAGAGTCATGTGGAGATACATCTGCAGTCCCCAAATCTCCATAGGGTATTTAAAGTAAATTTTCTTTTCTTTTCTACAGAAAAGGCCAAAAAGACAAAGATGTTCTGCATATTCTTTTTTTTTTTAAGTTATTTATTTACTTATATGACACACAGAGAGAGATCACAAGTAGGCAGAGAGGCAGGCAGAGAGAGCGGGCAAGCAGGCTCCCTGCCGAGCAGAGAGCCCAATGCTGGGCTCAATCCCAGGACCCCGAGACCACGACCCGAGCTAAAGGCAGACGCCTAACCCACTAAGCCACCCAGGTGCCCATGTTCTGCTGTATTCTGAATCTGGGATACTATTTAATTTCTAATTATTCTGCTCTTTTCTTTATTTCTACCAGTTGTCCACTAGTGATACATAATACATATTGTTTAGCTGTGTTTTGTTTCATTTCCTTAGCTCAGAGCTCACTGAATTTCAAGAGAGGGCGGAAATTAACACTAAGCTATAAAAGGTTAAAAAAACAGGTGACAGCAATTAGGTTGATTTCTATTCATATTCATAGCTCTTATACAATGTTTGTAGTTTGGGGGACGTTGGGTACCAATTATCTTGTACTTTTTGTCACCTAATAAAGATTTTACCAACACTCAACCCAATTTACATGACTTCACATATTTAGTTTGACTACATTAATAATTTAATAAATTATTTAATTTTAAAGTGCATGGCAGTGAAAAAGATGTCCCCTGATAAAAATGATCTACATAAAATAGCATCCCAAGGTCACTAGAATTCTTCCCTCCCCTTTTACTTCACAAGGTATGTATTTGTGTAGTTAAACTTTTCATCCTTAGCGATCCTACTTCCTTTCCCTGGTTTCATGAGCCTTAAGCCCACTAGGAGTCCAAAAGGTAAAACGAGGTGGCCAGTTCAGAGCAGGGGGTGGTTCTTTCCTTGGGAAGGTCTCTAATGAGTCTGTAAGGTGCTGGCCCAGGGCCTCCCTGGCTCCAGGATGTGCAAAGGATAGTAATGACCTCACATGTTCCTAATGCTGGATGATGGATTTCAGAAGTCTTTTATGATCCAGTAAAATTGTTCTTATCTAATTTAACAAGGGAAAGTGAGAAGGGCTTTATCTTAAAAATGAAAACAGGGCCAAGGACTGTCCCCTTCTATTGATAAAGACATGGGCAAGTTAACATTTTATGAGCATAGAAATAATCATCTAAACTCAAGGTTTTTATTTATTACCTGGGACTCCCTAGGCCAAAGTCAGGAAATTATTGACTCCCCTCCAAAAAAAGTATGTGTCTATAGATACAGATACAGGGAGGGAAGGCAGAGTCTGTCACTCTCATCAGATACTCAGAGATCTGAAATGTTGGCCTTATATACCCTTAAGTTCCCACTATTAATATCCCTTTCAAGGAGACACTTGGATTTTTATTAAAGCTCAATAATATAATAATAATAAAATAATAAGTCTGGAGACTTTATGCCACTTTGAGAAAGGAAACATTTGGCAAGGGGTGTCTGTGTGTGTGCCTGAGGGCTGTCGAGGAAAAAGCACATTCTGGGGTATGAGATGTTTCCCAAGTCGGCAGTAGGGGTCCCTGGACACCCAGGATCAGGCATGAGGTTGTGGGTGACAGAGAGAGTGAGGGCTACAAGTATGAGTCCGAAAGCCAAACTTGTCTACTTTATATCTAACCTCTAAGCCGTTCAGAAAAAGAAAAATTTTTGTTTTCTCAAAGGAATAATGCTACTGTCTGATATAATTCATACACATACACATGAACAATTTCTCCACAGAGAAGGAGTTTTTTGTTGGAGCTCAAAAAATGTATTTTGATAGCAGCTCAGAAAAAGGAGTTGTTTTTTTCTTTTTATTATTTATTGTTTGTTTGTTTCAAGTTTTTATTTTTTCAAAGGCATTTAAACGTAATTATACACACACACAAATTATATACAATTACTCACACTCTATAGAACAAATGATTTCTGCAAAGCAGAGGATCTATTTTTGGCAGCACTTAACCTGAAAGATGTTTTCTTCCAGGTTCTATTCCCTGCCAAGGAGAAAAGTCAGACCTGGACCGTCTCTCTATGGCAGGGAGAATGAGGAAAGTCAGTCCATCTAAATTCTAGCCTTTAGAAACAGCTATAAGATAGCAAATAAGGACAGAGTCAAAACTGTGTAACAGAGGCAATGAAGACAGCTCTTACAAGTTTGACCTTTGAACAAATGTGGATGATGTGATCAGAGTTTTAATGAACCCACCAGTCTTCATTCAACCTTACCACCATGAAATAAGCAGGTAGAGGAAGACATCAGCCACTTGATCATTATCCTTTTTTTTCTTGTAGTACTTTGTAATTTTTCATAAGTAATTCTATGTCTTGTGGTACTTTGTCAGCAATTTGTAAGTTTTTGTTCATTCAACCCCAATAAAAATCTTATGCGGTAGGTTCTATTATTATCCCTAATTTACAAGTGAGTCAAATAAAGCACAAAGAGGTTGAGACATTTGCCCCAAGTTGCACAGTTACCTGTAGGTGGCAGAGATAGAGTGTCAACTCAGGCTCGGTCACAGAGGCCAAGAAGACTAGAATTTTAAGGACCAGTAATCCTAAATGACAACTACAGCAGAAAAACCCCATCAGAAAATGTTCTTGGGATTTTGAAGTTTTATGATCACTGGTACATTACTGAGAATATTTTAAATCCAGTTTAGGAGGACAGGGAAACCTGGGGACAGAGATCAGGCTAAAGTCACATGCGATAGGCTGGGAAGTAAGGTTGCTTCTAGATCGAGGTTGCAAAAAAGTGAGGTTAAGAAGGGAGGGGGAGGCACTGGGTAGGGGATCCTGGGGTGACCCAGGCTTAATTGGAAGAGAACCCAGGCTAGACTGGAAAAGAACTGGGCATATTTGCAGGAGGACGGGAAAGAATTTAGGAGAAAAATTAAAAATCCAAGTATGAGAGGGAAGCCTTAAAACCAGGGATCTCACTTCCACATAATGTATCCCTTGATTCAAGAAATGACAGAAACTGATATCTTACAACAGAAAACAGAAAGTATATATAAGACCAATACACTATCCCACCAATGCATTTCCTGAAGAAATGAATTTACTTCTGCTAGGACACAAACACACAATGCCAAGATGGCGACCATTATTTCTGGTTTGGTGAGACTTGGAGAAATTTTTATGTTCTCTCTCTCTCTCCCCCATTTTTTTTTTTTTTAAGATTTATTTATTTTAGAGAGGTAGAGGGGCAGAGGAGGAGAGAGAAAGAGATAATCTACGGCAGACTCCCCAGTGAGTGAGGGGGCCTGAGGTGGGTCTCGATCCCACAACCCTGAGATCATGACCTGAACCGAAATCAAGACTCGGACACTCAACTGACTGAGCCACCCCGGTGCCTCAATTTTTATGTTCTTTTTGCTTACTTACATTTTCTAAAATTAACATACATTTTAAGGAAAAAAGTAACACCGGAGTATTATAAAATAAGTTTCAAACTGCATTTTAAGACAATTGTGAAAGAATAGCTTGCGCATATCTACAGACACAAGCTGATGCTTTTGACCCCACAGCTCAGGCCCAGCTGTGGCCCTGGGAATTGGCCGAGAGCACGTCCCAAGCACCAACCATGTATTCAGTGAGGAAAGCATTCAGTGCTGAGATAAAAAAAAAAAGGAAGCCTTCCTTGACCCAGTTTGCCACATATCAGGTAGATGGCAAAAGCTCCTGAGTGAGGTCCCTGATCCTGGGGCCCACTGGTCCTTCCCTCTTGGTTTCCAGGCACACACTTCACAAGGCTGAAGAAAGGAACCGCTGCTCAGGGGCTCGACATCAAGAGAAGCCTCTAAAACCAGTTGAAGAGAAACAATCTGTCTTGCTAAAGACAAAAATATCCAGCGGGTGCTCTCAGGGAAGACGGTCAGGCAATTGTGGGGACACTGACAGATGGCTTCATTGTGTGAGCTGGACTTTCCTTTGATGATGAAACAGTAAGACAACAATGAACTCTAAAGTCCTTAAGTCTAGCTGACCAAATAAAATATAAAATTCTCACTCCCACCCCCTCCCCCATGCCTTCTAGATTCTCTCCTACTGCCCATGGCATTCCGATTCTTCCATCCAGTCTTTTCTTGGCTGCCCCCATCTTGCTCCATCCTGTTTTCTGAATGCTCTGTTCTTGTCAAACACTACAGTCTTGAGTTCTCCCCTTCACAAACAACACTTTCCATTTTCCTCCAAACACCAAATTTTCCCACCATTTTCTTTCCTTTTTAAAATCCAGATTCATACTTCCAATCACAGCATTTTCTCTTTTTGGCTACCACTAAATATTTTTCCTGTTAAGTTCCATGCTTCTCCTCTGACCCCATGATTTTTTAAGCTTTTCTCTCATTTGTGTTCATTGTCGGTTTTCCCTTAAGGTGGTGACGTCATACTTGGCAAGCATGCGACTCCCCCTAGACCAGAGTGCCTGCCTCAGTTCCCCACGTAGCCACTGAATACGAAGATGACCTTAGAAATACAGTAGGTTCCATTCCAGACCACCCATGAATGATTTCACAATAAAGTGAGTCAAATGAATTTTTGGTTTTCCAGCACATGAAAAAGTTATGTTTATACTATGTTGTAGTCTAGTAACATCTTTTAAAAGCCAACAGGTACATCTTAATTTAAAAATCACTAAAAAAAAAAAAGCTAACCATCATCTGCACTTTGGAGGGTCTCCTCTCAATGTTGATGGCTGCTGATCGATCAGGTTTGCTGACCACAGCAATTTCTTAAAATGAGACACCAGTGAAGTCTGGAGCTTCGACTGAGTCTTCCTTTCGTGAATGGTTTCTCTGTAGCATGAGATGCTATTTTATAGCATTTTACCCATAGTGGAACATCTTTCAAAATTGAAGTCAACTGTCTCAAACCCTGTTGCTGCGTTATCAACAAAGTTTATGTGATATTCTAAATCCTTTGTTGTCATTTCAAGTCTTCACAACATCCTCACCAGGAGTAGATTCCATCTCAAGAAACCAGTTTCTTTGTTCATCCATACAAATCAACTCCTCAACCTTCTAAGTTTTATCATGAAATTGCAGCAATTCAGTCACTTCTTCAGTCTCCATTTCTAACTCTAGTTCTGTTATTATTTCCATAACACCCGCAGTTCCTTCCTCCCCTGAAGCCCTGAACCCCTGAAAGTCATCAGTGAGAGCTACAATCAACTTCTTCCAAATTCCAATTAATGAGGATATTTGACATTTTCCAATGAATTGTGAATATCCTTTTTCTTTCTATTAAAAAAAAATGTTTTAAGTAACATTCACACCACACATGGGGCTTGAACTCACAACCCCAAGATCAAGAATAGCATGCTCTACTGACTGAGCCAGCCAGGTGCCCCTAAATCACAAATATTTTTTATTATTAAAATGCAATTAGCTGATATATAGTACATCATTTGTCTCATATGTAGTGTTCAAAAATTTATCAGTTGCATGTAACACCCAGTGCTCATCACATCACGTGCACTCCTTAATGCCCATCACCCAACTACCCCATCTCTCCCCAGCTCCCCTCCAGCAACCCACAGTTTGTCTCCTCTAGTTAAGAATCTCTCATGGTTTGTCTCCCTCTCAGATTACATCTCATTCAGTTTTCCCTCCCTTCCCCTACAATCCTCTGTGCTGTTCCTTATATTCCATATGAGTGAAACCATATGATTGTTGTCTTTCTCTGATGGACTCCTTCCCTTGACATAGCACCCTCCAGTTCCATCCATGTTGATGTAAATGGTAAGTATTCATCCTTTCCGATGGCTAAGTAATATTCCATTGTATACATGGGACCACATCTTCTTTACTCATTCATCTGCCAATGGACACCTCAGCTCTTTCTACAGTTTGGCTCCTGAATCACGAATATTCTTAATGGCATCTAGAATGATGAATCCTTTCCAGTTGGTTGTCTGTTTACTTTGCCCAGATCTATCAGAGGAATCACGATTTAGCCTTAGGAAATATATACATATATCTTTAAATAATAAGATCTGCAACTCTAAATGACCCTTTGATCAAAGCCTGCAGAATGGATGTTGTATGAGCAGCCATAAAAACAATAATCTCTTTATGCATCTCCATCAGACTCTTGGGTGGCCTGGTGCACTGCCAATGAGCAGCAATATTTTAAAAGGAATCTCTTTTCTGAACAATAAGTCTTGACAATGGGCTTAAAATACTAAGTAAACCATGCTGTAAACAGATGTGCTGTCATCCAGGCTTTGTTGTTCCTTTTATAGACCATGGGCATTAGAAGATTCAGCAGAATTCTTAAGGGCCCTAGGGCCTTTGGAATAGTCAATGAGCTGTGGCTCCAACTTCAAGCCACCATGTTTGTTAGCCCCTAACAAGAGAATCAGCCTAGCCTTTGAAGATTTAAAGCCAGGCATTGACTTCTCCTCTCCAGCTATGGAAGTCCTAGCAACTTCCTCCAACAGGAAACTGTTTCCTGTACATTAAAAATCCATTGGTTAGTGTATCCACCTTCATGGCTTCTAGGTTTTAGCAAGCCAACTTCGTGGCTTCTAGATCTTAGCTAGATCTCTGGATAGCCTGCTGCAGCTTCTACATTAGCACTTGTGTTTTTAAGTTATGGACACAGCTTCTTTCCTTAAATCTCATGACTAACTTCTGCTAGCATCAAACTTTTCTTCTGCAGCTTCTTTACCTTTCAGCCTTCAGAGAATTGAAGAGAGTTGGGGCCTTGCTCTGGAGTTGGCTTTGGCTTAAGGAAATGCTGTAGCTGGTCTGATCTACTGGACCACAGAAACTTTCTCCATATCAGCCATAAGACTGTTTTGCCTTTTTTTTTTTTTTTTTAATCATTCGCATGTTCACTGGAGTAGCACTTTCATTTCCTTCAAGATCTCTTCCTTTGCATTCACCACTTGCCTAACTAGCATGAGATCCAGCTTTTGGCCCATCTCAGCTTTCCACAGGCCCTCCTCACTAAGCTCAATCATTTCTAGCTTTTGATTTGAAATAAGAGACATGCGACTCTTCCTTTCACTAGAACACTTAGAGGCCACTGTAGGGTTACTAACTGGCCTAATTTCAATATTGTTCTGTCTCAAGGAATAGGGAGACCTGAGGAGAGGGTGAGGAATGGGGGAATGGCTGGTGGCTGGAGTGGTCAGAACACACACAATGTTGATCAATTAAGTTTGCTGCCTTAAATAGATGCTGTTCATGGTGCCCTAAAACAATGAAAGTGGCCACAAAGATCACTGACCACGGTCCCCATAACCAATATAATGAGGAAAAGGCTTGAAACATTACAAGAATTACCAAACTGCGAACACAGCCATAAGTGAGCAAGTGCTATTGGAGAAATGGCGTGAGTGGACTTGCTCAATGCAGGCTTCCCACAAACCTCCCACTGGTAAAATGGAATATCTGTGAAGGGCACCGAAGGAAATGAAAGCACAATAAAACAAGGTGCACCCATACTTTCCACATATCGGGAATATACTAGGGACACCAAAAATGAATAAAGCATGGTATTCTCTGTCTTCACAGAATTGTGGACATATGTGAACAAGTAATTCCCAAGCATCCTGGTAAAGCCTAGTGCAGAAAGATGTATTCCTGAAGGGGCACAGTAGCTAAAAGCAGGTTGCCCGTAACTGTCAATAAAGTAGCACTTCATTTGTCCCCTGACCTGCCTCTATCCTTGACTTCCTGTATGCTACTTTGTCTTGCCTCATTTTTCAACCTCTGTCCCATAGCTCAAAAATGGTTATATTCTGAGCTGTTATATTCTACAGCCTGAGGTGCTGCTATGAACTGGTAGGAGAAGATGGACCTCTTCTACCTGCATCATGAGGTCTGCACACCTGTTCCCTCGTTTTTCTCTCCATTGCTGCTTTTTTCTGGAATCTTGGGTTCTACTTCTCTGCACACTAAGTATGATCAAACAGAGTTAACTAGTATGGTGAAGGGACAACAGACTATAATAAGCCTTCACCCACCCAGGAGGCACATGAACAGTATTCAGGTTAACTCAACATTAGTGGTTATCAAATGTTTGTCTGCCTCAGAATCACCCAGAACTCGTTTAGCAAACAGATTCCTGGGCACCTGTCTCGGGTTTGGATTCAGTAAGCTTTGACAAGGGTTTAAGGCTGTCATTTCTGGGGGCACCTGGGTGGCTCAGTGGGTTAAAGCCTCTGACTTCAGCTCAGGTCATGATCCCAGGGTCCTGGGATCGAGCCCTGCATCGAGCTTTCTGCTCAGCAGGGAGCCTACTTCCCCCTCTCTCTCTGCCTGCTTCTCTGCCTACTTGTGATTTTTTTCTGTCAAATAAATAAATAAAATCTTAAAAAAAAAAAAAAAGTTGTCATTTCTGGGGTGCCTGGATGGTTCAGTCAGTTAAGCGTCTGACTGGATTTCAGCTCAGATCATGATCTCAGGATCATGAGATCAAGCCCCACATCAGGCTCCACGCTGGGCATGGAAGCCTGCTTAAGATTCTTTCTCCCTCCCTCTTCCTCAGCCCTCCACTAAAAAAAAAAAAAAAAAAAAAAAGTAATGTGATTTCTAACAAGTTCCCAGATGATGATGATGATACTGATCTAGGGAGCACACATAGAGAATTGATATGGAAAGAAAAATACACATGAAAGTCACCTGCCCAGTGAATAGCATGCTGAATCTTTTTGTTATTGTTGTTATGTAATGTCAGTGGTGTCAGGGCATAGATCTGGCATATCAACATGAGCCAGCAATGGGAACACAATGGTGTTTTCTCAGCCCTGGTGGGGTCCATGCCACCCTGAGTTTCAGGTTCTACTTTTCGTGAAGTTGTAAGGTAGAGGAGACTGCACTAAAAGTTCCCTGTCCTTTAGAAGATCTTTATGTTGATTTTCTAAATAAATCCCTGATATAGGTTTGCTCTCTGACTCTTCCTAGAAGAAATTTCCCCTAGAGGTTTTAATGCAGAAAAATTTGAAGGCTTTGTTTGTTTGGTGTTTGTCCCCAAATATGTGGCAGTTGTATTTAAGTATGAAACCACCAAATCTGAGAGATTCGAAGCTTCACAGATGTTTGGTGAATTTCCAAAGAGAAAGTCAGTATATATTCCAAGAGCAGAGCGAAACAGAATTGTGTGCTTGTTTCTTTCCTTTGTTAGTACAAAAATAGATTTTTGTTTATTTGCTAGAAAAAAATTTCTAGCATGATTAAAAGGTTCAGACATTAAGTGGTACATTTTGAAAGTGCTGTGCTATATGGCTTCCATTAACATCTGTGGGAGTGAAATCCTCCGCATTGCTATGAAAATGTAATCTACTCAGAAGCCAAGATTATTTCTAGGCTGCAGAATAAAATCAAAACACATCAGAGAGCTAAAACATCAGTGAGCATTCTCTGAATCCCGCAGCCTCTCCCTCAGGGAATAAAGGACCACCTGTAACTTCTACCTGCACAGGCAAATGGAGTTCCTCAGCAGCCACACATAGATTATAAACGTGTCACCATTTCAGTCACATCCTTACTTGACCACACTTCTCTCACATGGTATTTGAGTCCATTCTTTCTGTCACTTAAAGCGAGGATGGACATTTCATCTGGGCAGGTCATATGTGTGTTAATGGAAAACAAACAAAGAAACACACAGACCCTGGTTTAGATTCCAGCTTTATCACTCCAGGGTTATGGGCTCTTCAGCGAGAATAGTTTCAGAATAGTTTCATCTACGAAATGCAAAACACAGTGTTTATTCTACATGGTTTTTGAAAATATTAGATGAGATCATAAAACCAGAGAGGCTCTTCTGACTTGTCCAGACAACCTTGTCCTTCCGGGGCAGGGAGCAGGGCTCTGGGAGCAGGAAATGGGGAGATAAAACTCGAGGGGTCCCTGGGGCAGCGACAGCAGGAGTGGTGCCCGCCGGCACTTCACACACACGCACAGTGCTGACAAACATGAAGACTGCGGGTATCGGGAGGCTGTGCTCCTTCTTCAAGGCAACGTACTAGTAGCTGTACTTATCTGTGTAGATGAGGAGGGGACTGACTCCCTCTGGAGGTGGGCAACACACACATGGCAGGACAGTAGGCTGAGCCCCAGAGAAGCACTCTGCACACTTATCTCATTTACTTCTCACCAAAAAAGCCCAGGCAGAGGTATTGTTCTCACCCTCTTTCCCAGGAGAGGTAGCAGTAAACATGGAGGCAGTCCTGAGCCGCCAGCTTCCACGAAGCCTTTGGCGCCAGCAAACCCTGCGCGGCACGCCTCATGCACAATATTTCGTCTCATCCTCACAGCAACCCTGTAGATTCCATTGCTGCCCCATCTTACTGATAAGAAAACTGGGGCTTGGGAGATTACAGAACTGGCCCAAGATTACAAAAGGAGCAAAGCTGTAGACTGGAACTCAAATTCAGGATTATTTAGAACAGAAATTCTAAATCACTTCTCTATTCTATTCTGGCTGCCTCTTATCCCTTCCAGCATCTGCTCAAAGCCCCTCAAAACCTGACTACTTCATCAGTCAGGAACTCTATTCCCGACGATTCTTACCTTCCTTTTCTCTTCTCATCAGCCTCGGCATGGGCTCCTCAGCTCTACATGCTTAATACTTTTATTCTTAAGCATTTGGGACATGAAGCGTCTGATTTTGTAAGAAGGTGTCAAAGACCAATGGAAACCAGTAAGGAGAGTTTTGGAAATGCAAATCTATTCACCTGGTGATCAATCATGTTCTGCTCTATGACAGCTCATATATCTTTTGGTTATCTCTTCTATTATGAACCCAATTTTTGCATTCATGGCTTGTCTGCTGATCAAGTGCTTCAAACAAGGCACAAACCAGGTTTTACTTTTTTTTTATATTCCACCACCTACCAGTTAGGATGCAATATCAATGCACTGATAATATCACAGGTTCCACGAAAACAACCTGAAGATGGTTATTATTTGCATTCAGAGCACTCCGCATCACCAGCAGGACTGTACTCTTGCTTCTGTTGCATGGTATGTCTCTGCTTTGCATTTCACGTACCTGAGTGTACGCCTAATGCTCCCCAGTTAAGCAGTGGGCATCTGAGGGCAGGATAATGCCTTGCTCGTCTTTCTGTTCTGCTCTTCGCTTGGCAGAGAGCTTCAGACAGAGTGGGCACACAGTGACTAGTTTTTTGAATGAATGGTTACACAGAATACTCAATTTAGTCAAAGGAAACAGGAAGTGCTAATCTTAGGTTAAAAATATCTAGATGGGTTTTTAAGAATCTCATGACTGGTTAATCCACATGAGACAAAGGTTTCATCTGAGAATGTCAGGTTCCACGGGAGTGTGGTCAGTTTTACAAAACAAAGCATTCTCAAAGGTGTTCAGTTGGGACAATTTCCAGAAAGATAAACATAAACTTGTTTTCTTTTGAAGAAGAAATAACACATTCATGAATGGGGGGTGGAATTCAATTTGTAGGAACAAAGGAAGGAAGCTTTCATTTATTCAAAATTAATACATATTTTTATTAAACATCTACTCCATGTCCATTTACTGTACTTGCCTAAACTGTGATATGACAAGTTCTTTGTCCTAAAGAATGGGATAATTTATTCCTAAAGCATGAATCAGACTGAAATGAAATGTTCTGCTACACTGCCATATTCCAAAACACTCCTTTTCAAAATAAAGGACCTTTTTATTTAAGTAGATAAGAATTCAGATATTGAAGCATGAAATCTTGAGTCAATTTGTTTTATTGTTAGATGACTCTGCTTTTCAGAAAGAAAATATCCTCTAAGTAGGCTGGTTAAGGTCACTATCTCTAGGATAAGTTGGGGGAAAAAAAAAAAAAAGAAGAGAAAAGAAACCAAGCATTTAGGAAGCATACAAACCACAATCATAGTATCTCATAAAAGAATATCAGTGAACAAGCACTTCGGCAGGCAAAATGGCACCTGGCAGGACCTGACTACAGCAGAGAGCCTACGCACGTATCAGTTAGAGGTCAGTATGGCAGCTGTGGGGATAAGAACATTCTCAGATCCAGCAAGCCAGGACGAGGACCTCAGGGAACAATAATTCACTAAGTTTGAGAATCAAACCAGACAAATTAGGGAATAGGCAGGATGCAGAATCTAGGCAGAAAGATCTTGTGGAGCAAGAGGCTTCCAGACCCCATAGGGAAGGACTCTCCACAGGATGCTCTTCATTAGCCTAATTCCTTGAGATGCTTTATGAAAAAAGGGGTTCCATCTGGAAAATGCTGTATACCAATCCCTCTCTTGAGGACTAATGATTTTCATCAGAAATCAAGGGCTTTGAAGAGTCCTAAAGTAGTGTGTTTAACTTTACCTGAGTATTTCCCAAACTGAGTGTTTGCCACATTTTTGCTTAATGTCTACAGAAAACACTTTGGGAAAATCTTGTCCTGAGGTAAGGTAAGACTGTAAATCAGACCTAGGTTAGCAATCAAGGATGTGACATGCCCTGGCGGGCAAGGCATTACATCAAAGACCAATCATACTTCTTCATTCTGCAGTGAATAATGTTTTACATAACCCTGCTGTTGCAAACACTATTTCTAATTTTCAAAAGCAATGTCTAAACAAATTAACTATGCAATAATAATGCAACATAGTAAAAGAGAAATGTTGACGATCTAAAATTACTTTGAAGAGGGAGGGAGAAAGGATGAGGTGGGAAAGTAGATGGCAATTTCTTTACATAGTGCTAAGTTCATTGAGCAAAGACTCAAGAATTGAAGTAGGTCATTTAAAGTTATGAAGGTACTCTCTGGAAGAACCCAATAAAAAAAGTAAGAGATGAACATGTTGAAGGAGGCAGGGGAAAGGCAAGGGAGTATAACTAAATCCTTATCTCTCAGAAAAGGTAGCCATAAATACTTCTTAAAGAAAAGATTTTCAATTATGAGAAGCTCTACTCATATACCCAAACAGGACATGGTCAAAAATGGCTCCTCTGAGGAGTGGGAGTGGAGGTAGATCTATGGTACTTTCCTCTCAAGTGTGAACTTGGGTTTTACATATTATGCAGTCATAACAACAACTGAAAGGATATGCTTGTGGGCAGTGTTTCTGTCTTGTAACAGTTGTGGCTGTTGACTTAGAGCATGCTTCACAATCCCTGGAGATCTGGAGGAAGCAGACCACTGGACCCACCCAGAGTCCCCGCTTCAGGGTGTCTGGTGTGGGGCCTGGGAATCAGCCTTTCTCCTAAGTCCCGAGATGCTGCTGATGCTGCTGGTCCAGGGACAACACTGGGAGAACCACTGCGCTAGGGCAAGGGCCAGTTCTGCATCTCCATAGACCTGGGCCTGCTGGAGAGGTTGCTCCACACTGAACAAGCAAAAAGGGCTGAGGTAGAGGCAGATCCTGGTGACCACCTAGTTCCAAACCAACACCACAAAAGCTGACTCTGCCTGCCCCTCCCCACTACTGCCACCTAGATCACCGGCTTTCCATATCCCAAATCCAACAGGTCCACTATTTGTACAGATGGAGAGAAAGCATTTAAAGCAATTGGTGAACTGACTTCAGGTGTCTAATACACATCAACAGCTTTGTAGTCCTCAGGGAAGCCAAGGCAAATATCACTCAGAAAGGTCTTCCTGTGGGTGTAGAAGAATCAAGGTGAAATATAGCTATTAAGCTGTTTTGTCCTGATGCCAAAGATGCTATGTGTGAGCCTAGATTTGATGGGAGAAGAGAGAAATAGAGATATCAGCTCAACAGGTACAGTCTGAGAGACACTGCACAAGCACATAGAAAACAGATCGAAAGAGCTATATCCCAGGCTAATCTCAATGACACCGCCTATTACAAAAAAATTCTCCTCTTAAAAATGTCATCACTCAGGGCGCCTGGGTGGCTCAGTGGGTTAAAGCCTCTGCCTTCAGCTCGGGTCATGATCCCAGGGTCCTGGGATCAAGCCCCACATTAGGCTCTCTGCTTAGCGGGGAACCTGCTTCCCTCTCTCTCTGCCTGCCTCTCTGCCTGCTTGTGATCTCTGTCAAATGAAAAAATAAAATCTTTAAAAAAAAAAGATGTCATCAATCTCTCCTCCTCAACCCTGAACATTTATCTATCACATTTGCCACTAAATACAAAACTTAGAAACTCTTCAAAAATTTTTAGATAACAAACACATAGCTACAATATTTGACTGAGAAGAAGATTTTCCTAAGTTACACAACTCTGAAAACAGAGTTAAGACATGGATAATCAGTGGGAGGTAGTTCACTCCTTCCTATTCCAAAGCTGAGAAAGAATTTTTTTTTTTTTTAAAGATTTTATCCACTTACTTGACAGAGAGAAATCACAAGTAGACAGAGAGGCAGGCAGAGAGAGAGAGAGGAGGAAGCAGGCTCCCCGCCGAGCAGAGAGCCTGATGCGGGACTCGATCCCAGGACCCTGAGATCATAACCTGAGCCGAAGGCAGCGGCTTAACCCACTGAGCCACCCAGGCGCCCCTGAGAAAGAATTTATAGGTAACCACACAAATCTGATTTACTATGTGTTTCATACACTTAAACACTGGGTTAATGCTGAAAGATGAAAGAGATTGAAATACATAGGTTGGGTCTGTACACAAAGAATAGAAAGTAAACATGGCTTGGGGACCTCTTCACTTTCCCAAGGCTAACAGAACTAGCAGTATAGGTGGGGTTTCAAAGAAGTACCCTGCTTATAGATGTCATTTGGTTTCAGCCATTTCTCATTGCATAAAGCCCTAAAATGCTAAATCAGCAGCCAGTACTGTGAAACAATGCCCAGCTAAGGGTCTTATATATGTGCCTGTGCCTCAGTCCAGCATTAATTATATTTGCTGTGCAATTTATTACTATCTACACAAAAAGCTGGCATTATAAACATTTGAAAAATGGAATGGACCTGTACCCCTGGGGATAAAAATACATGTTTATAAAAAAAAATTTAAAAATTAATTAATTAATTAAAAAAAAAGAAAGAAAGAAAAATGGAATGGAGTCCAACACATCACTCCCAGCACAACCAATCATTTTGATGTTGCTCATTCTAGGCTTGTACCATAAATGCCTATGTGCACTATTTTGTCTATAGTTGGTCTACTATATCCAGATTTTGCTTTTAAATTATTTTTTCAGTAATTTATTTTATTGTCCATTTTGGTTACTTGCTATCAGTCTCTCCTGATATAATGTTACTATGAGAATTTTTATGCAAGTAACTTTCAGCTTCCTCTTTGATTTCCTTCCTTTGGTTAGACTCTTAGAGGTCAAAGATTATGTTCAAGTCTTATGGCTTTTGACATGTTGTGCCAAATCCAAAATAGCTGAATCATACCCATGAGGTGTATTACTTCTTTATCTGGATGAAACGTTAATCTTTTAGATAGTGAGGCACAAAATTAGTATGACAATACGAAAGCACCAATTCATTTATTCAAACACATCTATTGAGAATCTATTCCTCTTCTAGACATCGCTCTAGACCCTCCCAGATCTTACACTCTTTGAGAATCTATCATTAAAAATCATGAATCTCATATTCTTGATGAAAAAACCCTTTAATAATCTTTACTTCTCACTCTTTTTCTGTAAAACACTAGAGGTGGTATTCATAGAAAGCTGTTTTAACAAGTGTGGTCCCTAATTAACTAGCAAGTCTAGAACCATAGACTAATCTGGGGAAAGATATCAAAAAGTGGTTCAAATGTAAATTTGGAAGATTAATATGTAACAGAGGTGGCATCTGAAGTCAATGGATTATTTATAATGATAGAGTCTCGAGTACTTGAATGGCCACTACAAGGAAAAAGTGAAGCTCCTTCCCCACTCTTTACATGAAATAAAATTTAAATTTGTCAAAAATATATGTATACAAAAATAGACCTATAAAACAACTACTTGAAAACATGGGCAGAGTTTTTAATAGTTGTGAAGCATGGAATTCTAAGTAAAAAATGAAATCCAAAAGTCGTAGAGAACAGGGTTTATACATTTGTGTATACGAAAATGTAACACTGCTATATGGCACACAAAAATGTAAGATTAAAAAAAGGACGAACAGCAAGAAATATATGCAGCCCATATCACAAAGGGCTGCCATCTGTATACTACAAAGAATTCTTACAAAGAAGAAAAGCCTCTTCTGAAAGATAATGGGCAACTGACACAAACAGAAAATAAGCACATGAAAAATCACTCAAACGTAGGCAACTTTCAATAAATAGAGCCAAAATAATGAAATATTATATTGCCTACTGAATCTGTAGAGATTGAGAATATTGGTAACAGATCTCTGGGGGAAGTCAAGGAGCCACAAAGACCATCAGACACTGTTTGAGAAAGTGTAACTGGACACATAGGAGGCAACTCAGCAATCATTGCTGCGGTTTTACGGGCACATCACTACACTACATGGAAATACATATGCAAGGGTACATACATACTCTCTCACTCTCTCACACACATATACTCAGAGTAAGCCACGCCTCGTGCCTCTTTGCCCCGGGCCCAGGGTAATAACGTTCAATTTGCTGATCATACAGATTTATTCTCCTGGAACACACTCATGGGTTGAATTACTTATAGAGAATGGATGTTCTGACCCTCACTGATCTCACCCTCTGCTCAGCCACTGTTACATCACTGAGGCCCTGATATTCCTTTATTGTTTTCTAATGATTTCATACAAAGAACCTTTTCAGTAACTTGAGACTATCCATTATTTTTTTAGTTTTTCCCCAGTACCTAATACAGTGCTGTACACACTAGACACATGTTTACCAAGTGAATTTGTATGCTGGCTGGTGTTCAAAAGCCTTGTGGGTTTGAAATATAACCATTTACATCATGTTCCATGATTATAAAATGTAGGCAAAAGCCTGTGTGTCTAATCTTTCTACCTTATCCCTTGTTGAGAAGGATTTATCTGGATTTTTTTTTTTTAAGAACAAGGAAACATTAGTTTGATTCACCCTCTATTGAAAAGATTAATTTTACTACTATGAATACAAGTATATAGAGACAGAAGGGTAGTAGGGTTTTCCGATTTTTGCTGTGCCTCTGTCTTCCTGCTTGGCCGTGAACTCGTTGGGATGCCGTATCTTGTCTCATTCTCCAAGCATGTGTCCAGAAACTTGGGTTAAATCCCAAGACAGTACATGCTATGTAATGTGGGACAAGTCACCAAACACCTCTGAACCTCTGTTGCCTAATGTGTAAAACAGAGGCAAGAGCATCCCACAGGATTGGAAGGGATGAAACAGAGTGATATCTGTCAACATGCTTGACAATGAACGGTGAATGCATAAATAGTCAAGTACCAGATAGGTTTAGTGGGACCATTATAAACCAATTCCTTCTGCTTGCTTCACCAGATGAACTTTCAAGGGTGAACCACGGTAACGTTAACCCAGTGGCTGTCACACTCTACTGTGCATCAGAATTTCCTGTTAAAGCACAGGCTGGTGGGATTCAGCTCCTGGACTTCTGATTTTGTGGATGTGGGATGCAGCCTGAGAATCTGTATTTTTTTCACATTCCCAGAGGACGCCGATCCTGCTGGCCTCGGTACCAAGCTTCGAGAACCACTGCCCTTAAACATTTAAACATAAGTGACTACTTTTAAACACAGCTTCTTTTTTGTGATTTTTTTTGATTCTGTGATTTTTTGTGTGTGCTTTTTCTTTTTAAGTGAAAAATAGGCTCTACAGCTTCGGGTGTAATCTTGAACCTCTAAGTCTTGTTCCCTCAGCCCCTTTGCCACCACCAGGCTTTGCTTTGTTTGCTTCCCTTACCCTGGAGGTGTCAGCCAAGAAATGGCTTTGTTTCCTACACTGATGTAGGGATCTACATCTTTCTTAGCATTATTAGCAACAGAGCAAGGATGAACTGCAAATCCTACAAAAGACGAAAAGGGACTCCTCCGTCTTACTTGGTGCTATTCCTTAAGCAAACTCTTGAGTATTAAGTCTTTGTCACCCCAGCTGGCCCATCGCAAGTCTGGGTGGTATCAAAACCTGGATCTGTCACTGGCTCCATCCCACGCCCTGGCCTTTGCCACCCACCTGCTTACGCTTACTACCCTTTGTCTTACAGTATCCCCTAAGCTCTTCTTTCTGCTCTCCTCTTGACTTGGGGCAAACGAAACCTGAAACCAGCCAGCAGGTGATGACCACTTCCCTGACAAGACCTGCCAACAGCCCAGACCACCCAGACCACCCAGACCATTTGAGCTAAACCTTGCACCTGCACAGATGGGCCATGGAGTGACCTCTGGAATGACCCACAATTACCTTTCCCTCACTATCATACCAAAATCTCCACCCAAGGAGGAACCTCAGCCTCATTTACATGACACACAAGGTATATGCAGGCGCATGTATGACCTTCTGCCCACCTCCACCGAGGATGACAAGGCTTCCCTAACTAAATATTCAGCCCAAGCCTAAATAAAAGGAACCCTTTCACCCTCTCATGAGGAGTCATGGCTTTGGAAGCCATTCCCTGCAATCTCCTTACTTGCTGCAAATAAATAAAAGTTTCCTTGTGTGACAACCAACCTCGGGCAGTTTCTGACTCACTAAGAAATGAAATCACATCAGTTCCTTGGGTGTCAATTATTCACGCACCTGCCTTCTCTGTTGTATGAAAGAAAAGCTCAGAACCAGTCAAAAATGTAACTGATTCAGGAAGTATTGGCATCTGACAATCTCCAGAAAAAGTAGGAGGTAGTGACTAAAGACACAGACTCAGGTAAGACAGAGGTAAAACAGATTTTGGGTTTGAACTACGCTCTGAGATACATGAGCTGTGTAACCCAGAACAAATAATCCGTGAGCCTCGGGCTTCCCAGCTGTTAAAGTGAAGAGATACAGTAGGAATTTCAGAAGGCTGAAATGTTTAAATGGGATATTATACTTCAAGGATTTATAATAGTGCCTGGCATAATGTCCTTGCTAGTAGTAGTAGTCATAATAGTAGTAGTAACAGTAGTTTCAACAATCATGAGATATTATATTATATTCTACTTTATAGAAGGGGCATCTCTACAAGAAAGTTAGTTGATTTCATGAGCCATACAAGAAATGAACTCCTAGTTTCAATAGATGGTAACTGGCTCACAAAGCCTGGAACCATGTTAGACGCGTGTGATCAGCTCTCCATAACTGCCTGGTGAGTGACAGGGACCACAGATAAAGCTAAAAGAGCCACCACAAGATCCAAGACTCTAACCTCTAAAGACCACAGTCATGTGCACATCGTCCACACAAATATGGAGCTCTCTAGGGTCATTTCCATTTTCCCAGCACGAACTGGTTTCTGAAGAAGGCTTGCTCCAGGGTTGAGTAAGTGATGACAAGCCAGGCTCATGAGAGAAACATGGGAAAAGACAAAATGCTAACACAGCTTTGTGGAGCAAGAGTCGCTCTAAAAGACAAGTGGAACGTTTTCGGTGCAAACTGTTTGGTATGACACTTGGCCTTTTATTTGCTATTGAACTTCAACCCTTCATTGTGATCTCATGAATTCAACCAGAGAAGTCAGAAGAAGATCCACTTCTGCAAGATGGTCTATGCAGTCTCCATGTTGGATTTCCCAGCTCTTGAAGAAAGGAGTGCAAAGGCCTCCTGTGTCACAGCTTTGGCTGTGAATCCAAACTGAAGAACTGTCCTTCGGCTCTCATAAAGATGGGAAGCAGAGAGTAGTTTAGAAATAGGGAGAACTATTTCCTATTTGATGCTGAGGAAGATAAATGCTCAAGAAACCCATCTGTGAAATATTCAGTGCATGTAAAATCTACCCCCCCACACACTTTTTTTAACACACCAAAAAACTCCAAAATATAGGAAAATCTTAATTCTTCCTCTTCTCTTTCAATCATTGCTTCACATAAAGATGGACTCCATGCAAGTTCTTTGGGTAAAATTAACTCACTTTACCCGCTAAAATATCATGTGAATCCTAATTCTTTCTAAATATAAGGAAAAAGAGAAGAAAGAATAGAGATAATAGCAACACTGGAACAGGAGTGTGAATGAGGGTGGAGAGGATCTCTCCCGCTCTGTTCTCCCTTCTAAGAGGCATGAATATTCTTGGCAAAATAAGAAACTTCTAAGTAACAAGGGTTTCTGGACAAATCACATCTCCCCAGAGGTAAATAGAGACGTAGAGGGAACAGGTGATACGACAAGAATATAGCAGAAGGAAAAAAAAAAAAAACAAAACAAAAAAAGAGCCCTATGCAGTCTATACAGTTAATAAGCATTTTCTGGAAACAAATGGAAGAGGACACAATGGTGCTGAGCCTACATGCCTAATAACTAACATATCCATTATTTACATTGTTTTCAAATCGATTGAAAACCACAGTGCCAGCCACATTTATTCAGCACTCCCTATGAGCAAGGCACTATTCTAGGGAGAGTCAAAGAAGGAAAATGCCTTGCCTTGGACTTTATGTGGGAGATAAGACAATGTACACAAATATCTATAATATAATATGCATACTAGGATATATAGTAAACATCCAGCAAATGCACACTAATTAATTATGGAGCAGAGATAGCAGCTAAAGGTTCTGGCTTTAAGAAGAGATTGAATGGGCATGAGGGAGGAGTGATGCAGTAGGGAAGGAGCAGCCCAAAGGAACAAAAGACAAGAAAGAGCCGTAAGAGCTTCCAGTGAACCTGGTCAAAGAACTTTAGAGAGTGAACAGAGCTTCACTGCGCCATGAGCAACCAACATGGGGTCTTCTCACTCAAGGCATGTTACAAATGGGTCGGGGGGCGGGGAGGAAGATATTAAGTAATTTGTGGAAGTTATTCCACCTTTGTCTGAGTAGATGAAGCAGGTCCCTTGAGTTGCTCAGGCCAATCCTCTTCATCCTTTTCCTCTAAGAAAGAGACTTCAGAAATCTGATGTCAAGAGACTCTTAAGCCCCAGCTCCCATCTCTAAAGGAAAAACAACTGTAACTGTTACCAAGATAAAAGGGAAAGAAGGTTGAGGAGCAGGAAGAGGAGAAACAGCACAGTGTGAGCACAATTTACAGTGTGTCATGAGGAACAGGTTCCGGGGCAAAAGTGTGGGAACTGCTGAGCTCATCCCTCAGGATCTTGAGGGTTGCAGCAGCCCCTCACTCACTAGGGGTGGGAACAAGACGTGCTACCCCACCAGTGAGTTCCCTGGGCCCTGCCACTCTTCCCAGGCCTTTCACCTGGCTGTCTTCCACGGAGAATAATGTAGCTCTAATTACTTAAACTGCTTTATTGGTTTCACATAGAAAAATCCCTTAAATCCACTTTCAAAAAGCAGACAATGCCACTCAGAGGGCACAAGCGCATTTCCTCAAATGCTTTTCTCTTGGAAACAATTATAATTTAAACAATGAAAGAGGCCCGGCTTACTTCTCTCAATTCCAGTGGAAAACCTCCAATCCGAAGGCTTCCCACAGTTAACGGGACCACAAGCATTTAAATATAAAAGGTTCATTTAAGGATTCAGACTCAGAAGGTTTTTCTTTGGGGACAATCAGAAAATAAAACAATGAGGGGGGAAAGTCCTTGGTACCCCCTTCCCCACTCTCCATCCCTAAGTCTTTCAATAACCACTAAATGACTCCCCAGATGCACGCTAATGGCACTCTCCCAGAATGTACATCTGCTGTGTTTATGAGACTTGCTTTGACATACAACTGCCAAATTATTCACTTCAGTGCTATCACAGACTGCTCCATGCACAGGGCAGGGGCATTTGGGAAGTTCCCTATTTGAAGAGAGGAAAAGAAAAGACCACTCATTTATATTTTTAGTCCACGTTCTCTTCCAAAAATATGCAAGTTCTACAAACTACGTTAATTTTTATTTTGAACTTTATTGCCTTGAAACTTTAGGGGGAAACTTCATGGCATGATAAGGTGAAGAGAACACTAATGACAATTCAGGCTGTAAAAGGATCTGGATGAACCGCAGGGAACTTAAAGGGGCACAGGCAGTCAGAGATAGGCAAGGACAGCTGCTCAAGCTGGCAGGACCTCAGAGAACATCTCAGCAAGCATCATGAATGAAAAGGTACATCCCTATTACTTTTAAAATTGCTTTCTAAGAAGGATTATAAAGCAAAAAACTCAGAAGCCAATGCATTAAAGGCATCCAGAAATGCATTTACAATGAAAAAAAAAAAAAAACAACTCTACTATTTTATACTTAATGTCTAGGTGCACAGTGGCAATTGACGTCTCCTGCTTATTTGAATCATGACTTCAAGTACACAACAAATGGAAAAAGGGAGCCTGGGTAATTAACTCTCCCACACCTGATAATAAAGCCCTCACTGAAGGTTTGCCTTTGGACTTCATTCACACACCTACACAGATATGAGTTAGTGAACTAGCTGGAGGAAATGCCCACATTCACACACATGCTGAGTTTTAATTTCACAGTAACTGCTGGACCCAGAGGCAAGCAAGTGAGAGCTGTGCAAGTGTGGCACCAAAGGCCAGGATCCTTCAGTGATGGCATGTGTGGGTAAAAATCATGGACTGAGAGCACAGGTAAGAATCTTATTCCCATAAGTTTCTTATGGAATGACACCCCTCCCCACCTTTGAATTGCTCCAACTCTTTCAACACTTGTTTCTCCTCTCTTCCTTTTCTTTCCAAAAGAAAAGACGTTGGGTTATCAGCAGCATTTGTTCACCAAACATTTGCTATTTTTCATCTTCCTGTGAATTGTGCTCCCTCCCTTCAAAGTCCCAGACCCTTGCCACCTTCTCTTTAGCTTGGGGTGACTTATATACCTCACTTGCCTGTCTTTAGAATTTCCATGTCTGTATGGGTAGATTCCCCATGTGTACAATATTAAATCTGATTTTCGCCTGTTAATCTCTCATGTCAGTTTGATTCTTAGTCCAGCCAGAAGGACCGTGAAGGGCAGAGGAATTTCCTCCTCCCTGACAAAGCTTATGAACCACTTACTTTCCCATTCAGCTAAGGTTTCTAAAACTCAGGAATGGTAAATGCTGTGTTGCTGTATGTCTAGATGCACACACCAGCTGAATGACGATCATATTTAGCTTAAGTAAGTCTAACGGGACTCTCTTGGTAGAGGGAGGAAGAAAGGGATGAAGAGAGGAAAAGAAAATATGAATGAATGAGGGGAAAATAGAAGCTGTGAATCCTAGGTCCTTAACTCCTTTAGTCCATGAGCTCCCTATAACTATTACTATGCTATAGTAAGCCAGGATTGAACATTGTCTGATTTAATATGTACTTTTATTTATTTCACTATACGCGTCTCTGTAAGGATTTCCTTGATTATCCCTGCTCAACACATCTCCTTGGGTTCTCATACTATTTAATCTCTACAGGATTTCTTTCTTTTTTTTTTTTTTTAAAGATTTTTCATTTTATCCACTTGACAGAGATCACAAGTAGGCAGAGAGGCAGGCAGAGAGAGAGGGAGGGGGAAGCAGGCTTCCTGCCGAGCAGAGAGCCCGATGCGGGGCTCGATCCCAGGACCCTGGGATCATGACCTGAGCTGAAGGCAGAGGCTTTAACCCACTGAGCCACCCAGGTACCCCTCTACAGGATTTCTTGCTGCACAATCTCCCTTTTTATCATTAATTTTGTTGACTGATGAGCACAAATTTTGTTCATTGATGAGACTACTCCTGTGTGAGGGAGTTATCTGGTTTGAAGATTCTATGTGTGACTGAAACCTTTAGGCCATGGCCTCCACAAGCAGCGCAGGCAGAACGTGAGCATCCCTTGTTCTGTTTTGTATGTATGCCCCTACTTGATCTGGGGGGGAATTAAGGTCAGAAACATTCCCACAATCACTGACAGCACAAAGGTCACTGGAGTGATTTTTAAAATAATGACCACTGCTAAAATAAACACTGCCCCAGAAACCTGCTGTTTCACCCCATGAATCTTTGCACTTATTCATTGTCTCAGGATTTTCCAGGGAGATCCCAGCCTGTTAATTTTTCCCAGTGGAGGTCAGCAGGCAGGGCCAGAGAGCCACGTGCACTGTTGTCATCATGGGCTTGGCCTGTGACCAGGCACCAAGTGGCTGTGCTTGGCTGGGGCATCTCCATGGCCACGTGCAGTCCATGATGTCATGAACACTGTTGTCTCCAGCAGAGTATTGTATCCTGTCGATCAAACTCTGATCAACAGTCCCATTTTCAGCTCCATCCCACCTTCTACAATCAGCTAGACTTGATCACTGAATACTTTGTGAATTGTGAATTGTTCCATGATCGTGAAAATAAGCAGTTGGGATTTAAGCCATTCTTTGCCTCCCCCGAGACAGATGATATATTCCTTAGAAGAGATGTGAAGAGATCTGAAAAACCCTTGAGATGACAGTGAGTCAAGCCTTCTAGAGAACTAAGTGGTTCTCCTGGAAGTATAGGCATCTTTAATGACAAGAGATGGAACATGTCTCTGCTTGTTGGAAAAACTGTTCTCACTAGTAAACTGCATTCATTGCCACAAAAAAAAAAAAAAAAAAAAAAAAAAAAAAAAAAAGTTAGACATTATCTTCAAACTCAATAGAAAAACTGAATTTGATGTTGGTTGCCAAATCCTTAATGAAAAATAAGTAGAGCCAGCATCATTCTTTAATAACACATTCCAAATAAGCTGGAGTTAAGAACAGCTGTCAGGAAACTCTCTGCCATCTTTTCTCCTGTAAACCCCAGAGATAAAGAACATATAATATAAAAATAGCTCCTTGCCCCAGTTCTTCTTGGCTCTTGCCCGGATACTGATCAAGAGAAGGGACGGTGGTGCAAGTCAGGTGTTTAATGCCAATTTTTTGCATTTTTCCTCTTTTATAGGAGTTCTCTCCTAAAATGTGGTTGTACAAAAAATGTCAACTTTTATTGTAATACAAGTTTATCTTTGCTTATGGAGCTTTAAATTAAAAAATCACTTTCCTTTTATATTAAGTTTTAGATATTGATGGTTTTGTGTTCTCTAAAGAGAGAATTCCGCATTTTATATTTCTGCTAAAGAAACAGCCCTGAAACAGATCATCTTCATAATTAATTTTAGAAGTGTAAGATCTTGTATTTTGTAGCTTAATCTAAGAACAGACTTCAAATTTATTTTTATCAAGACTGTTTAGAGAATATAACTTAGCTCTCTAAAAAATTGGGACATGGAAAAAAAGAGTAGAAGAAAATATGCTACATGATTAATAATGGTGAATCCTGGGTGTTAAGACTTCTCATGATTGCTATTTTTGTGTTTTGATAATCTGTATTTTTCATAATTTCAAGAACCACAATTTTTAAGATTTTTGCAAATAAATTTTAAAAAAACAACAACAACGGTAACTACTCTTGTCACAAGAGTTTAACTGAAACTAAACCTTATCAAGAAGTCAACATCCTTGCTTTCCCCTCAAGGCATTAAAGGGGAGGAAATCAATGATTTTTCTCCTTCTTCTCCTTCTCCTTCCTTCTTCAATTCAAGGTTGGCTTTTGTGCCGCTGTCTTGAATAGCTTGTTTTCTCGGGGCTTTACTGGCATAACCAGGTTTTAGTTGGATTGACATTGTCCATGTTCTCAGGGAATGACACTTTGTCAAATGGAGCCTAGATACTGGCAAATATGCTCCTAAAACTTCACCACATTTAATCTCTGTGGGGCATTTGAGGCCAAAGAGAGTTCAGAAAACATTGCTCTAATTGAGATAAAGAAAAATCCGGCCAGACATCCCCCTGAAGTTTCATCTTCTACATGCTCACAAAAGGCCAGAAAGCACCTCTACACCCCCATAGTAACAGTAAAATATTTCTTTCTTCCATAGATTATAGGTTTTAAGACCGTTTCCAACACCTCCTTGTGGCCCCTTCCTTTATATGGCTAAATTTAGTCAATATCATCTTATAACTTTAAAGTTCTACATTTCAGACAGAAAGTGGAAAAATGAGACCTAGGAGGGTCCCCTTCCTTCTTTTGTTTCTGCTTCCTGTCTCCTCCCAGAAAGGACAAAGGAGGAACGGAAAAGAGACATTTCAGAGTGCTCCTCAGACACTGTCACGTGGATATCATGCTATGGTTTAGACACAGCCATGCCTTCAAAGATCTTACAGTCTACCAACAACAACACATACATTAAAAACGTCCCAACAGAGAGTGAAATGCATGTCGGGCTGCTGGTGTGGGAGCCCAGAGAAGCAGCAGTGAGGAGAATGCACTTCCCCAATAGAAATGGTCTCAAGGATGGTGAGCATCGTCATCTCCTTAGAATTCTGGTTTATCCGTCTTGTGCATGAACGTCTTTATGGACTCGCCTGAGAATTTAATGCCTTCTATGTTATAATTGTCACAGGAAATTATTCTGAGTTCATATATATGATTTATAATGCTCTGAAATCATGGGAGTAGAGTACTCATGCTTCTCAGCATGTATTTACACAACCAATCCAGTCTACATACATAGTCCGTGGTACTCCTGCAGCCACGAGGTAGATCAGATGCCCGGAGAGTTCCTCTTGCTGCATGTTTCCAGCAGGTACGGCATCTGCCAGCATCTACAGTTCCTCTCTTGGGTACCACCACCCCAGGAAGCTCCTAATAGTGTGGCTCCTGATAGCGCAACTAATAGCTCCTAATAGCACAACTCCTATGTCCAGTGGCTGGGGGACAAAACGTCCGTACGGTGGCCCCAGCTAAATGTTCTGCATCAAGGGACTACAACTTTCTATGAGAGACATCCAGGTGCAGTCTCACTCCACCTCACATCCATGCCACCAGGCTCACTATCTGAGTTCAAGAGCCCCAGACACTGTACAGTTTCCGACTGCCCTATTATTCTAACAGAAATGGGCTGCCTCCCTTAGATCCTGTGTAACCCTCTCATGTGAAGTCTGTTTCACTTCCATCCTCATGTAATTCAGCACCTGGCAGTGGGAGCAGGCGTCCTTCCTGCTCTCTTGTGCAACTCTCAAGTCATTTCTCCTTCCTCTTTCTTTCTTTTCTTTTTTTTTTTTTAAAGATTTTATTTATTTATTTGACAGACAGAGATCACAAGTAGGCAGAGAAGCAGGCAGAGAGAGAGGGGGAAGCAGGCTCCCTGCTGAGCAGACAGCCCGATGCAAGACTCGATCCCTGGACCCTGGGATCATGACCTGAGCCGAAGGCAGAGGCTTAACCCACTGAGCTGCCCAGATCCTCTGAAGCACCAGCTATCAGCTTACTAGTCTTGCTGGTGTTTATCTGCTCGTCCGCTGAAATCCTCCTCACACCCCCTTCACCACAGATGACAGCGTCCTATGGCCCGGCATTGTTTTCTCTATCGCTGTTCCCAGCAGATTTCTTAGCAGTTTCAGCACTGTGGCTTTTTCCAAGGCTCTGGCCTCTCAAGTCTTTGCCGTCCTTCAGGACAATCCCCTTCAGCCACATCACACATGGCCACAGGCCGTACTTTATGACCAACTGCCGCATCACATCCAAAATACACAGTGTAAGGCTCTCACACATCCACTTTTTCACTCCCCATCACCCCCATCTTGTCTTTAATTTCCTCCGTATTAGCTTATATTCCATGCCCTGGCATTACAACCACTCCCTTTATATACAACGGCCTTGGCCTTTCAAACATACCCTTCTGGAAAACCCTAAATAGGTTTAAGCAAACCCTGTAGTGGTTTGCTTAAACCTATTTAGGGTGGTTGCACCCAGATCTGATCAGTTAAAGAATCCCAGAGAAAACGACCTGACCCTGCAGACTAGACTCACTTGAAACTCACTTGAAATTCACCACCATTTACCCTGAATGGACTCCATGGGGCCAGGCAGTCTTATGAAACTTCCTTGGCAAATCTGCTTTCGTCCAAGAAAAGACTTCATTCCCAGTCCTCCCTCTTCCTTCTCCCAAACCCCCTTCTGTCCCTCACTTTCAGCTGCTGCATCCTCCACGGAGAAGACGGATGTAAGGGGATGAGTACTAAGTCAGCTTCTCGCCGCCACCCCTAGCAACCTTCCTGAATCTGCGGCAGGGGCTCGGGTTCCTCTCCTTCTACAAAAGATGTGCTGTACTTGTTCCTCTGTGAAGCCAACCCTCCCATGTAGGCACCGGCTCCCTCGTACCATTCAGGGCTTGTCCTGACTTCCTCAGAACAACTTAGCTACTGTCATCCTCCCCTCTCTCTTTAGCATTGTCCATTTCTTCATCTATACAATCTTCTTCCCATCAATAAGATGCTTTCCCTGTCTTTTTCATGCTAATGAAACAAAACAAAGAATGTCCAAACCCCAAACCCAAAATACTTTCCTGGGGCCCCATTTTTCTTCTAGCAATTCCCTCGCTTCTTTAATCTCTTTTATGAGAAATTGTCTCAATATAATAGCCTTTTGCTTCCTATTCTCTCTTCTTTTAAGCCCCTTAGCTCACCAGTAACCTGAATCTTACAAAGTCGGTTGTCAATTTTCGATTTAACACTACAGAGCACCTAACATGCTTGGCCACACCCTCCTCCACAAAGAGCTTTCTTCCTCAAACAACCATGCAGGTATACCCGGTCATCTTCTGATCTCAGTATATGTTGCTTCTCAATCTCTCTTCTGGTTCCTCCTCCTCTTCTAAATCTCTAAACACTGAGGATGGCCCAGAGCTCTGTGTTTGGTCACCCTCTGTTCTTCAGTTGCCCCCAATCAAGTTCCATTGGTTTAAAATCACTAAAAGCACTCACAGATGACTACTTCAGGTCTCAGGTCTGGACCCCTGACTATCACCAAACCTGCACATCTGACTGTCCTGCTGATGTAGCTACTGCTGGCTAGACAGCTGGCATATTAAGGGTTCAGTTTAGCTCTACTTTCTATCATTCTTCTTTAGTTGACTTTACTCTTGGGATTTGGGCCACCTTTAGGAGAACAGGGAATGCCAGTGGAGATCTACCGCTAGGGGCTTTGCACCTACTGTTCCTTCCACTTGATAAGCTCCTCTGGGGGATAAAGAACTTTCTCCTTTTAATAATTCAGATCACAAGTCAGATGTCATCTCCCTGAGTGGTTTCTTCCATCACCCTACAGAGAACTGCTTCCCCAGTCACTACCTACACACTTTGGCCACACTGACTTTCTTCACAGCGTTTATCTGCAATGGACATTGTCCTATTCGCTTGTGTATTTATTATTTGATTCCCTTCACTAGATGCAAGCTCCAACCTCTGAGGGTCTCAGGCTGTCCCATTCACTGTTTGTCCCTGATATTTAGAAAGATGTCTGCACAAGGGAACTGCTCAGGGAAGATCTGAGATTTGATACTTGCCAGATCCACCTGAATGGTAATGAGGATAAAAATCAGTTCATAAAGTGTTTTGACTGTATGCTCTTTTGTAAGAACGCGCTATCCTCATTTTCACAATTTGGTTGACAACCCAGTGACCCCAGTGGCCCCCAAAGCACTCTTCTCTAGCTGGAATACATGTACTGCCTTGACTGAAAGAGCTAGTCAAAAGAGCTCCCTGAGAACAATATCTCTCTGCAAATATAACCAAGGCTTAACGTGGTGAAGAGCTGATAGCACCCCTTCAAATCAGACTTAAATGAACTATCACTTCTTATCTATACACTGTACCCTATATTGATCAGTTTGAGGGGCTTGACTCATGCATTCTTAACCCCTGAATTCACTTTGTTAGTGTGATTTATGCTTTCCTTAAATAGGTCTTTTTTAGATCCCTTTTTAATCACAACGCTAGTTTGAATCAAGAACTCAATCATTCCACCCGAGAGTTTAAAATTCCTAGTGATAATGCCAACAAATCTAATTTGACCAAATTCAGAAGGTTAAGCACAGATCTACTATTTATTTCTAAAATCTCTATTTTATCAGTATTAATAGTACTCTGTTACTAGTACTAAATGGTATTAGTAGTAGTAATTGTCCCCGTATTTCTAAGCAGTAACAAAGAGACAATAAATTAACTGAAAAAAAGTCCAAAAAATTTTCCAGAATTGAAAGAACAGTTTTGATAGAGGTTTTTTTTGTTGTTGTTGTTGTTTGTTTTTTTTTTAAAGATTTTATTTATTTGTCAGAGAGAGGGAGAGAGTGAGCACAGGCAGACAGAATGGCAGGCAGAGGCAGAGGGAGAAGCAGGCTCGCCGCTGAGCAAGGAGCCCGATGTGGGACTCGATCCCAGGACGCTGGGATCATGACCTGAGCTGAAGGCAGCCGCTTAACCAACTGAGCCACCAGGTGTTCCTGTTTTTTGTTTTTTAAGATTTTATTTATTTATTTGTCAGAGAGAGAGAGAGAGAGAAAGCACAAGCAGGCAGAGTGGCAGGCAGAGGCAGAGAGAGAAGCAGACTCCCTGCGGAGCAAGGAGCCCGATGTGGGACTTAATCCCAGGACCCTGGGATCATGACCTGAGCTGAAGGCAGTGGCTCAACCAACTGAGCCACCCAGGAGTTCCTTGATAGAGTTTTTTATACAGGTTTAAGTCTCAGTGTGTCTGGCACTGCATGTGTGTACATGCATGTGCACATAGGTACATGTGTGTATGTGTGTGTGTGTGAGGCATGAGGGGAGACAACTGCATCTTTAGGCTTACTATATTTACCTGTTTTGACAGACCCTAAAGAGTTAGGCACAGATCTAATTTTACTAGAAATAACTGTTTTATTCCAGGTTGTTGAATGAACATGACTATTCAGCTGAGATTAGGTCAAGAAATGTCAAGGGTGATATTTGTTTCATTCTGTTTTAATAAAGTAGATGTGAAATGTTTCTTACCATGTAAGGAGCAAATCAAGGGTACCATCTAAAACATTCTTTTCCTTTTCAGTAATAGGAGACCCAAGGAGACAGCTGGATTTATTGAAGCTAAGAGAAATCTTTTGGATGAAAAAATCAATTTTAACTTTTGAATCTAATATTACAAAACCTTTATCTAAAAAAAGTAGCTCCTGGTTATTTTTATTGATTTCTACCTATGATCTATTCAGAAAAGAAAAAGGAAGTTGCCATTCACAGAGATTGTTTCTAAGTGGTTCTTCCTAGGAAGATGGATGAAAATGGAAACTACTGTACCTGCTGAAACTATTAATTAAAAACAAAAGTCCAGATAGGTCTATTTTATTAAGTAATGCAAATTAAAATCTTTAGTCTTTTTTTTTTTTTTTAAGATTTTTTTTTTTTTTTATTTATTAATTTGACAGAGAGAGATCACAGTAGGAGAGAGGAAGGGAAGAGATCACAGAGAGAGGAAGGGAAGCAGGCCCCCTGCTGAGCAGAGAGCCCGATGTGGGACTCGATCCCAGGACCCTGAGATCATGACCTGAGCTGAAGGCAGCGGCTTAACCCACTGAGCCACCCAGGCGCCCCTAAAATCTTTAGTCTTAAGCCTGAAAACTCTATGGTCACATGTAGGCTTTTACAACAAGAAAAAACACTGATACTGGACATACTCTAGAATCAAAACATTAGATCAGTTCTGTTTTTTATCAAATCTTTCTTCTGGGGCCATTATTCTTTCCCAAGTACCTAAGGAAATTATTCAATATTCTGCAGAACTGATGTGTGCCTGAATCTTTTCTAGTGTATTTTCCACCTGAGTCAGAATTTTGTTACTAATAATTAAACTATTGAGGAAAAAAACCAGGACAGTAGAATAACGTAAGTGAGCCACTCTTGGAAGTTTTCAACTACAGCCTTTAGTGGCCCTTAATAATTGTAATTTGAGATATTGGAATTTCGGAGAGGAATTTTAAAATCACTTCTTCAAAGTTCCTATGGTGAACGTCTTGTTAATTGGAGTGTTCAGAGAACAGAATATGAATTTAATTTTTGGTCTAACTCAAGACTTTTTGGCAAATGCTTTTTGTTTAGCCCTTAATGTTAAAAATATTTCATAAATGCATTATTAGCTCACTTGTGTTTCACGCTGTTCAGCCCCTTGTTCAGTAAGAAAGGAACTAGCAGGAGTTCAGAGTCATGGATAATACTCATTGGAGTAGAATAAGGTATTGGGATAAATGGAGGAGATAAATTCTAAGACATATTTTGACAACTATTATTTACAGTGGATTCCTGGTTATAGTTTATCTTGTCCTGATTTCTCCCTGTTGTGAACATTTTAACATTTTAAAACATTAACATTTTAAAATGTTGTGAACATTTTAAAAAAAGGTCTGTTAATAAAGGTTTTTTAGTCTTCGTTTGGTTCCACTTAGTGGAATTTTCTTCCACTATTCTTTCATTAACCTAAAGGGTATTTTTGTGAAAACTACATTTTCTGATTGTACAACCAACATACACATTGTTTGAAAAATCAAACAACGTAGACAGTCTTAAGCACTGCCTACCATTTTGGTGAAAAATAAATTCATACGTGCATGAAGCACAGCTTTGTGAACCGAGAGGCAATGGCACCTCATAGCCACAGAGCCTACTTCATATCCCAAGCAACATTTCGATGCTATTAGAATATCCTACAGGGTCATTTTTAAGGTTTCCATACTATTTCATTATCTATTTAACCCAGCCTCTAGTGATGAGTTGGAATGCTTCCTAATTTTGCTGTAAAACACTGCTACAACACCGCCCCCCCCCGCCCAAATCTTGCATACATAGCTCTGCACACTTGTTTCATCATCATTCTCTTAGGATATATTCCAGAAAGTATACACTATATTTTAAATTACATGTCTACTCTGGCACAACCAGGAATATTTCCTATGAATAGATAATTTGTAAACTGTCTCAATTCTGAGAGCTGTACTGATTATTATGCTGAGCTAAGATTTATAACATCAAGAGACCAAATGATGATAACTATTTAAAACTGTGTATAAAAGTTCTAGGAAGGCAGAAAGGCTCGTGTCCCAAACTAGAATATCTCTATCACACATGAGCCAGCAGGACTTTGGCAAAAAGCTCCCCATAGTACCTTAATGAATACAAGTGGTCAGGGTTGCGGTTTCACATTTCACCGAGGGAATGCCCAGGGACAAGGATGGAATGTCAGGTGCAAGTGAGAGTTCCTCACTCAGCATTCTGCATTTACCTCCAGCTGCTGGCTTTGGACAACATTCAGGGATCCACACACCCCTTGCATTCATTCATTCTTTCAGCAAACCTCCCTGAACACCGTCTCTCAGGTACCATGGGTGGCCATGCGGTCCTTGCCCAGGGAGCACACTTAGTCTAACTGATGACAACTTCAGGGCCAGCTGGACCCACAGAGAAATACTCTGCCTGAGCACATCAGGACAGTCTTCACACAGGGGCATTAGAGCTGGTTCTGGGGAACGGGGTGGTGGTGAATGGACTGGGTTACCTGGGACGGAAGCAGACTTGTTCTCTGCTCACCCACTGAATGACCTGAACCCTTCCTTCCTTTGTTACCTCTGCAGTAGAAAGGCTAGCTACTCCTTTTTCCAGCCTCCCTTGTCATTGGCGGGGGCTAGAAGAGGCCGTTCTGGCCAGTGAGAGAGAAGCTGGCTAGGGGCTGCGGGAAGCCAGCTTCTTTTTCTGATAAAAGCACCACAGAGCTCTATCCTTTACCTCCTTTTGCCTTAACTGAGTATCTGAGGCAGGAAGCAAGGAGTGAAGATCAACATCACTAAATCTCCCAACTAGCACAGACAGCTCATTTTGTGGGGGAACAGGAACCTCTCTCTGTTTACACCATTTGGAGTCGGATGTACTGCTATTTGCAGCTGAAGGCATTCAGCTTCAATCAATGTATCATTCCTCCAACTAAGACTGTGTCTGGATAGAGGCAAGAATAAGGGGCCAAGATGGGGCAAAACAGGGAACAGATTTCAGAACGAGCACCTTCAACAACTGATGCTCTCAAAACATGGCACTTTCAAGCTCAGGAGGCATAACTAAGTATACAGGGTGACATTTCTCCTAAGTGTGAAAGCCTGAGAGTGTGTATTTATTAGAAAAATAGGATGACACTCTCTGATAATAAATTTGAAACATGGATTCTTTGAGATGCAACAACTTCAAAAGTACCAAAAGTAAGACAAGCAAATCCTAACATGAATTATAGAATCAACGAGTAAATATAATTTAGAAATAACAAATGAGAGTACAAAAAGCAGTACAACTAGGCAAAGGGCATGCATGCATATGATGTCCTTTCTGCATCCATTTTCTTCTGGCAGAAACTTTGAGTTTATATGAAAAATAAGGCAAAATTTTAAAAAACCTAACAGACAAAACATTACCATTACAGTGGAGTTAAAAGAAAGTAGCTGTTTTGTGTGTGTGTGTGTGTGTGTGTGTGTGCGCGCGCGCGCGCGCACGCGCACATTTTAATTTTAAGAGCAAAGGAAACAACAGCATCTAGATGATCGTGAATTTTGGCCAACTGAACAGCCTAAGAGTTTATTCAAGCCTGCTGAAGATCATAGACATCATGGAAAGAGGGGTCTATGGGAAGAAAGATCTAATGATAAAAATGTGTAAAATTAGTCAGAAAAACAAGACAAGGAATGTGCAGACTGCTGTCTTAACAAACCCCAAAGCCCACAAAACTCTTTCCCAAAGTCTGAGAAAATAAGCCAATCATTCTGAATGTGGACAATTTACAAAATCATAAGTAAATGGGGAGGAACCATGTGTTTTAAAGGAAAGACAATAACTACAAGGAAATCTGAATAGGCAGACATTTTCTGTATTCCCAAAGGCCGAGGGACACCATCCAACATGGCACTGCTTTGTGGATCTATTTCTCTGAAAGCAAACAACTTAAAATCACCACACCTCTGAGTGTGAAATAAAAAATGTGTAATAAATTTCAAGGTATGAAAAACTTAGGTCTTAAAATCTAAGACACCAAGATGCTGACTCTTATTTACCACAATCTGTTGGCATCCCGCATGGTATCTGAGAAGTAGGTGTTCAAATATTTGTGGGAAAAAAGAGAAGGAAAAGAGAAGTAGGAAACTTCCTACATGAGCAAGATATTCTTTACAAAGAATACTTTTCCAAGTGGCAGAAGTATCATGCAGTATAAAATACACATAAGTTGCAAAATGATCTTAAGGAAATAAACAACACAGGATACATTCTTATGAGGTAGGTTATAGAAGAACACTTCAAAGAGCCCTCTCAAATTGCATCCTCAATTCCATTAATCAAAACCTGGTAGGTAATATGTGTCACCATTTCACTGAACAGTGTTCAAATATTTGTCATAGACGGAATCTCTAAAACAACAAAGGGCAACCTGCTCTTAACGGGAAGACTGAATTATCCTGAATGAGGTTACAAGCATTTACCACTTATAGGAAGCATTTCTCTCTTCGGCTGCCTAAATGCTTAAGAAATACATTCTATTGGCTAATATGAGAAATCTTTCTGTGAAACTCTCAGTCAAGAGTTAATCTGAAGTATGTTCTTTACTGGGACAATGAGAAAGCCCTGGATATTTATTGTGCACTTCTGAAACACGTCAGGTTGACTACCCCAGGAGATTGTCCCAACAATCATTTTGAGACAGGGATTCTTGGTATCAGTGTTTTGTAGACGACCAAACAGACTTTGTGAGGTGAATTAACTAACTCAAGGCCACACAGGTGAGTAAGGAATGGAGATGAGACTCACAGGGAAACTGGCTGCAGAGCCAACTCCTGATTATTGTGATGAACTGAAATTGCATCCATGGTGGTGACAGAGATAATGATAATTGATAATAATATGAATACAGGCATACTTCATTTTAGTGTGTTTCCCTTTATCGTTACTTCACAGACACTGTGGTTTTTCGCCAATCAAAAGACCGTGGCAACCCTACGTCAAGCAGGTCTATTGGCACAATTTTTCCACAGCATTTGCTCGCTTCATGTCTCTGTGTCACATTTGGTAACTCTTGCTGTATTTCCAGCCTTCTTGTTGTTATTGTATTTGTTACAGGGATCTGTAGTCCGTGATCTTTGATGTGCCATTGTAATGGTGAACTTAATTGGTAAATGTTGTGTGTGTTCTGACTGCTCCACCGCCCAGCCGTTCCTCCATCTTTCTCCCTCTCCTCAGGCCTCCCTACTTCCTGAGGCGAACAATATTAAAACCAATGCAGTAAATAACCCTACAATGGCTTCTAAGTGTTTAAGCAAAAGGAAGAGTCCATCGATGTGGCAACTTTCAGTGTCGTCCCACATTAACAGATTGCCAGAGCCAGCCCAACTTTTAGGAACCATCACCCCAATGAGTCAATACCCACCACCATCAAGGCAAGACTCTCCACCCACAAAAATACTATGGCTTGCTGAAAGTTCAGATGATCTTTACCAATAAAGCATTTTTAATTAAGGTATGCACGTTTTTTAAGACAACACTAGTATATAGATAGTAACTCTTAGGTGCCCTGGGAAACCAAAATATTCATTAAACTCGCTTCTTGCAATATCTGTTCTACTACGGTGGTTTGCAATTGAACCCCTGATATCTCTGAGGTATGTCTGTAATAAATTAGCATACACATAGTTGCTGGAACAACTTCCCCCATATGAAATCTTTGTAAGATATATCAAACCTCAGCTGTCCCTTTCCTGCCAAGAGCAAACATGCTTATTTTTTAAGACCAAACTATTAAATCACTGTACTGTTTTTCCTCCCTTTTTACCTCAATTGCTCATGACCCTGCCAGGGAAGGACACATTTTTTAGCATCTCCCCCGCCCTCTGGGATATGATCTGGACAGGGCTAGACCTTTCTTCACGCTTTTCTTCGGTTATATGTCTGAAATTGTTATGTGTCAGCAGTTGCGACCCTGGACATAGTAGGTATTATATTTTTCAGTTTGGTGCCAGAGAGAAAATGAATAGCTACTCCAACTCTATTCTGAGTGTAGATTTAAGAGATACTATCTTTCTAATATAAATTATATGGAAACAACAAAATAGATGTGTTCATTCACTTGGCTTATACAAATTCTGGGAGCTGTTATCCATGTAGCATGTTATGCTGTGGTCCTAATTTTGTGTTTCTTGTCCTATTTGAAATAATAAAAATCAGTACCTTCTGGGTTTCTAAAATTCTAGTTCATTGATTAGGGAATTGCTTACTGAAAAACAGTTCTTAACTTTAACATTTTCTGTTGATATGAACTCAAACTCTACATGTTTACAGCATGTTACAATAATACCAGCACCACACAACTGGCCTTAGTTCCTTCGGAACTGAAAGACAGGTATTAATAAAAATAAAGGACAGCGGCAGGATATATGTAAGTTATAGGAGCAGGCAATCCAGAACTGATAAATGCCAATCGCTACCAAACTCATGAAAAAATACTCATTTGCACTAATAATAAATGATGACAAGAACACTGTTCGACTGTGAAACTGGTGAAAACAAAAAGTTAACACTTAATGTTGGAAAGGGGATAATGAGGTCAACACGTCGCAGAGGTATATACTGGTTTGAACGGTATAGAAAGCACCTTCATGGCATGCTTATCATCAGGCATGAAGACTTCTTTTACTCTCCAGTTTTTGTCTCTAGAGGATACACACACACACACACACACACACACAATTTATATTTTAAATCTGGCGCCAAGCACCACTCCTTTGTTTCAAGGCTTGTGCTGTTAGCCAGAGAAACACTGGGACATAAGGAGACCAGTCTGCCTAGCCCAAGACCACCCATGTTTGGATGAGGACATTCTATGTTCAGGAATAAAGGAAGAGAAGAGGGAAGGAGGGAGAACACCATCCAGGATTCAAAGTAACTTGGTAGCTCAGTGACCTTGAACAAAGTAACAAATCTTCTTGAAAATGAGAGTATCCTTTTCACAGAATTATAAGGATCAAATGTGATAATGTATAAGAAGGTCCTTCATAAGTACCAAATCGATACGCACCTTTTGAGATTTCAAAATTTTTATGTTTTCAGTTTTTCTTTTCAGTGTCCTCTGATGCCCCTCTCAAAACACTGTAGTAACCTAGCCCTTCCTTCCTCCAGTGGATATATCTGCTTTACAATCATTTCTCTTCTTACTAAATTATACCACCGTATGGACACTGCATTGCACCCTTTGGGTAAGGACACCACCCCCCCACCCTGGCCAATGTCATCCTAATGGAGTAACATTATTCAAATTTTCTATTACACTTCAGTTAACTGAGCCAGAAATGCCATAAGGATGAAGTCTCGGGGGGAGGAAAGAAAGCACTGGAACCCCATATTCATGATAGATGTCTGTCTACTCCTCAGATGGATGGCACAACCAGCCTTACATAACCGTTCTTACCAAAGGGAAGCTTGGTGAGACATCTGACAGAAACTCGCTTCGAAAAGAGTGCGCTTAAATTTTTTATCAGACTGCCTTTATAAAAAATTGAAACAGAGTATTCTCCAAGCAGGGCAACAGTTTGCTAAAAAGATCAGAACTTACAATTACCTTTTAAACCATCATTTTAGAACTCTATGCTTTCTATGCCTAAAATGCCAAGGAAGTGTTTGGCTTTGACATTAGGAAAAGAAAGAATGAATTCTCCCTCAAGCCTGAGAATGCCTTTCACTCTTACACGCCCTGGTGGCAATTTCCCACTATTAAAAGCCTTTATCCTTCAGGCAATGGAGAAAAATGTGCTCCAACGACAATGGGTGCCTCACTTCTGGGCTGATTATCAGCACACCGTGTAAAAATGCCTTTTGCTTTCCTTTTCAAGGTGAGGAGGCTGGTGAGGTGATGAAAGCAGAACGACATCAGAATTACCAAGCCCGGAGCCCAAGCGTTTCCCTCTGCTGCACTGCAGATCCTTTGTGACCCAACTCCCCTGTCCTCAGTGACATTTACCTACAGAAGGTGTGCTTGCCCTTTAAATCGGACGCAGTAATCTAAGAGAACAGATGAGGAGCTCCGGTTGGTCATCGCTGTTAGAAATTAAATACTACGATTCTGTCAGTATCTAATACTGAAATGTTTCACTCTTGGGTGTTTTAGAGACAAGGGGTGGGGGTGGGGGCCTTATTTTGGATGGTGGGAGCCCGCTGTGACTACAGATGGAAATTTTATGGCTTGTTTAATGCTTGTCTATTTTAATAAAAAGGAATACATTCCAGCAGCAGCACAATTTCCTTGTATACTCCATGTGCTGCAATACTGAAATAAAAGTTGCCCACCATCCTGGAATCTTTCGTCTCTGTAGTGTTCAGTTTACTCCAACCCTGCCTCCGACATGTATTTAGGAAGAAGAGCACATTAGCTAAAAGGGGGCGGGGGGGAATATGGAATGCTCAACACACACATTTTCTCTCTCTCTCTCTCTCTCTGTCTCCGTCCATCCGTCTGTCTGTCCAAGAGAGATGTCTGTCTCTCTCCAAGGGAGAGAACAGAAGTACTCTTTGTCTGGTTACAGTGAGAACCAAATGACAGAGAGTCACCTTGGAGGCAATGGCATACAGTCACGGAGGGGAAGGAGATGTGAAGTGTGTATGACTTGTTTTATCACCCTGCAGAGGTTGAGAGGACACCAAGAGCAAAGCCTGCTTCTCTACGTTTAAGGAATTATGCCGAACTTGGCAGCTTCACCCATAGCATTCATTGTTCATTCTCACTAAATTCCCCTTAATGGGCTATTTATTCCACCCTACAGAAGGGTGAATACAGTCCACAAAGCACTGCCGGTAATTATTACCAGAAGTGGAAACTGACGGAGACAAATTAAAATACAACGAGAAATCAAACTGCTTGACATCTTTTTTGACAGGCTGGAAAGGGACCGGCCCCTCTTTCAGTAACAATTTGACACTTAAGGTACACTCATGAGTTTTGGAAGCACTACACTGAGATTCTACATGGCCAAGTTCTCGAGCCCCATTCTTGGCCTTTGCAAGTACTGAGGAATCATCACTCCCCCTTCGTGGGGGGAAGCTCTCTGAAAGGAAAACATACTATATGCTGGCTAACGGAACATAATAAAAAAATAAATAAAAGAAAAGAAAAATGTAGTTTTAAAGATCCTTCTTTGACAGAGGAGCCTCTAAAAATTAACTTTAAGGTTCAACAACAGTGCTGGGCATCTTAACTCTGGCTGCTTCCAGCAGAGGATGGACACTAACTGGCAAATGACAGAAAGAAGCTCCCAGGGGTGATGAAATGCAATCCGCCTCGTTGGGGGAACGGGATAAACAACAGTGCATCTGTCAAAACTGATTAAATATGTACTCAGGATCATTGCATTTGACTCATGTAAATTAGATCTGAGTTTAAAAAACTCTTCCTGGAACCATTAAACAACAATTAAGATTCTTCCAAGCACAGGGATTCAGAATTTTCTGGACATATCATGGTAAGGCCAATAAACAGAACGCCTTTCGCTGAACATTTACGCAAAAGCTGAGGGACTCCTGGGGCCACATGTCTCCACTTCAGTGCCATGCTTTACTGAGGCATTACCATGAAGATTTTACTGTTATGAGATGAAAGCAAATATCGCTGAGAATGCAATTAAACGCTCTGTATTAAATTGCAAGTGCAAGCTAAAAGTCTAGGCTAGGCATTCCTACCACATTCCCCATGATGACACAAGGGAACTTGGGACTTCCCAGCCACATCTGAAGCAAATGTCCCAGCTGTGGTCCACAGCACAGAACCGTGAGTATAGGAAGGCCTCTCCTGAAAGATGTGTGCACCTCATTTTATGATAATTGGATAGCGGACCTCAAACAGATACATCAAGACCCAATTACTCTAATATAAAAGGATCCCTTTCCATTGTCAAGTGCCACCGTGAAGCATGCATTGCTATTCAGCGAACTTCCTGTTTAACATAACTACCTATAGTATAGTACTGACCAGTAGATATAGGTTTTATCTATAACAAGCCAACAAGCTGTTTTCTCTTGTCTGCTTCGGCTCTCTTCTAAGTTCAAATCTTTCATCAAATTTGATGTCTCTTTGCTTGGGCTAGAATTAATAGCTGCAAATACTAATATATAGTTGTCAAGCTAATGAAATTAAAAATACAGAAAGATATACAAACACACATGAACACAAACATACAGAAAGCATTAGAAAAAAAAATCATCTCATGAATATTGGGGTGATGACATTCCCTACTGATTATTTGAGCTTTAATAGTAAGGCAGCATTTTTCATCAAAATACTATGTATGCTTCCCCAAAAGGGTTCTACAAAAGGCCAACTGAGTGCATTTTAATATCCTTACAGAATTTAAAACCAACTTCAAACTTGAACACTTCTTTTTTCAGTAAAAGTAGCATATTTCAGGAAGGTTAAATCTAGTGCATGTTCTCAGAATTCATTTCAGCATTCTTACATCGCACTTGTAATCAAGCTTGTAAGTATTAATGAACATATTTCTAAGAAAACAATTCTATTGTTTTTCAAGATATATTCTTCTTCATTTCTCTAAACTTCTGAAAATTAAACCTTTCAAGTTGTGATATGGAAGAAGTGGATTAAATTGATCCTGCAGTTCATTACAGATGATTTTCTCCTATTTTTTCACTTCCCTCCTTTAAAAATCACTGTAAATACTTTGCTCACAAAATGGAAGAACACATGAAAACATGCCACTGTTCTAAAAGGTTCACTGTGAATCTAGCAAATACTTATACTGGAGGGGAGAACACGAGCAGAACATCACAGTTCTTATTCTAAAGACTGTCACAATCTAAATCTGAAAGGCCTTTCAACTAGCATTTCTAAATTCATCATGCCTGATGAATGACAGCCTAGACAGAAACCAATGGCTTCCATCTTTCTCAAAACCATTCAGTAATTATTCTCCAGGCTCTTCATGTAGCAGCTCAGTGGGTCTCTGCACTTTCAGGTGTCCCAAGTGCAGAACTTCATATTGGAAACCCAAGTTAAAAGTCAACATAGTATTTTTTTGCAAAATAAAAATTATTAAGGGTTGACAGGAATCAGGGAAAGCAGGAGAAGGGCCACATCCTACACACATGTAAGCCAATCTCTCTGCATTCCTTTCTTTAAAAAAAAAAAAAAAACTTTTATTTATTTATTTGAGAGAGAGAGAGAGAGAGAGAGAGCATGAGAAGGGGGGAGGGGCAGACGGAGAGCAGCAGAGAGAGGGAGAAGCAGGCTCGCCACTGAGCAGGCAGCCCAATGCAGGACTCGATCCCAGGACCCTGAGATCACAACCTGAACCGAAGGCAGTAGCTCAACCCACTGAGCCACTCAGGTGCCCCTCCATATTTCTTTCTTAACACAAGGTATACTAGCCTCTCAGATGCTCACATTTAAAAAAATATATATATTTTTTATTCATTTGACAAAGAGAAAGAGAACAAGCAAGGGGAGCAGCAGGTAGAGGGAGAAGCAGGCTCCATGCTGAGCAGGGAGCCTGTTGCAGACTCAATCCCAGGACCTGGGATCCATGACCTGAGTCGAAAGCAGCTGCTTAACCAAATGAGCCACTCAGGCACCCTATATACCCTAACATTTGACAGCTCCTACACATTCTTTTTGGCTCCTTCCTTTCTCTTGCACTCCACATTAAACCATCCTGTCTGATCAGTCCTACCTCTTTCTACAAGTTTTCTAACTGGGCTCACATTATCGGTGTAGAGACCCAGCTTCAATGGCCACCTCTCCCTACCCTCTTCCCCGTAGCCGTGCCCTCTCACATGGCCTCCATCTCACTTTATACACTTTCTGTATCAACTGTAAGACTATCTTAATTCTTTCCAACTTGTCCGTCTCCCTCACTAAACTATCAGTTCCCAAAGTCTAGAAGTGGATTTCTAAAGCATATAAATATTTGTTGACCTAAAGTGCTATTGAATCAAAACAATATGTATTTCCTAGTCACTGAACTACACAAATATTTCAGAACTTTTTACTTTTACACCCAAATTAATTTGGCTAATTTTCCCATCAAAATAGTTTCACCTAACTTCAGTGTCTAAGGAGTCAGTCCATAAAGTCTCTAAGAAGCCAACAATTTACCTATTAAATCGCTTAACCTGAAATATGAAAAATCAACCTGTGATAAAGCTTAACGCGTCACATTATTTGTTCCTCTCTTGTATCTAGCGGATATTGAACTATCTTCATCTGGTCTAAGTGAATTCTAGTGAAAAAAAGAAGAAAGCAGAAACAAGAAGAGGCGGGCCGAAGCCAAGTAAAAGAGAGAGAAAGGACCATGCAGGATGTGTGGTTGATACTTACTAATGACTTGAAAAATAATTTCTGAGTCTGAGGGCTAGAGCAATGGGAGACCAGACAATGGCAAATACAGAAGATGAAGTATTGATGGGGACAGGGCTTTTGTATCTTTATAAATCTGTACTTAGCTGCTGTTTATAAAGTCCCAGCGTATTCGCGCTTCAGTCAGACGTATGTATTTCAAAGCCAACAGAGAGACAAAGCGACAAGTGAAAGAGCAAGGAGAAAACCCACGTGCAGAACGGAAACAAAGTTCCCATGAAAAGGGGCTCTACAGACGCTCAATTGTCTTCTCCCTAAAATGACTGTGACCTTGGCCTCTTTTACAAAGAGAGGCCACCGTGGAGGCTGAGCTGTGTCAACACAGCATGAGCTGGACAGTCTCCATGCAGAAGACTGTCAACTTGGGGTGGCACATGATGGCTCCTGGCGGAAGAATGGGGTTTTGCCACCACATCTCATGAGGACCTGCTGAGGAAATAAAGAGCACATTTGCCTGGAAGAGAAGACACGGCACCAACACATCACTATCTTCCTCTATATAAATAACCGGCATATGGGTGGACAGAGCAAGGTGCGAGATTGAGGCTCAAAATAAGAGCACACATTCTAACAATTAGAACTGTCCAGAAATGGGGTGGACAATGTTTAGAGGTAGGACGTTTCCAGTCATAGGCGATTCCTAAGCAGAGTCTGACAAGCAAGTCACAGAGCCATCCTCAAGGACAGGCAGGCTCTGCAGGGACCCTGCCTCCGTGACCTCGAAGGTCCCTTCCACCTCTAAGATTCCACGACGCTAGACACTCTGTGGGGATTTTCCACACAACTCTGCCCTTCAAAACTGATGTGGCTGTCCTTTACGTAAGTCCTATTCAGACTTCTACAGTAGCTCTTCTTTTCACTGAATGAAATTATTCATGGACTCATCCTAATAAAGTAACTGAATCCTGTTTTAATCTGTAGTCCATAAATGTCACTACTAATCCATTAAATACAAGTTGAGTGACTGGTATGAAAGTGGGGACAGGATAAGTTGGTTCTTTTTTTTCTTACCTAGGTAGCACTGTCAAACAGTCTGAAGTCATGTTTGTTATCTCAATCATGTAAATTTAAGTAAAACGTGACTCTCTTGCACATACAACACCGTAGTTATGTAGCTTTGTGGTAGCCTGCATCAAAACATTTTCTTATAAAATAATGGCAGGTTCCTTCTGATGAGGACATGAGAAACTAAATGAGAACGAGGCTGGAGGGTAGCAAAGTTCTTTATTGTGTCTAATCCCCCACGACCTGGTGGAAGGAGGCACCCAGTCTAGGGACTTCTCCCAGGGAGAGATGGGGTTAAAGGCTGATGTCTCCGTCCCTTGGTTCAGGTGGCATGGGTGGAGGAGACAGCTTTGGCAAGTCCAAGTTGGGAATGATAAAAATAAGGTGACAGTGGTAGGGTTTTTATCACCTTGCCTTTATTTTAACTCTTTCCTTTGCCCTGAGCTATGTTCCCAAAATCTAAAGAATGTATAAAACTAACAACAAAAACAAAAATCCCTGTATGTACTGTATAATTTAAATTTGAGTGGTGGTAAAAATAAATTTAAACAAAAGATGTCAAAAAAAGAAAAAAATAAGAAGTAAAACACTTGATCCAAGGCGTTGAAGAGCCCATGAAACAAAAGTAAAGCAAAAGCATCCGGGTCCTAGATGAGACCCTATATAATGAAAGCGGGAGTGGCCCAAAGCTGGGTGTTGAGTACTTCCCTATACGCGCTATGGCTTGGCATGCAGAAGGGTCCACTGTGCTTGAATGCTTGAGAGAGAAGAGAAATATTTAGGAAGAAGTAACACCCACTGATGACACAGGAAATTGTAAAAATGGGTAACAGACTCCTGGAGGAGGACCATCCTCATAATCAGGGATGGAAGACAAGCCCCTCAAAGTTAGCAAAGCCGAGAGAGTTTTAGAAGCAGGGAGTACAGAGGACCTCTTCCTTGCTCTGTGATCTGCCCTAGCCCCACCACAAGCCACCAGTTCTAACATGCCCTTAGGGTTGTCCCAGTTTTATCACTAAAAGTGTCCTATCCTGGGAAATACCCCATCCCCGGACAATGAAGGCCTGCTACTCACACCGACATCTCCCCCCACCCCCCCTCCCACCCCTGGTATATAAGGCAGAGCCTCTTCTCTTGCCAGTTGAGAGCCACAAGCCTCCAACAATCTGGAGAAAAAGCACGGAACCCTGGGTGGAGAGCTGTGTGACTACTGCCATTTATACCTTGAACAGGACAGAGCCGAGGGGGCCTGGAAGAAGACACATGAGGAATTGGGAGTAAGCCTGCTCCAAGGAATCAGTGGTCCAGAATGAGCACAAAGGAACCGCTGGAGCCTCACCACGCACCGTGTCAGGGTCCTCAACAAGTAACAGCCGAGGAAAGAGCAGCTGAAGGATCAAACTTAGGGGCCATGCCAAGATTCGAAATCGAGACTTAGGAGTCTACAGCCATACCACCCTGAACGCGCCCGATCTCATCTGAAATCAAGACTTAGGACTTTTTTCATCTAGAGACCTTCATACACAAAGGACTATAGCTCCATATGGGTTACTAAGAAATACAAAGAGTTATAGCAGATAAGAGGAAAGAAACGACCTCCAGCAGGAGGAGAATGGGGGAGGGTGGGTCCTGCTGTCAGCCAAGCACCAAGCCCGTGGTGCGATAGCGGGGTGTGTGTGCTCTGGGAAACGGAAAGGCCATCCCTCCAAAGACAAGTAAGGTCAACTAGTGTACTTGTGGAAAACGAAGTGGTGCACGGGGCTCTGACTTCAGAATGAAGGACCAAGAGTGCTCGGCTAAGGAGTTTCCAGAAATAAGGAGAGCAGAAAGTGAGAACCCTTCAGGTGTGGAAAAGATGAAGTCCTAATGTCCTTTGCACCACTTTTCACAATAACAAAATTGGGAAGGAACCAAATATGCAAAATAAGATATTCGTTGGATACATTTTGGTTCATCCATAAAGCGGAATACCACAGACCCATTAAAAACCTTACAAAATTATACTTACTGACATAAACATAATGTTCAAATTATATTGTTTCATGGGAAAAATGAGGCAAAAAAAGAGGAGGTGACACCATTATCTCCATTAATTTGGGGGTGGGGGAAGAAGAGGAAATAGAAAGAAAGGAAGAAAACAGAAGGCAAGCGAAAAAGACATTAAGTATATGCATGCTTCGAAAAATACTGGAAAAACCTATTTCAAAATGGTAACAGTAATGCTTTCTCTGGGTGACCTTAGCCTCCCTGTGTGGCATGCCAAGTCTACAATGTACATCAATTATTCACATGGTGGGAAGGACAAAGGTAAGAGGACTGCCAGAATGCCCTGGGATATGACAAGTAATCAAGCAGGGGATAGAGGTGGCAAACAGGTATTAAATGCTGTCAAACGCTCGAGAAGAAGTCTTCTCTGATTGGACGGTAATATTTAGCAAGCACACCTATCTGCCCACGTTTTGTCTACTTCTGTGCAATCGTCCCGAGGAAACACGTGTCACAGACGGTCTCTGAAGCCCTCTCTGAGAGCCGCCGAAACGGAATTTTCGCTGACTAGCTTCCTCCAAGTAGAGTTCTTCACTCTGGGAGCCAACGAGCAGCTGCCAGAGGGAGACCTTTAACATAGAGGTAAATCCATTAAGGTGTACCCAGGGGGAAAAGGACTGGCTTCTCACTCAGTGTAGAAAAGCTGCGGAGACACCTGCATTGGAGGCGGGCGCTGCTGCGGAAGGAGCCGGAGCCACACTGAGCCATCCTGGCCAAGCCTTCGCACCTGCCCAGAACCCAAGTGTTCTTAGACACCCGCCACCACATTCACTGTTCTCTCCAGAAACCCCATTTCTTTCTAATTAGAAAGTAATCACAATTTGGCTTTGGATTTAGCCACCTTATGTAGAATATATACAAATAATAAATATTTGGAATATATCCAATATATACATACACACATACATACATATGCACATGTATGTATAATTCTTAATATTGTATTTTACATAAATATGTCTTTTTCTCCACATACACACATGCATTTATTTACTTTTTACACTGCTTGGAATGACCTTCAGTGAATTTACTTTCCTCATTTTAACTGACAACTCTCCCTAAATAAACTCAGCATAAAATAAACTCATTTCTTCCAAGTGGACGAGGGGAAGAGGAAAAGAGCAGGGAAGTGGGAGGAATTAACATTGGTTGAATCACTGCCCTGTGCCAGGCACTTCATGTTCAATTTAATTTTGTCTTCACAACATCTCTTTGCACTTGGGTGTTATTGTGGATGAGGGCACAGAGGCTCAGAGAGGTTAAGTAACCGACTGAAGACCACGCAGTAAAGAAGGGACAGTGAGGAGACTCAAACCCAAGCCTCCACGACTCCAGGGCTCACACCCAGACCCATTCCTCATTCCACGCACCCTTCAAAAATCAATTTTCCTATAATTTCAGAGATCCCCAGCAGCACTTTAAAAAAAGAAAAAAGGCTGGATTAAGCCGTATATGCAGATACAGCGCAGATCGCATTAATAATTTAGGTCCTGCTAAAGCTGCAAAGCAGCTCGAGGAAAGCAGGTCAAAGCCGAGAATGCCAAATGCACCTAAGAACACTCTCCCTTCCCGACACTGCAAACAAAACCCTAACTAATCCACCAGAAAACAAAAAGATAATGCCTATCAGATGCCAAATGGGTGGCTATGTAATTATTTTAATCTGATCCCATAGAAAATCCACTGAAACATGTTATGTAAAATCAAGTTACAACCAACTGGTGGAGACAAGCTTTCCAGTGGAGAGCTCTGACAAAGCCCAGGAACTGGATCCACACACGTCGGAGTGGGAAGAAGTGAGACTGCCTTAAATTAAGCACGCTGAGCATCTGCGGAAGACCAGACTCCTGTTAGCCCGGTCACAACACAGGCGGCAGGGAAAATACCTGTTTTGATGTATCCGTGGTCCCCCTCAAGCACCTAATATCAGCGGAGATGCGGTACATTCCAAACCTTTTGACTAGAATTGGGGAGGATTACCAGGCTCGTTAATTCCACACTAATGAAGACGAGTGAATGTGTGAGATTCATATGCCTGGATCACCGGTATTAATATATTAATTCTCTTTGGAATAAATGTGGCTAGAACGAATGTGTACCACAAAACCATTTATTTTTAGATGGCGAAGAATGATTCCCGCTGAAGAGGTAGAGTGAGGCAGGGATCCTTAACAATGGCCATTCTTCAAAGGAAAAAATTTACAGCCTCCAGCATTTTTCAACATCAATATGATTATCTTCTTATTTCAAGGCAGGCGAACGTATTTTGAGTGTTGACAGAGCTAAGTAAATACACTCATTATGTTAACTGAATCAGGTTGCAGTGACCAACCACTGCACAGAGGGACAGCACATCTTTACAGAAGAGGCAGAGGGGAACAGAGGATGGTGTGAGGATTTGGTGACCTCAGAACCTTCTGGCACATTCTCTCTCATTCACCCCTAAGCAGCTAGGTCATAAGAATGTGCTAGGAATGACGAGACTGGGCATTTTGGGGACTAACAGAAAACAAAATGCATTGTTCATGATTATGGCTTTGACAACAGCTGCTTCCCTAAACAATGGTAAATCCACAGTACTGAAGTCAATTATGATGTTTCTACCTGATTCAAAATTGCTCTGTGCTTTGCAGTAATATTTAATGTCCCCATGTAACATCTGAAGATAAAAATACAGGTTGAAGTCATGCATCATTACTTAAAAAGCACTTTGTATCTAATATTTGTACATAAAACAAATGAACAATAACACTGGTAATGGGGAAGCATAAAAATGATTTAAATACTGATTAGAAAATAATGAAAAATGTAAGTAAAAGCTTTCTCCAAATGTAAGAATCTGACATGAACAGTGAATAATCTATAAACAGAATAGTGAAAGGGGGAAGGGGGTTCAAATTCTGCCTCTGTCTGTTCACAGTTACTGTTAAATTTGGTTTCAGAGTCTCAATCTGCTCATCTAGAAAAGGAGAATAAAGCCATCTAACTCAGAGGCTCACGAAGTATTAACCGAGAGAACAGCCTTTCGCACCTGCCAATTATTTTACTGTAAATGGAGCCTAACTTTGCAATTAGGGTCCCTATTGATTCAAACTCAAGTGTGCTAGTAAAGCCTAAAGTCATCTTTTTCAAATAATCAATCCATTTTTTTGAGATTTCAATTTTTGCCTACTCCCGTTCCCAAATTTGAGCTTTTTACTCATTGCCCTTCCTGTCAAGGAAATAGATAAAGAAAGAGTATCACTTGGAAGGCCACAGAGGTCTTTGCTCCCCTCGCTGAGAACCTGGCAGTGCCCACAGTGACTCACTTCCAACATTTGTCAGTGCCATCAGCTCAAGAAGGGTTTCTGTGTGTTTGTTTGCTTTTCTAACGTTAGTGCTAACTTCTTACCATTCTACAAATTATTTTTTAATTCTAATTTAGCCTCTGAAAGTAAGTCTGCTTTGAGTCCCTGAGTGAGTTCTTTAAAACCAGCTTCTTCAACAGCTATCTTATAAAAACAGTAAGCATGAAACACAACACACTGGGAATATACTGATTTCAAAAACCACAACATCAGCCAACACAAAATGATTTCGCCGTTTACCTTCAAAAAATACAAACATTTTGGGAATGAACTGTATTCACATTTATTTTACCATTAATATAACTATGATTCTGTTGAGGTAGGCTGCGTTTCAAGTAAATGTATGATGTGAAAATCAAATTATTTATACATAATTATCCCCCCCACTGTGTCCTTTTCTTTGGGGCGGGGGGCTAGCATCTCATGGTCCAGGAAAAAGTCATCTCATGGAGCCCAGTGTTCTGGGAAAATGGTGCTCTCAGTGGTGTGTTGGAAGTGATCCACATCTGATAGGGAATGGGGGGGGGGCGGTGAGAGGTGAGTAAGTAATAAGCACAAGGATGGGACAATCAGACCTACCTGGGTCTGAACGCCAGATTTACTCTTACTAACCATGCAACTTTGGGCTTGCTGAAATGTTCAAGAATGGGCCTTCAGTAATCCAGAGAACTAGGATAATACCACGCATGCATGAAAATGAAGCAGAGCGGTGCCTGGGTGGCTCAGTGGGTTAAAGCCTCTGCCTTTGGCTCAGGTCAAGATCCCAGGGTCTTAGGATCCAGCCCCATGTCAGGCTCTGCTCCATGGGGAGCCTGCTTCCTCCTCTCTCTCTCTCTGCCTGCCTCTCTGCCTGCTTGTGATCTCTCTCTGTCAAATGGATGGGTAAAATCTTTAAAAAAAAAGAGAGAGAGAGTGAGAGAAAGAAAGAAAAGGAAAATGAAGCAGAGTCATAATCTCCTGAAATCATTCCAGAGAGTGCCTGGCCCATTCTAGTTCCTCAATAATTTACAGCTCAATAAAAGAAAGAAAAGAAAAGGTAAACTCCTCTCCATATACTTCTGCTGTTAGGTATTGCTCTGTACTGCCCTGCTCTGAAAAGTGAAAAATCGCTGAGAGTCTACCACAAAAATGTCTAATGAAAGATGTCCAGGTTTCAGGTTCCGTTTTTTCTCTTCGGCTTAGGGTGAAGAGAGGTGTCTGAACACACTAGTAATTCTAAGTGGCAGTTACCGACATGGGCCGATTTGGTCCAGGGCAGGCTAACATGCTGTGTTTGATTGCAAACTGCCGAGGCCGTCAGAAGTGGCAGTCTGCGAGATGGAGAGAGAAGGGGGTGCACTGGGAAGGAAGACAGTCCACAGAACGCTCTGACATCTGAAACCAGGTACATACAGTGATAATTCCACATTGGCCAGATCATTCACTCTTCCCTAGGTCCCCAACGACCCTGAAACTGTGCTATACCTCTGGGGGCCACAGTAGCTAGTGGGGGTGAAGAGCTGATTGGTATTGAAATGTAGAGATCTTATAGACGTATTGCATAGCTAATGGTTTTGTTTCAATAAATACATAAACTATTGCTTTCATTCAGCCCCCGTCAAATACTTTTCTTCCCCCTAAATATTTCAACATTTATGCTCAAGTCTGCAAAATAATGTTCGTTTGTTCAAAGAATTCATCTGATACTTCCTCTATCTGTACGTATGATTCTTAAGCTTTCTCTAATATCTACCTAGCCTAGCACTGAACTACTGAGAGAAGCTAATTAATAATAGTGTTAATGAATGGAAAAATGTATTTAACATGTGAGTCTTTGGAAGGATTTCTCAAAATGACAGATTTAATTCCCTGAGGGCTGTAAAAAAAAAAAAAAAAAAAAAAAAGTCTGCAAAGAACTGAACTGCGAGGCTCAAATGACTTTTTGAGGATACCAGTTTATTAGTAAAATTTCATCCATCAAATACTTTCCTGAGTGCTTGCTAGGTATAAAAGTCCTTGAAAGCATTTCCTCATTTCCTCAGCTCGTCCGTTTGCTTCTTGGCTCCGGTCACCGGTTGACATGGGAGAGCCCCTGCTCCACGGAAGGGAGGTTGGAAGCCCTTGCTAACTTCTCCCTTTATGCCAGGAACCTGGCAAAACGTCTTTACAGCATTTCTACTCTTTACAGTATGTACACAAGTAAAGGACTAACATCCTGGTTTGAACAATGTGGAAACTGAAACCCAAAGAAATTTAGTTCAGGGCCACAGAGCTAATGAGTGGCACCTGTGATACGAATTCTTACCGAGGCCCAAAACTCATTCTTTCCATCACTGTGGCTTGTAACCCTTACCCCTCCCCACAACTTTCTCCTTATTGCTTAACTGCTCTATTGTTTTTAATCCTCTACTTAACAAAATTTACCGTATTTTCCTACCCTCTTCAATTGCATAGGCCTCTTAGAAAACTGTACTTCACTACGATAAAATAATGCTGTTGGTAGTATTGAAACTACAAAGTTTTAGGGGATACATGCATATAGCTTATGAACATTTTAGTGTCACTGGCTTCCAATTGGACTTACTTCCAACCCTCTATGGACACATTCTCTGTTCCCATTCTTTTCCACACAGTCCACTTACCCCTCCTCTCCCATGGTGACGGTACTGGTTGGCTTTCATTCTGCCAAAGGGCAAGCTATGGAGCTGGGATGTAAGAATGTTAGTCTCTATCCATTCTAATGAGCTTCATGTAAATTCAGACAGAACTGGTGATATGATCCTAATTTGTAGAAAGTCACCTATAACTGAGAAATAATTTACTGGACCCAACTAAATCTAAATTGAAATCTATACATTTTACAGGCAGCTCCTAGATTTGACAATAATGGGCTGTTCTTTTCATGATCCCACTTTGGGTCCAGGACAGCATAATCTTCAATGAAGGGGATAAGCACCAGAAAAAATCTGAACTCTATGTAAAAGGTCTGGGTTCGTTTCTATTAATTTGCTTTCGATTCTTCCTCTTTTAACTTAGACAAACTAGAAACACCACAGCCTGGGTAAAACTACAGCAGACTCCTTGTTTTCAAATGTTACCTTTCTATGCAAGTATTTTCTTTTCTTTTCTTTTTTCTTTCTTTTTTTTTTTTTTTTTTATTTGACAGACAGAGATCACAAGTAGTTAGAGAAGCAGGCGGAGGGAGAGAGAGGAAGGGAAGCAGGTTCCTCACCGAGCAAAGAGCCCGACACGGGGCTTGATCCCAGGACCCCAGGATCATGATCCAAGCTGAAGGCAGAGGCCCCAACCCACTGAGCCACCCAGGTGCCCCATGCAAGTATTTTCATTAGGATACTATTTGGATTATACAACTGACAGTGTGACATAGTATTTAGACATCATGAGTCAAAGTTTAACGTATTCATCAATTGACAGAAGTGAACAATTCTTTGTTTCAATGACTGGATTCCTCTTATTTTAAATGCACACTAATTTAAGGCACCTGGGTGGCTCAGTCAGTTGAGTGTCTGACTTCAGCTCAGGGTCCTGGGATCTGGCCCCGTGTCGGGCTCCTTGCTCAACAGGAAGCCTGCTTCCCCCTTTACCCTTCCCCTCTGCTCCTGATCTGTCTTTCACTGTATCTATCTCTCTTAAATAAATAAATACAATCTTTAAAATAAATACGTACTAATTCAAATGCACACTAATTTAAGTGTAATGATTTAGACAATATATACATTTTACAGTGAAAGATAAATAATTTATAAATTTCAGCTACTAAATAACTTTTAACATTCCCACAGTGATTATTCTTGTCCCCACATAAGAATGCACCGCAGATGTGTATTAGTAAGAACTTTGCTTTAAAAAAATCTATCCGGGGCGCCTGGGTGGCTCAGTGGATTAAGCCGCTGCCTTCGGCTCAGGTCATGATCTCAGGGTCCTGGGATCGAGTCCCGCATCGGACTCTCTGCTCAGCAGGGAGCCTGCTTCCCTCTCTCTCTCTCTCTCTCTCTGGCTTCCTCTCTGTCTAGTTGTGATTTCTCTCTGTCAAATAAATAAATCTTTAAAAAAAAAAAAAATCTATCCTACAAAGGTTCTGATAGGCCAAGCAAGGACTTAGAACCATGCAGAGCTTGATTCCAAGACCAGTTATTTCTGTGACCAAGGCAAGTTACATAGCAAACTTCAGCTCAGGCTAAAGCCTCTAAATATGTGGATAACACTCTGGCACAGTGTTAGCATAGCCCAGCCCTCCCAGAATCCACTTTATTTTCCTCTAGTCCTTCATCCCTACCTGCGTCGTGGAGTTCAAGCAGAATATAAAAGAGCAGGAGGGAGACAAACCATCAGAGACTCTTAATCTCACCAAAGAAACTGAGGGTTGCCAGGGGCAGGGGGTAGGGATAGGGTGGCTGGGTTACGAACATCGGGGAGGGTATGTGTTACGGTGAGTGCTGTGAAGTGTGTAAGATGGATTATTCCAGACTTGTACCACTGGGGCAAATAATATATGTTAGGGGTGCCTGGGTGGCTCAGTGGGTTGAGCCTCTGCCTTTGGCTCAGGTCGTGATCTTGGGGTCCTGGGATGGAGCCCCACATCAGGCTCTCTGCTCAGCAGGGAGCCTGCTTCCCCGCCCCCCCTCTGCCTGCCTCTCTGCATACTTGTGCTCTCTCTGTCAAGTAAATAAATAAAATACTTAAAAAGAAAAGAAAAAAAAAAAAAGCAGGTAGGGGTGCCTGGGTGGCTTAGTTGGTTAAGCATCTGCCTTCGGCTCAGGTCATGGTCCCAAGATCCTGGGATTCCCCCCCCCCTCCCGTCAGGCTCCCTGCTGAGAGACTGCTTCTCTCCCACCCTTTCCCCTTCCTCCCTCTCATGCTCTCTTTCTCTCTTAAATAAATAAATAAAATATCAAAAAAAAAAAAAAGAGTATTTAGATGGGCCTACAGGTCCTTTATATTACCAGTCCCCAGCAGGGTGACAGGCACAATGTAGGTATACAGTACATTTTTATTAAATGAATGGATACTGGCAAAATGTGTTATGCTTGATGAATTTTTTTTCTAATAATATAACTACAAAAATTATAGAAGCACTACCAAATCCTCTTTATCCACAAGCATACCTATTGAAAACAAACCTTTTTCCATATTGAGTTTCAACAGAACACACATACACACAGGACTCTATCACCTTGTCAAAGGCAAATCAAGAGACAGAAAAGACCACGAACCTGAAGAGTATGAAGAAACAGTTCAATAGCTACAGAATGTTGCTGATGAAACTAACAACATCTTAAATAACATATTCAGACATTAATAAATGTATAATTTAGACTAACATGATCTTGCACTGATTATAATGGTAATTGATCAAGAACAAGAAAGGTTAAGTTTTTTTTTTAATGAACATATGACTTTGAGAATTAAAAAATGTATCATGATAGGAATAGAGAACCAATCAGCAGACACGTTTTATTCAATTGTTTCCTTATTCCTAAATGTCACGGAATGTGAAAGGACAAAGGCTTACAACTTTTCTATGAGTTCCATCCATCCTCTTCCACATGGAGGAAGCGTGGAGATGGGGCAGCAGCTGCTTGTGCTCCTAGGGAGCTGACCTGCCTGGTTTCAGTGAAATGACTTGGCACAATCTCTAAAGGCTCGGGTTGGAAACAGTCCATTCACTCTTCTGTTCCTTATGAGAATCAATAACAAAAGCAACAACTACAACTATATGGCCCTTGCTTCGGCCAAGCACCATTCTAATCCTAATTCACTGAACTCTCATTGCAACCCTGTGACAGAAGTATGTACTATTTTTATATTCATTTTACAGGTGAAAAGACTGGGGAACTGAAAGGTTAAATAACTTCCCCAAGGTCAGACTAGCTACCAGTCCTAGCACCTGAACTCAGACACTCTTACTCTACAGTCCATGCTCTTAGTCACTGCGTGATACCACCTCTCATCTGTCCACCTCCCTCCCATCCACTACCTACTCCACAAGCCCCAGTTTGGTAGTAGATGATATGATGCCACCTCTGCCCTCAAGGGGCTCACAGTCTCATGGGAGCTCATGATTATAGTGCAGAATATCAAGGATGCTGACAGACAAATTAGACTCTGTACACATCTGGAGTCCACATACTCAGCAAAGCAGGAAACAGAGTAGGCTCCCTTTATCTAATACAGGTCCACACAATCCTCTCCCTCAAAAGTCCAGTCACTTTAGTCCCAAACCTCCCCCTGCCTGGCATCATGGGTGCCATAGCTGCATAGGAAACTAGGCATTGAGAAGGTCTGTAAGTGTCAGGAAGCACCAAGCATCTATAGCAAGAAGTAATACTCAATTGTTTATGTCTCCTGAAATTCGCTCTCAAATCTCTACATTGTTTCAATCCTAAAAGAGACCACCAGATTTTTATTACAATAAACCCAGTGGTGGGGCACCTGGGCAGCTCAGTCATTATATGTCTGTCTTTGGCTCAGGTCATGATCGCGGGGGCCTGGGATTGAGCCCCACATCAGGCTCCCTGCTCTGCTTCTCCCTCTCCCATTCCCTCTTCTGTGTCCCCTCTCTCACTGTGTCTCTCTCTTTCAAATAAATAAATAAAATCTTATAAAAAACAAAACCATAAACCCAGTGGTTAAATACATATTCCAAATGGGGCCTATGACCCAAGATTAAGTGTAGACCCAACAGGTATGAGCCATATGACCACAGGCAAGTTCTTTATTCTCTTTAAGTCTTCATTTAGCTATTTAAAAAATGGGGATGTCTCATAAAGAAGCTGTGAGGAAAAAATAGTAGAACAATCCATAGCACTCACACCGCACATCACTGGGTACACAGTAAGCACATAAGACCCCACGAGACTATAGCAACATGTCTTTGAGGATGTGAAGTCCTGGTGTTGGTGCCTGTCCATTTATTTTCAAAATTTAAAAAAGAAATTATTCAGATAAAACACTAAAATCTACTGCAGAGATGGGGGGCACCTGGGTAGCTCTGTCGGTCAAGCAACTGACTCTTGATTTTGGCTCAGGTCGTGATTGCACGGTCATGGGTCGTGGGACTGAGCTCCATGTCAGGCTCCATGCTCAGCAGGGTGCCTTCTGGACATTCTCTCTCTTCCCTTCTTCCTGTGCCCCTTCCCCTGTTCGTGCTCTCCCCTCCCCATCTCTCAAATAAATAAATCTTTCTAAAAAGCCTATTAACAGAGGAGAAGAAAACCAGACACCCTGCTCATACTGCAGTGGGTTAGTTAGAGATATAATGCTGGTTATTTGAGGTTCCCAGTGTCTAGGAAGTAGCTGATCGCTTAGAAGATTCTCTGAATCAATTCCATTTTGATACACAGCTGTGAAAATATTAATTACATATGCTGTTTTGTGTTGTAGGTTAGAGCACGAGCTAGAGTTAGATGTTCCATGCTGGAATCTTAAATGTACCACTAAGCAGTACAGGAACATCTTCATGGGCTCATGCCTCAGTTTCCTCATTTGTAAAATGGGGATGATAAAAATACTTTCTTTGTAGGGTTGTGTAAAGATTAAGTGAGCCTCCACCTACAAAGCAATTTAAAATCCTACCTGGTACATTTTTAGTGGTCAACAAATGTCCTGGGAGAAAAGACATGGATCCAGGAAATTTAATTATTCATCTTCCGCTTCAAGCCAGGAACTTGGCAGTTACGCTAGAATCCGATCTCTCCCTCTCACATCCTACGTCCAGTCCACTGCCAAGTTCTGTTGAGTCTTCCCCTAAATATCTCTTGGATGCAACACCCCCTCTCCACTGTCACAGTCTCTGCCCTGGTTCAGCCCCTCAGCCTCTCTCACTCCTGAATCACCACCAGCACTTCCGGACGGCCAGCCCGCCGGCTGTCTGCAGCACAGCCACCGGAGGGATGGTTCTAGATCATGCAGCTGTTGGTTTCCCTGCCTACCACCACCGTTCAAGTTGGTTCGAGTCCCTCTCCTTCGAGAGGGTGATTTCCAGCCCCAAAGTCTTCAGGACCTGGCTTTGGGCTGCTTTTCCAGCTACCTTTTCTGCTGTACACGCCTGTCCTCTTTGCTCCTTATTTATGTTTTTTCTCACACACTCCAATGTTCCCTCTTACTTCCACCACTTTGGGCATGGGACTCCTGCTTGCCTATCTTGCTCACTCCTCCTCCAAGGTTCAGCTTCTCCAAGAACCTTCTCTGAGCCCATTTGGGTTAAACTGGGAGTCTTCCTGTGGGCTCCTGTGGCTCCCTTTCCATGTGTTACGTAGGGGTTTTAATGGTGCTCGGATCTTTCTCTTCTCTCTACAGAGAGTTACTAGACTGTTGCCTCTCTGGCTCCTTTAGCTTTGCCTCCACCACCGGATGCCATGCCAGACCCACAGAAGTCACGCAATAAATGTCTGCTGACCAACTGCATGAATCCAAAAATGAAGCAATGAATATTCATTCCTGTTCTACCACTGAGTAGCTGTAGGAGTCTGACATCAATAATTAGAAAAGATATTAATCATAAAATTAACTGTCACTGTATCCCTATATAGGATATATATAGGATAATATATATATAGGATAATATAATATATATTATCCTATGTCAGTGATACATATACGAATGTTTCCTTTTTTAGTGTACATTTCCTTAGATCACCTTAAAGTTATTTGTTTTGCCGTAGAGTGTATAAATATATACAAGCATACTGGTGAACATTAAGAAAACTATTGAATAAGTTAAGGTCAATTCTCATAATACCCCACAATACTGAAATGTATTTTACAGTTTACACGGAGAGAAGGCAAAATACGTAGGTAATTCCCCATCAGAGGCAATAAGGAAAGTGTGGGCCTGAGAGCATTTGTGACTAGCCCTCATTAACCCATGGTAGTAGCTTAGGTCACCTTCTGACCACTACCCATGGGTCAGGACCTTGCTCAGTGCAAGGGATATAAAGAGTTCCTCTCTGCAACTTGCTCAGCCAGGGCATGGAGCCTATATGAACACACCCAAAGACCCTCCATCTACATCTACCTTAGGCAGGCCAGCTACTCATGGCCAGCCTTAGCAGCCCATCAGGAGAAGAAGAGAGGGAAGGGGAAAATCTATCAGGAAAGAGCAATGGGAAAGTCTGCATCAGGAAGATTCGTAATGTAATAAAAAGCAACTTTTAAACAAAATACTCATGAAAAGATTTGGGGATTATTATTATCATTATTTTTTTTTTTTTGCTTTAAGTCAGAAAAACCGGTGATAAAAAGATTAAGGGTTCATCCATGCAGGTGTGTATCCTTTAACAACAGAAAGATCTTTTTCTTGACAATAAACTTGTTACAGCAAGAATAAAACACATCCTTATTAAAATACAAGGCATTATAAATTCCTAGAAGTTTCCTATTTTTTTGATTGGTAATCACTTATTCATGGCTATCAACATTCTTAACAGACCAAAGGTGGGTTTAAAAAAAAAAAAACTGATGAAATGTGAATGCAGTGTTGATTTTATGCACGTATTATGATTTGATTATAATACTTAGTAATGTCCCATACTGTGTGATGTCACATCATATGGAGAGAATCAGGAAAGGTTCACCCTGAGCTTGCTCAGACTTGAACTGCATGGGTACCATGAACCAAATTCCTTATTTTACAAATTAGATATTCTTTACGTTTTTCTTAAGCTTTCTTATTTTGTGATTTTAGGAGACTACTCACTATTACTTTGATGTAATTAAAAGGTCCTACAGGATATTCTACATATGAGCGAGAGCAATGAATCCCATAATAACCTGCAAAGTATATAAAAGCAGCTTTTCCAATCGACATGGGACCTATAATACGGAGCAAAGTAACTCACGGGCCTTAATTAGGATCTTTAGGAACAAAAAGAGAAAGGAAAGCCCAAGTCAAAACAATTCACTTTATAGAGAGTAAGTGGTAGATATGCTTTACAACAGAAAAAAGAATCTAGATTATGTCTTCAAAGTCACATGATCTTGACTTTATATTTTGAAAGTAGTCCCTGAAATCACTAGACTGGGAATATTTAAATCTCCTGAAATACATGTATCTTTGAGAGGGAATATACATATCGTACTATGTCACGAATCTAGTAGTGCAACAGCAATGAAAGTGTTATCCCCGAGCCACTTTCTGGATCAACTCTGTGATTGTCCTGAGAACAAAACATTTAAATCTGCTTACACATTGACATAACGATATTGATATTTCTCCATGTTCCCTTCTGGTTGCTAAGAGATTTACACTGGACAGACTGTTGTACTCATAACAAAGCACTTTGGTCCACAAAGCATTTGCTTCAGTTCAGTGAGTCCAGAAGCTCCCTTTGCCTTACTCCTTTCCGATTTTGCTTCCAAGTCAAACAGGGGCCCAGGCCCCAAGGCAGCAGGCCTGTCATCACCACAGGAAACTGTGCTGCATAAGGCTGGTTCAGCCAACAACGCTTCCAGAGTAGGAAAGGCAACGGTGACGTTGTATCTTTATACAAACACATCTACCTTCCCCCATGGTTCTTAGAAGCCAGTTTACCACTGTGGGAGTGGGCAAAGATGTGTGGAGAGGGGGCACTCAACAGTGACCTACCCACAGACAACCTGGCACGGTACAATTAGACCAGAACCTAGCCAAATATGGCAATTCCATAACTCTGCTGTGCAAGGCTTTGAAACATGCACTCTGAGTCTGTACTTTTGTAAAAATGCAGTCAAGAAGTTTATTTACAAGAATATTGAAGGGGGAATGTTCTATATTTACCACCTTGCAGCAAAGCAACTGTAGCCCTCCAAACCCGATCTCGTCAAATCTGCCAGGTAACAAAAGGCAGAGAGGCTCTTTTTCCAGATCCTAACCCTGAAGAAAACGGCAAAGGCACCAAAAATATACCCCATCACCCCTGAGGAGAGGCACATGTGGATGAAATCTGTGTGTCATTTACAAGGCACACGCATCACTGCTCAGAGCGAATTAAGATTATCTTTCCCTTGGGAATTCTCACAAAGAGACATAAAAATGCTTTATGACCCGACTTTCGTATTCAGATCACAGAGTTTTAGTCAGTTTTTATTAATTGCCATGGAGGGAAAGTGATTTGGGCCCTCAATCCCCACAGGGTACCTAGGAGTCATATTTAAGGGCACAGCCACTAAACACTCAGTAAGTACTCTCAGGTGGTAATAAAACACCACTGACCTAGAATATTCCTCCTCCTCCCCACCACCACCACCTTAGAATATCAGCTGGGGATGATCAATCAATGCCTAAGCTTTAATCAGAAGCAATCAGTGAGGAAGGCTTCAGGTCCCCGCTGGGCCAAGGGAATTCCTGCATTCAGGATGATGTCTCTCCCCCAGCCGAGAAAAACAAACCTCAGTGATTTTAGCTTCACGTAACAAAAGAAAGTTATTTCTGGCAGCTTATTTCCATTGCACAAGCTAACTAGCAGCACCTTACAAAAATAAGAGGCAAGAGGAAAGAAAGGGGTGAGGGGAAGAGAAGCAGGAAATGACTTTTCTGCTCCGTCTTTAAGGTCACAGATCTGCCCGCGAAACGCACACAGTGACAGTAGTTCTAGCACAAAAAGCTCCCTTTCCACGAGCAAGACCTCTAACAAGTCCAAAAACTGGCTCTCCAGCCTCTCCCTCAAACTCACGTCCCCGAAGTCCGTTTAACCTTGACGGGGCCAGGAAGAAAGTACTTTTAACTCCCTGGCAACACCTTTCTGTGTCATGCCTGCGTGCCCCAGCCCCTGCGAGGAGAGGAGGCGCACCTTCCGCATCAGCCCTGCAATCACCCCCACCCGGCATGCAGCCTTCCCCCTGCCTCGCCTGTCCTGCGGCCGGGGTCCACCGGTGGGCTTCATCATCTGTTCCCAATTTATCCCCTACACAGCACGTGAAAACAGCCCTTCATGCCTCCAACAGACGCCAGGAGGAGATTAAAACAAAAAGATGCCAGGCAAGATATATGCTCTGGCAAAGACCACTACCTTTTTCTTCCGATCCCGGGACCGTTTGCGGTGTTTCCTTTTTTTCTCAGTCTCTTCTTCAGCATTGATTTCTAAATCCCTGTTTTTCTTTAACTGGGAAGCTGCATGAGCCATAATGCATTTAAAAAGAGCTTCTCAAGCACGCAGGGCTTCCTCTTAGAAGGTGATCTCCTCGGGCACCTTTAGCCAGGCTTACGGCAGCATTCCAATCACTGGAGAGAAACCTTTGACCAGAAGCAGGAAGACATGCAAAATGCAAAAGATGCTGTAGAAGCTGAAGCTTTTAAAAACCCCAAAGACGGTTCCCAGACTTCATCCTCCACCTTCCTGCACCTGAACCTTTACATGAGAGTGCGGCCATCGTAATGCATTTATCGTAGTGAGAAAGACAGCTGGGACAGAGGAAGCTGTATTATGGCTGTGTCCCCTGCCACCAGCTGGAAGTGTCTAAGTGATTCCTCGGAAGGGGGAATGCTGCAAAGGATGCTTCTCTGAAGGGAAAAAATCCAGAGTCACCACACATGCAGGAGCGAAAATCCAGTACTAATTCTGAAAACCTATTTTAGAATCCTTCGAAAAAAAGACAGAGCTGCAATTTATACATCACCACTAGTTCTGCAACGAGCACAATTTAACCCGTAATAGAATGGAGCCGTTCCTACTTGAGTTTTAACTGCTGATGGGGACAAAACACATAAAATAAGATTTCACAAAATGCACTACATTTCGCTATGGAGATCCTGACCACATTACAGGGGAAAACAATGCATGCATTGCTGGTCTCAACAGTGCGTCCTTTATGCTGAACTATGGGCTTAAATGCATTTTGTGGGAGAGGACTACAGAAGGGCCTGTTGTCTTTTAAAAACAACACGCTGATTACAACACATCATACAGAAAGACGTGAGCATGTTGGTGTATGGAACAGATGCCCAATTCAGAGGAGTTCCCCAGGACTCTCCTCTCATGTGGTCCACGGGTCGGAGGATGGGCAATCTGGGCAGAGATCAGGGTTTTGGAGACACTGACATGGAGATCTGGCTTCATGTTAGGGTTTGCTTCAATCACCTTACTATTTTTGCCACCTGAGTCCCTGCTGACTGCAGCCTCTGAATATTCATGATGGAGAAGTGAAGCAGCAGTCAGTCGTTCTCTGGGCCTGCTGGGGTGGCTTCTGCCAGGACATACCCCAGAAGAAATGGCCTAAGTCAGGAATCATGTATACACACAGGGGATTCACATGGGTTTAGCAAGAAATGGCTGAATTGAATGGTACACTGGATGGACCTAAAACACTTGAGCCCTTGTAGGAAACCCTAAATGCACCAGGAAAATGAGCGGGGTTGGTGGGGATTGGAATGGGGGGCAGTGCGGATGGAGATAATGTTCCACTGGAAAGACTTAGTATGTTTGCTTTCAATACCATGAAGCCGTGTGCTTCTTCCAACTCAAGAAGTCTGTAACTTTAGAGATCAGTCCTTTTGGCTTTGCAGGGCTGAGGGCTAACACGCATGAGAGCTGGAGCAAGAAGACCAAAGGTGCCGCTTGAAGAGCCGGCTGGCGTTCTCCGGAGCTGTTGTTCGACTGCTTAATAAAGAACCTTCAATCCCGGAGACCCAGGATTGAGTCCCGCATCGGGCTCCCAGCTCCATGAGGAGTCTGCTTCTCCCTATGACCTTCTCCCCTTTCATGCTCTCTCACTCTCTCAAATAAATAAATAAAATCTTAAAAAAACAAACAAACAAAAAAACCTCCAGTGTGAGCGCTCCTGCAAACAACAGCCACTCACTACATTTCAGACTTGGAGATCAAAGATCTTCCTCCCCATCCCCCCTGTAGGGGGCTTCTTCACCCTCTGGTGGGCGGTGATAGGCAATGGGAAGAGAAAGATGGTAGGCGCATGGCTTTCCGGACCTGCTGCGAGTGGATTTCACACTCCTCTCCCTGTGACTCCCAGTGACCGATTTGAAAATCATGTGGGTCAAACCATTCCCAGAGGCCTACTGCATGCGCTGGGGGCCTACTGCGTGCACTGATGTTCATGGGCTGCTTCCCCACACAAACCATCTCCAGGAAGAAAGACGTCTGGAAAGGTTCTCCCTTGCCTACCAATCCATCAGCTGACAAAACAGAGGAGAAAATGAAGGAGGGGAATGAAATGAGACTCAGATCCAAAAGTGATAAATCACAGTTGGATCTTAGTAATAAAAATAAGTGGTTTTTCTACCAGAATAATTTTTTTATTGTAATAGGAATAGGTGGGAGAGACTATACAAAGGAGAGACTATACAAAAGTTCTAATTTTTATTTAGAACTTTTGTATAGTCTCTCCTTATATAAAACACCTTGTACTTTTGAGGAAAATTCATACAATTTCCTTTCCTTATTTTCAGCAAGTTGAAGAGAACAGCCAGTTACAGAACTGGTTCATTTCCCACCGGCTCCTGGACCTTTTTTTTAATTCCTTTATAGACACTAATGATACTTTAAAATATATTTCTAAGTATCCCTGATCAGAGTAACCTCTTTGGCTGGGGCTGTAAAGCTATACTTTCCCATTGATCTCTATCAGCTAAAGCATTGTTGGAAATTAGGAAAACAGGCCACAGGTGTTTTTTAAAACTAGAATCATTCTTTGTTTCCCCCAAATTACTCAGAAGTTGAGAATCCATCACAACTTTAATGTTGCCATAACATACATTTTGTGTTATGCTGGATTTTGGAGTATCTCAGTAAGTTGTTAACCCATCCAAAATAAAGTCTAAGGCTTGTTTAGATTTTCTTTCTTACAGAGCATGTGGGCCTTTGTCCTCCATTTCTAAGCCAGAAGAACTTTAAACAGCAATACCACCAAGGAAAGCAGCCCTGTGGGTCTGTGATTTTGACTGTTATACTGCTAATGTCTTAGTTCTTTTCTCCCTGCACAGCCTACATCCTGACAGGCATTTAAGCATGATAGCCACAAATACTAGGTGTTTCCCTTCCCAACCTGAATTGACAGTTCTATCAATAATTCTAGAAAGCAAGCTATTTATAAGAGCTGAAAATGAAACATGAAAATAATTTTTAAGAACTTGAGTCTCTGAAGTCTATGAAGATTCATAAAACTTTTCCGCTTAAGTCTCAAGAGTTTGCTCTCTTTTATAAGGTTACAGAATTAGTATGAATCTTCCAAGGAAAATGGAGGGCACAGCAGGTACAAGAGTGTGTCTCCGAGCAGGGTGGCCAGTGTCTGAGAACAGGAAGGAAATGCAGGGTTCGGTGGCATCAATTACCACTCACATACAGGGGAACTTCTCCAGTCCCACTCCTTGACATTGGCCTTGAGGATGTACTAGACAGAATTTACACAGGATGAGGACGGCCTGGGCATGGAATTTCAAAGCTGTTGAAAGTTAAAGAAAGACTATTCTTAAGACACTTCTCTCTAGGGAAGCAGGGGGAGGGGAATCTGTTCTGGTTTAATAAAAGCTCCAGCTACAGGAATTCCTAAAGCATCCTTTCAAAAATAAAGTAAAAGTGATCTTTCAGACTTACTAGCAGAAATCCTTCTTGGACTATGTCCTATAGGAAAGGCAATGATAATCAAAGAACAGCAAGCCACTTGGAGGAACTGAAGGCATGGTATCCGAGCACCCAGCTTTATGTCCCCTTACCCTTCCTGCAGAAGGCAGCGTGGCTGAGCAATCTGAAAACCCAGCATCCCGCAGCAAGGAGGAGTCCTGGCCTTTTCCTTGCGTGGACCTTAGTTACCAGAACTTATGTCAAAAACTCTCCTTACGATTCTGCCCCCAATAATTCCTGATTTCTTATCAGAAGTGACAAATTTTATTCAGAGCATTACAGCATAAAACTAGTACAAAAAAGTAAAACTCAAACTTTCTAGCGTGGCACTGGGGATAACGTTTAGATCCTAAATAATTTCTAATCCGGGAACCAAAACTCTGTGACCAACTGAAATCCCACTGAAAACAACATCAAGTCAACTCATTAGGATGTCACAGGCTTGAGATGCCAGTGAGGGGGATTTTCCTTCACGGTTTAAGTCAAGTTCCTTACACCTTGCCAGGATTTTGAGATCAACTCGATTACTTCAGCCAATTAGTACCTTGACCCCTCTGGTTGTCATTCTATCTCATGTCTCCACAGTGGTGAGCTGGGTGGACACACGAACAATGTACGCAAGTTCTATGAAGAGCATACTGTCTCTTGGTCATTTTGAAGTTACAGTAAAAGAGCCCTTTGGAAAAAATGTGACACGGTGATGTGGAGAAGGGGAAGACGGGGAGTGTGAAGAAATATGGAGGACGGAAAACAGAAAGAAAACCAATGAAGAGAGTGTTCTCCCCTGCCGGGGAGGCTGTACCTTCCCAAACCCACCCCGAGTTCTCGGGAATGAGCCAAGTGTGTGTTTTGATGGAACGAAAACTGTTCGTGCTGCTGTTCGTGTTCCACTTCCGTCTTCTCAGAAGTAGAGCAGGCTCACTGTACGAGTCAAAATATTTTTCCTTCACAAAGAAAAATGGATCCACTGTCATTTCATTAATTTTGGCATCCTAGATAAAGATGATGTCAAGAGACCTTGAGCAGGTTCTGAACAACGTGGGGAACAAGAAAGAAAACAAGCACTAAACCTGTCAATGGTTATACGTGACAGAAAAAGCACCCTGGAAAATTCTCAACTCATAGTCACAGATTCGTCTTCATTTTCAGATTAGACACAAGAAGTGTGAAAGAAAGAGAGAGAGAGAGAGAAAGAGAGAGAGAGAGAGAGAGAAAGAAAGAAAGAAAGAAAGAAAGAAAGAAAGAAAAGAAAAGAAAAGATGGACACCTGGGTGGCTCAGTGGGTTAAGCCTCTGCCTTCGGCTCAGGTCATGATCTCAGGGTCCTGGGATCGTGCCCCACATCAGGCTCTCTGCTCAGCAGGGAGCCTGCTTCCCCCGCCCCCGCCTGCCTCTCTGCCTACTTGTGATCTCTGTCAAATAAATAAATAAAATATTAAAAAGAAAAGAAAAGAAAAGAAATGACTTGCTGGACCACACTGAAAGACTGGTGGTCCTTCCCACACCCTGTGGGGTGGCATCTTCACATCCATGAGTGCTGGCCTCGGGCCTGTCCGCGTCCATGCTCCATCTGCCCTCCGTCATCCCTGGAGGAGATGGTCCGGCCAGTTCGATGGCTTGACCTCAGTGCTGCAGAGCCGGCTGGCCCCAGGCTGCCAGCTGCTTCTGCCACCACACACGAGCAGTAGACGGGCTTCCCCAGGTGTCTCCGCCACAGCCACATTGGCTGGCAGGGAGGAGGGGATCCCTCATTCTGCATGGAAGACCCACGCAGGATGTGCCACGCAGGCACATCCTGCGCCCTCTCTGACCGGAGGAGTAGACCGGCGAAGCCTGGCAGAGCACTGAGCGGTGAGCAAATGAAGCGTACTGAACAAGTCACTTCCTCTCGAGGCCCCTGTTCATACAGAAGGGGGTGGCTGGACCAAAGGACTTCAAACCCACCCTCTCACGAACCCAACATGCTAGGACTTGAAGGGACAGAAGGTTGTGGGTGTGTGGAAATAAAGGGAGATGCGGAGGAAAGGTATACTGAAAAAGAGCTTGTGATCTGTGCGGGTCCACACAGTAGCCCCCAGCCGTATGTGGCAAGTGAAACAGGACTAGTATGTCTGAAGAACTGAGTTTTAAATTTAAAAACATACTCAATTCAGATACATACTGCAGCGTGTTTGGAACAATCTGGATATGGGAATCTGCTTTTCTAACTTTAACTTTTATTGGAAAAATACAGATCAAGTATTTCCAATAATTTAGCACCCAAATTAAGACATAAACTAACACCGGATTGCAAGACTAAATACTAGAGAAAGCAATGTAAAATTCCTCAGTAATAACTGTATACATTGAGTCATGTTGAAATGGAGCTATTTTGGATATATTTAATAAAATACTTTAAAATAAATTTAACTTTCTGAAAAGATCTTTCAATGTGGCTATTAGGAATTTGAAATTATATGAGAGGCTCACACTACAGTGTTTGTCTCTATAAAGAGCTTATACTAGTAAAAAGAGCCTAATTTGCCAGACATGATCTTCCCAAAGGCGGATACTTCTGCAAACGAGCAAGAGAAGACACTCAACAGTCAGTCAATACACTTTCCATTTGGAAAGGTGAAGCACAAAGAGGTAGTATGTTCCCAGGTGCCTGTGCTAAAAGAACCATTCATGCACTCATGGACTCGCCCATTCACCTGTTGGTCACTGTGTTCAGCACTTGGAACACACAGGTGAATGGGACCTTAGTCCCTTATCCTTCCTCAGGATTCCCATACCCGTAATAAAGGGAAAAGAATTTTAGGGGCACCTGGGTGGCTCAGTGGATTAAAGCCTCTGCCTTCGGATCAGGTCATGATCCCAGGGTCCTGGGATTGAGCCCCACATTGGGCTCTTTGCTGGGCAGGGAGCCTGCTTCCCCCCCACCCATTGTCTCTGTCTGCCTCTCTGTCTACTTGTGATCTCTGTCGAATAAATAAATAGCATCTAAAAAAGGGGGTAAGGAATTCTAAAGTCTCTCTCCCCAACTATGTGATGACAAAATACAATTATAATAAGGAGGCCATGATGGACTGATGTGTGCTTCTACCGTGGGTGTGTTCTGGTCAAGATGTAAGGAAAGTAAGTCTACTTTCAAAACATTTTTCTGAAGAGGAAACTAAAGGTCAAAGGTATGAAAGAGATAGGATTTGAAAATTCAGGAATCTGCTGGCCTACTCCATGATCATTTGCTAACACTCTCTATGAGGGATGGAGTGGCACACAAGAGGAAGCAAAGGTTTTTACTTTTAGAAAATGTTTCATTGACTCATGAGGCCATATACAATGGCCAAGGGTAGTATAGTCATAGCTAAGCACTATGCCAGATGCTGTCAAGGAAATCAGTCAACTATTCACACTACAACTCACGCCATCATTTATCATACTGTGGACCATATCAATCATGCAGAGATTTCTACCTGACAAAAAAAGAAAAAAAATATTTACTTTCTTGGAATTGGCACTGACTTACTGCCGTAGAAAGAGCTACATGTAAAGTTTATAACCTTTTCCTCTTGTAAGATGGAAATAACAGCATCTGCTTCTTAGGAGTATGTTTCAATAGCTAATGTTTATGAAAAAATATGATCATCACAGAAGACAAAACAGTTACATATAAACACAAGGCATTACACAGGGGCTCCAAGTGCATTTAGGATTTGTCTTCTTCCTACCTGTCCTATACCTTGCTAAGTCTTGGTAGATTTTCCCTCTCATGTTGCTTCAGAAGGTCACTTTATAAATTGGACTAATAAAACGTCCTGTTGTATGTTTCACAACTTTGTACCTTTTTTCCTGTCCTTTATTATATCATGTTAGGGTATCATCACAAGGGTTATAAGGTCTGAACAAACAAACAAACAGATTCATAAATACAGAGAATGCCCACAGGGGAGAAGGAGGGGAATGGGTAAAATAGGTGAAGGGCATTAAGAGGTACAAACTTCCAGTTATAAAATAAATAAGTCACAGGGATAAAAAGTGTAGCACAGGGAATATAATCAATAATATGGTAATAATTCTGCATGGTGACAGATGGTAACTAGACCTATGGGGGGAGAACTTTGCAATGGAGATAACGGTTGACCCTTGAACAACATGGGGGTAGGGGTGCCAACCCCCTGCACGGTTGAAAAATCCACCTAGAACTTTTGGCTCCCTCCAAACTTAACTACTAACAGCCTACTATTGACTAAAAGCCCTACCAATAACATTAAAAGTGGATTAACACATATTTTGTCCAGGTATTATATACTGTATCTAACAATGAAGTAAGCTAGAGAAAAGACAGTGTGAAGAAACTCATAAGGAAGAAAAATACATCTACAGTACTGCACTGTGTTTACCAAAGTCTGCGAGTGGACCCATGCAGTTCAGACCCGTGTTGTTTAAGGGGCGACTGCGACCGCTGAATGGCCATGTTGCACCCCTGAAGCTAACAGAATATTGTCATGCCAACTGTACTTCAATTTTTTAAAAAAGTGAAGCTTGACTATGGAAAGAACCTAGATGTCCATCAACAGATGAATGGATCAATAAGATGTGGTATATATACACAATGGAATACTATGCAGCCATCAAAAGAAATGAAATCTTGCCATTTGCGACAACATGGATGGAACTAGAGCGTATCATGCTTAGCGAAATAAGTCAAGCAGAGAAAGACAACTATCATATGATCTCCCTGATATGAGGAAGTGGTGATGCAACATGGGGGCTTAAGTGGGTAGGAGAAGAATAAATGAAACAAGATGGGATTGGGAGGGAGACAAACCATAAGTGACTCTTGATCTCACAAAACAAACTGAGGGTTGCTGGGAGAGAGGGTTTGGGAGAAGGGGGTGGGATTATGGACATTGGGGAGGGTATGTGCTTTGGTGAGTGCTGTGAAGTGTGTAAACCTGGTGATTCACAGACCTGTACCCCTGGGGATAAAAATATATGTTTATAAAAAATAAAAAATTATAATAAAAAATAAATAAATAAAATAAAGATAAGAAACCAAAAAAAAAAAAAAAGTGAAGCTTGGATATTGAAAATATTATGTTTAAGATATAGGGTGATATGTATAGAGAAAATAAGTTATGAGGCCTTTTTTAGAAAGATCAAAGTTGAAACCAATTTTCTTATCCTTTTCCAATTTCTCTTTTTAAAAAAAGGGGGCAGGTTAGAGGATAGATCTTTCCAAATATGAGGAGGTGTGTGTTCAGGAAGATTTCCTCCTACTCATTTTTGTATTTTCCAAGGTAGGGGTCGGCAAACATTTTCATAAAAGGCCAGATTGTAAATATTTTGGGTTCTGCAGGCCAGATGGTCTCTGTTGTAGTTACTCAATTTTGCTATTGGAACACAAAAGCAGCTAGAGACCACAGGTAAATACAGGAATGTGGCTAGGATCCAATAAAACTTGACTTATGGATACTGTAACTGGAATTTCAAATAATTTTCACGTGTTGTCAAGGATTACTCTTCTTTTGAATTGTTTTCAACCATTTAAACAGGTAAATACCATTCCTAGCTTGTAGGTGAATCAAAAACAAGGTTGGATTTGACCCAAGGTCCACAGTTTCCTGACCTCCCCCTTCTTCCGAGGCATCACTGTTTTGAGGGTTTCTGAAAAAAAGAGTGAATGGACACTACTCTTAAAACCTGATGCTTGGCATATTTATGTTTATACACACGTACATACATATACATGTGACTGTGTGTATATTTGCAAAAGTACCCATGGGGATCTACCCTTTGTATCTGAACATAGTCACCGTCATTTGAGACACAGAAAGACATACTACTACTGGCTTTTCTAACCCATGTACAGACAAGTCAAGTTTCTTTATTAATTCACTCACTGACAATTATTTTTTGGTACCCCTCTTCCTGAAGTAGCATCACCCTCCACATGTCTTTATGACACCCAAACTCAGTAAGTGCTCAGTAGTACGAGAGAGAGAGAACAATTTTGAGTAGAACAACGGACCTCATACGTACTTCCATTTGAGGAGCATATACCCTAGAGCGAGGCTTCAAAGAGACCCAAACCATGATATTTTCCATGTAATGTGTAGGTCACATGGTTCACTATCTGTATTCTAGTTCCTCCCCAGGTAGGGGCAGGGTAGAGGAAGTTTCATGTTTTATTTGTAATTTACTATTGTAGTCTATGTATTCCCTACCAACTGATTTCAATTCGTTTGTAGAGCATGAATAAACAAATATTTATGGAGTCTCTGCTTTATTTCTAATACTCTATGAAAACCTAATAGAAAATTAAAGAGAAAATGCGTAATTTCTTGTTTTTAATATCTGAATCATGACTGCAGATGTACACGCTTCTTTTTGGCATTATTTCACTAAAGGAACTAAACTTGGACATCTGTCAATAGTTAATGAATGGTGTGATTTTCAAACAATTAGCTGGCAAAGATGTGGATGCTATGGAAGACAAGCTTAGAGCTATGATCTCTGAGGACTTCTATCTGCTCTGAAAGAGAGTGGATTGTCTTTTAAGAAACATATGATAGGTCTGTTCGTCTTCTTCCAGCTCCAACCCCCTCCTTCCCCTCAACACATACACTCAACTGTTTTTCAGAGAAAGGGAAAGGCCAGATGGTTTTGGGGATTAGCACCGAGGAAAGGCCCAAGTTTCACCTCACCGTTGTTATTAAATTCTACTGCAGACTGGCAGGGACACAGAATTCAGGCCATCTGAGAGCTCTCGGGGAGTCTTGGTCCATTTCCTAATGAGCAGGTGTTGAAATGGAAAAAGCTACCTATACAAGAGCGTGGCAGGCACAGAGCTGCTCCAGGTCCCAAGGTATGCAGAAGCTTCCCCAGAAATCCTCCCACCCCAGAAACCATGGACTTGACTCCGCACACCCAGATGTGTTTGGAGATGCCTGTCCACAGCATACAAGATACAACACCTCAGTAATGTTTTTTGAACTGTAGTCTATCCTGCGGCAGGGGTGTGTGTGTGTGTGTGTGTGTGTGTGTGTGAATTCACAACACTTGGCCTTACTTTAAAAATTCTCTCCATGGGGCGCCTGGGTGGCTCAGTGGGTTAAAGCCTCTGCCTTCAGCTCAGGTCATGATTCCGCGGTCCTGGGATCGAGCCCTGCATCAGGCTCTCTGCTCAGCAGGGAGCCTGCTTCCCCCTCTCTCTCTGCCTGCCTCTCTGCCTACTTGTGATCTCTCTGTGTCAAATAAATAAATAAAATCTTTAAAAAAATATTCTCTCCAGCATGTATTTAATGTAAATCTAATTTAATTTGGGTCCCACAAAATTTCAATACCCCTGGTAGACATGCTGGTGCATTACAGATGGCACGCTGCTTTAACTATTTCCTAGATGGAAACTGATCCCAATAGTCTAGTCAATGAAAATAAAATATATATCAAAATCTTCAAAATAGAGGGGTTTTTTTTTGTTTGTTGGTTTGGTTTGGTTTTGTAACCATGGTACTAAAATCTAGTAAAGTTTAGCCAATCAGTGCTAATAGTGAGATTTACTAAGTAGAAATACCAACTTACCCTGTCAGGTCACTGAGCAATTAGACTGGAAAGGAAAGCACAGAATTATGGCTAGCAGTTTAACACAGATCCAATACCTGTGACTATTTTTAACTCTGACTTTCCAGCCAACCAAATTCTTTTAAAGACCTGGGAAGCCATGAATACTGACTTAAGAGAAAGGAATATAAATGCTGATTCTGCTTCCAAACAAAATGTTTTTGTTATATATTCTTCTATGTCTTTTCTTATGCCTACAATTATTTACATGTAAGTATCTTATCAAAAATACAATCCCACAAAGAGCTTCATAATCTACTTTTAAATATATATCAACTAACTATATATGATGAATATCCAAAGGGGTCACTAAATACTCTGCTGTAACTTTCAAATGGTTGTTTAGTATTTCTCGTGATGAATCATCATATTTAAAAAAATCAACCCCATTCCATTAGACATTAAGATCACCTCCAATTTTTCCATGAGAAAAACAATGCTATCAATGACTACTCTTTTCACTGGCTGAGTTCACACATACATAAGTAATGCAAGCTAAATTTCCAAAATGGTAAAAGGAATGTGACTTAACAGCAAGATGTAAATATATACTCAGAGATTGGTAGAATTAAACTGTACTTGCATTACCACATGTCCTACTCTACTTACATTTTCTGTGTCCAAGAATCACTCCATTGACAGACAAGATGAGCAGAGAAATGTATTACCTGTGCTAAGATACACTGCTTACCTTTCATACTATCCACAGTTTATCTTTAGCTGAGAAATATCTAAGACTTAACCTATTTTTAAGCCCCAAATCAATATATCCATGTTAATCTTCACCAGTGCCACACTTGGAATTCTTAAAGTATTATGGACCAAAAAATAGCTTGAAACTTCACTGGTTTGGGGTTGTGTTGATAACCAAAATATGTAATTATGTATAAAACAAAAACACATAAACAATCACAATCTTCCTATGTGCTAATGGGAGAAAAGACATTGCTTTTGAGTAGACACCAAAAAACTTAACGTTCTGTAAATTTCAAAAGGATGCAAAAAGATTGTTGTATTGCAATACTGATAAGACAACTAGTCACATAAAATTTGCCCATAATAGTATACCATAATATGTGATAAATGGTGAAAATGTTGCTAATTCTCCCCTGCCCAACATTCATCTGGAATTGGGGGTGAAGTCTACTTTTCAACCTTGTAAATCTGGGTTGTTCTTGTGACTTACTTTGGTCAAAAAAATGTGTATAATAAGCAATTCTGTCATATCCCAAAACTAGTCCTCAAGAGAACTTGCACATTTCTATTCTGTCCAGGAACACTGTTGAGCCAGTGTACAGGCCTGGCTTAGCCTGGTAGATGATGAGAGAGGTGTGGTGCATTAGCCGCATTTCCCAGCCAACAGCCACCCAACCCCCAGAGGCAGAGGACCCCTCTGTGAACCTGCCTGGACTCTAAGAACTTCTTAGATAATCCTAGCTCGAATGGCCTACTTATAGATAAATAAAAGGTTATTATTTTAATTTACTAATGTTGGGGTGACTTGTTATGTAGCACAAATAATCGATACCAAAAAAGTCAGAGAATACAATTTACAAATACTATGAATAATTTCTAGGGACTAGATGTTCAAAGATAAGTGACTATTATGAATACCAGTGCCTATAAATTGAAAATTTAGATGAAGTGGACAAATTCCTCAAAAATATTTCAACTTACACAAAACTGACAAAAGATGAAAAGGGTAATCTTTAGAGTTTTTTTTAAAAGAAACTAAAATCATATAAAATCATACTACAATAGAAACTCCACACCCATATGGTTTCATTGATGAGTTTTATCAAATTTTTAGGAAAGAAGTATCAACATTATCCCAACGATAGAAAATCTGAACAGACCGATAACTAGTAACCAAACTGAATCAGAAATATAAAAACTCAACAAACAAAAGCCCTAGACCAAATGGATTCACAAGCAAATTCTACCAAATATTTAAAGAAGAGTTAATACCTACTCTTCTCAAACTATTCCAAGAGAAAGAAGAGGAAGGAAAGCTTTCAAGTACATTCTACTTGTACTTGTAGGCTGGCATTACCCTATGAATACAAAGACACTACGAAAGAGAAAACTACAGGCCAATATCCTTCATGAACATAGACACAAAAATCCTCCGCAAAATATAAACAAACTGCATTCAATAATACATGAAAAAGTTCATTCACCATGATCAAGTAGGATTTATTCCCAGGATGGTGCAATATTTACAAATAAATGGTACACCACATCAACACAATGAAGGCTAAAAATCACATGATCATTTCAATAAAAGAAAAAGCATTTGACAAAACTCAACATCCATTCCTGACAAAAACTTCAACGAAGCATGCTCAGAGGACACATACCTCAACATAATAAAGGCCATATATTAAAAACTCACAGCTGACATCATACTCAATGGGAAAAAGCCAAAAGCTTTTCCCTGTAAGATCAGGAACAAGACACTTTCACCACTTTTACTCAACACAGAATACTGGAAGTTGTAGCACAGTAATCAGACAAGAAAAATAAATAAATGACATCCAAATTGGTAAGGAAGAAGTTAAACCATCAGTATACATAGCAAGCCCTAAAGACTTGACCAAAGACCAATGAGAAGTAATAAATGGATTCAGTAAAGTTGCAGGACACAAAATACATAGAAACTAATTGCATTTCTATACACTAATAATGAAGTGGCAGAAAAGGAAATTAAAAAAATAATTCCATTTACAATTGTACCAAAAAAAAATATATCTAGGAATAAACTGAAACATGGCAGTGAAAGACCTGTGTACACTGAAAACTATAAAACGATGATAAAAGAAATTGAAGACATCACAAACAATGGAAAGATATTCCATGCTCATGCATTGGAAGAGTTAATACTGTTTTAAGGTCTATACTACTAAAAGCAATCTGCAAATTCAATGTAATCTCTATCAAAATACTGACAGCATTTTTCACAGAACTAGAACAAATAATCCTAAAATTTCTGTGGAACCACAGAAGACCTCCAATACCCAAAGCAATTTTGGGAAAGAAGAACAATACTGGAAACACCATGATTCCAGATTTCAAGATCTACTTCAAAGCTATAGTAATCAAAACAGCTTGGTATTGGTACAAAAACAGACATGTTGATCAGCGGGACGGAGAGCCCAGAAATAAACCCAATTAATCTATGTCAAAGGAAGAGAGAATATTCATGGGGAAGACAGTCTCTTCAAAACATGGTACTGGGAAAACTGGATAACTACATGCAAAAGAATGAAACTGGACCACTTTTTTTTTTTTAACTTGTAGGGTTATTATTATTATTATTAACATATAATGTATTATTTGTTTCAGGGGTACAGGTCTGTGATTCATCACCCTTAACACAATTCACGGGACTCACCATAGCACATACCCTCTCCAATGTCCATCACCCAGTCATCCCACCCCTCCCAGCCACCTCTGCACTCCAGCAACCCTTAGTTTGTTTCCTGAGATTAAGAGTCTTTTAGGGTTTGTCTCCCTCTCTGGTTTTGTCTTGTTTCATTTTTCCCTCCCTTCCCATATGATCCTGTATCTTGTTTCTCAAATTCCTCATGTTAGTGAGATCATATGGTAACTTGTAGAGTTTTTTTTAATTTTTTTTATTAATATATAATGTATTACTTGTCCCAGGGGTACAGGTCTGTGAGAAACTGGACCACTTTCTTACACCACACACAAAAATAAACTCAAGATGGACTAGAGACCTGAAACAGTAAAACTCCTAGAAATGAACCTAGGCAGTAATCTCTTTGACACTGGCTTTAGCAACATTCTTCTAGATAGGTCTCCTCAGTCAAGGGAAACAAAAGCAAAAAATAAATCATTGGGACTACCCCAAAATAAAAAGCTTTTTCACAGCAAAGAAAACCATCACTAAAATGAAAAGGTAACCTAGTGAATGGAAGATGATATTCACAAATAATATGTCTAATATGGTGTTAATATCCAAAATATATAAAGAACTTACATAGCTCAACACCCCCAAAAAAAAAAGCCCAAATAATCCAATTAAAAAAACAGGCAGAGGACCTGAAGAGACGCTTTTCCAGAGAGTCAACAAACACATGAAAAGATGTTCAACATCACCCATAATCAGGGAAAGGCACTTCAAAAATGCTATGACATATCACCCTACATGTGTCAGGACGGCTAGAATCAAAAAGACAAGAAATAACAAGTGCTGGAAAGGATATGGAGAAAAAGAAACTCTTGCACACTGTTGGTAGGAATCTAAGGCTGGTAGTGCAGCCACTGTGGAAAACAGAACTACCATAAGATCCAGTAATTCCACTACTCGGTATTTACTCAAATAATACAAAAACACTAATTCAAAAAAATTACTGTGATTACTGAAATATTATTTACAAGAGCCAAGATATGGAAGCAATTCTGGTGTCCATCAATAGACGAATGAATAAAGAAGATGTAAAATATACAAACACACCACAATACACACACCTACCCCTCGGGCATTATGCTAAGTGAAAAAAAAGTCAGAGAAAGACAAATACTATAGGGCTTCACTTATATGTGGAATCTAATCAACAAATCAAGTGAGTAAAGAAATAAACAAAAAGCAGAAACCCATAAAAACAGGAAACTGACAAACTGCCAGAGGGGAAAGGAGTCAGGAGATGGGTGAAATAGGTGAAGGGGAGTGGGAGATACAGGCTTTCGCTAGTGGGATGAATGAGTCATGGGCATAAAAGGTAAAGCATAGGTTATATAGTCAATGGTATTGTAATAGTGTTGTATAGTAACAGGTGGAAGTACATTTGTGGTGAACATAGAATAAATAGAATAAGACTTGTTCAAACATTATTATACTCGTGAAACTAATGTAACACTGTGCATCAACTATATTTCAATAAATATACATATATCTCACACCAAGTGTTTCGGAAAATAGAGGAGGTAGAGACACTTGGACTCATTTTATGAGGCCAGCATAATCTTAATAACAAAGTCTAACTGAAATTAACAATAAGAAATACATAAAATAATCTATCTCACCAAGATAAATGCAAAAATTATTTACAAAATATAAGCCAGATCAAATTTAGCAACAGAATGAGTTTATTGCAAGAATGCTAACCTTCATAAAAGCTAATGAAGACAATGCATCACAATAGCCAATAAAGAAAAAAAAAATCAGATGACTATTTCAACAAATGTAGACAATTCATTTTACAAAATTAAACCCCCTTATGATATTTTTTTTTAAATTCATGAAGTTAGGAATTAAAAGAAAATTGATCCAATCTGATAAAAAAATCTATGAAAGACCTATAATAGCTATTATATATAATGGTAAAGTACTGAATGCTTTCCTCCTAAGAGTAAGAACAAAGTAAGCATGTTCACTCTCACCACTTCTATTCAACATCATACAGGAGATCTTAGCCAATGTAAATAGTCAGAGAAAAGAAGTAAAGTCATAAAGATTGGAATGGAAGCATAACATGGACTCTTCACAGATGACATGACTGTTTCCATAGAAAGATCCTTAAGAATGTACAAAACAGCTAGAACTAATAAGTGACTTGAGCTTGGTTTCAGGATAAAAGATCTATAAACAAAAATCAACTACATTTTATATGTTGGCTGCAAACAATTGGAAAATAAAATTCAAGAAAAAAAAGAAAGAAAAAAAGAAAAATCGGGGCGCCTGGGTGGCTCAGTTGGTTGGACGACTGCCTTCGGCTCAGGTCATGATCCTGGAGTCCCGGGATCGAGTCCCACATCGGGCTCCCAGCTCCATGGGGAGTCTGCTTCTCCCTCTGACCTTCTCCTCGCTCATGTTCTCTCTCACTGTCTCTCTCTCAAATAAATAAATAAAATCTTTAAAAAAAAAAAAGAAAAAAGAAAAATCCTACTTTTTTTTTAAAGATTTTATTTATTTATCTGACAGAGAGAGATCACAAGTAGACGGAGAGGCAGGCAGAGAGAGAGAGAGGGAAGCAGGCTCCCCGCTGAGCAGAGAGCCCGATGTGGGACTCGATCCCAGGACCCTGAGATCATGACCTGAGCCGAAGGCAGCGACCCAACCCACTGAGCCACCCAGGCGCCCCAAAATCCTACTTTTGAAAGCACCAAAAATCACTAAATACTTCAGAATAATTTTGCAAACATTACTCTACATTCAACATGGGGCATGAACACACAACCCCAAGGTCAAGAGTCACATGCTTCACCGACTGAGCCAGCCAGGAACCCCTACTTAGGAATAAATTTAATAAAAGACATGCAAGACCTCCATATTTAAACTATATTGAAACCATTGCTGAGAGAAATTAAAGAAGATCTAGATAAATGTAGAGATATACCACATGCATGCGTTAGAAGTCCCAACATTGTTCAAATACCTGTATTCCTCAGATCTATAGGTTCAAAGAATTTCCAGTTGTAACTTCACTAGTTTTTAATAGACAAGCTTACTAAAAAATTCATAATAGAATAGAAAGGACCTAAAATATCCACTGAGCCACCCAGGCGCCCCGGGACCTAAAATATCCAAAACAATCTTGAAAAATAAAAACAAATTTGGAAGACTTACACTACCACCTTAATGTAAGATTTACTATAAAACCACAATAATTAATAGAGTATGTTACTGGTGCTAAGGTAGACAGAGAGATCAGTGGAACAGAAATAGACCTACACTCACATCTTTGACTTATTTATAATAAAGGTACAAAGCAATTCAATTGAGAGAAGAAAGTCTTTTTAACAAATTTTGCAAACTGCATACCCATATAGATAATGAGCCCCTATCCCACTTCACCCAATATCCTAGAAATAACTTAACTTTACCAGATATTTATAAATGGCCAACACATAAAAGGCTGCTTGTCATTATTAGTTATCAGCGTAATACAAATTAAATCCACCATGAGATACCAATACCATCCAGCTGGAAAGGGTAAAGTTAAAAAGACAGACGCAAACCAAATGCTGGCAAGAATGTGAAAACACCAGAACTCCAATAAGTTGTTGGGGGATGGAAGAGAGGGGGTGAAACTGTACAACTACTTCGGCAGTTTCTTGTAAGACCACACTATGACTCAACAATTTCAGTCCCAGAGGTTTATACAAGAGATAAAAAGGCATATGTTCACAAAAGACTTGTACAATAATGTTCACAGATTTAGTCATAATAACTCAAAACCAGGGACAGCCTAGGTGTGGATCACCAGATAAATGAATAAACAAACTGGCGCATTCATACAATTCACGTTACTCAGCAACAAAAAGCAACCAACCACTGTTATATAAAACAACACACGGAATCTCAAACACATTACGCTGAGGGAGAAATGCCTGTTGGGAGTGTGGTGAGATGGGAAATGACCAAGAAGGGGCATGAGGGAGTTTTCTGGGGTGATCATAATGTCTTATATCACAACCAGGGTCCCTTGTAAAATCATCAAAGGGTACATTCAAGTTTATACATTCCACAGTATGTACATTTTACCTAAAAAAAAAAAAAAAAGTAAACACGTATTGATTGCCAGGTAGGTAATTAAACTGGTGTGCACACCTTACTTTGAAACGCATAAAAAATAAAATGGAATAATGGGTGGAGAGAGATTGGTAGATAGATACACAGGTAATGTTAATTGTGGGCTCTAGGCAGTAGGAATACGCTCATTGATTGTATAGTTCTTTCCGCTTTTTTATATATTTGAAAATTCTCTTCATAGCATATTGGGAAAAAAAAAAAACTAAAACTGATACTACAAGGTAGACAGACCTCTATACAATTTCTATACAATTTTCATATATAAGAGATTACTTTCTTACAACTCTGCAAATACATATGAGGCCAGCATCAACTGTGTTTTACAACTTAAGATGCTGTCTCATAAGGGACCTTGCCCAAAGTGTCAGGGTAGTAAACAGTAAACTAGTAGATGTTTTCATAAAGGGCCAGATAGCAAGTATCTTAGGACATACAATCAATGCCACAACTACTGCACCCTGCTTTTTGTAGTGTGAAAGCAATCAGAGGCAATTTGTTAATAAATGGGCATGGCTATGTCCCAATAAAACTTTATTTACAAAAAAAGGCAGGAGCCAGGTTTAGCCCAGGAGTTATAGTTTGCTGATCCCTAGATGATAATCCAAGTTATTTCACTATAGAAATTATAGAAAAGGATTGATTTTAGAGTCAGACTGACCTTGTTTTATATACCCCAGGGTTATAGACACTTCAATTAGGTAGCTCTTATAAAGTAACTAGCATAGACCCTGTCTTAAAGCAGTTATTTAACATGTTTTTTCATTACCTTGTCTTTTTCTCATTTGTTATTTTTGCCACCATACTTCATGTCCTGGATGAATTACAGCAAGAAAAACAAGCTGCTTAATGTTGTTCGACCAAATTAATAAACCATAGTAGACTTTTTGTTCAGTAAATATCTAACCAGTTGCACTGTCAGTGAAAATGCATGATTGTTCCTGCATTTTCTATGCTAATTTTCCGACAGAAATTCACCGAGGCCCTCCAGATTTTCTACCCTGTTATATCACATGGAGGTCTCAGTCACTCTCCCCCATTCCACACTTGAGTAAACAAATTAAACTGCTTTCTCTCAGGCCACTTCTCTAACCTGCATGACTTCATTTACTCCCTGGTGCTAAGCTGTGTGTCCCTCCTATAAAAAATCCCACTGAAAACGGAACTTCTTAAGTGTGTGGTGCCTCCCTCTTATCTTTTGGCTTCTCTTCAAACACCTTGAAGCAACTGAGGCAGCAAAATGCTAATAATTCAAATTTATTCCCTTCTGTAGAACTGTGAGGATACAAATTACCCAGCCATCTCTTACTCAGTATGTCAGTGAGCAAAGTTGCAAGGGTATAGCCAAACATTAGGTTAGAATGTTTCCTCCACTTTCACTAATGGCTGCCTAAATAATACCACAGTAATTAGAGACCCATTAAATGAGCCTTTATTATGTACCAGGCAGTCTGTTAACCGTTCTATTCCTCCATGCACACATTCATTAGTGTGTATGAAATATTCACCATGGGGCAGGATTAACATAAATTATCTAACGAATCTATACCAAAGTCATGTGAGGTAGGTGTCATAATTTCCGTTTTCCAAGATGGGTAAATTAAGGCTAAAGAGTAATTGCTTTCCCAATGCCCCTTGGCTGGGGAGTGGCGGAGCTGCCATCTAGCAGGAAACTCGCCTTCTGGACTCGTAACAAGTATCGGGAGGGCATATCTGAAGTCATCTGGGTTGTGTGTTTCTGTGTTGCTTTGCCCTTTTCCAGCAGAGTCGTCCTGTCTCTGTAAAGACCCGGTCCAGGAGGCGCCCTCCCTAGGACCGCCCCCCTCCCTCCCACGCTGCTCTTCGAGCCGCGTTAGACCAATAATTTCTGTAGCTTCCCCCCTGCAGCCCCCACCACCATCTGTGCAGGCAACTCATTTCCCAGCACCCTACCCCCCTGCAGGAGGTTTTTTTGTTTGTTTGTTTTGGTTTGGTTTTTTTTTGTTTTGTTTGTTTTTCACTTTATTCCCGGCTTCTCTGGAATTCATCTGCGGAAGGCAAGAGACTCGGGGACTCCCCGTCTTATGAAACACTCCCTCCGCGTGGAACTTCGCCATGACACTTCGGCAAGCGGCTGTGCGGCTCGGCGGAGGCAGGGCTCTGCAGGAGTGGCGCCGAAGGAACGAAGGCATCAGCCTATGAGCTCCTTCCGAGAACGAAGCGCAGTCTGGCGCGCCCTCTCCGCCCCGTGCGCAAGGAGAACGCGCCCGGCGCTGGGGCTGACGGTGGCGCGCTGCTCCTGCAGTCCGCGCTGCTTCTCTTGCTTGCTTCGCTCCTTCCCCGCAGCCAGGCTTTGGCACTAACTCGGGTGCTTCTGGGCAGACTCCACCTTCTCAGATGTGCTTCTGAGATCAGCTAATAACACTGGGTACATTAACTAATTAGCGACAGTGACGAGTTCAGAAAACAAACAGGCGCGGGGCAATACTATTATTACAAGGCTTTTGCCCGACACTGTTGTCCTCATTAAGCACGCAGCGATGTCAATATATCTACGAAGGAAGGCAAAGTAAAATCCTACTGCAAGTTGCCAGCTGGGCTCAAATTCCTTTTTCCTGAAACGAGACATCGCTACAGCTGCGGGGAGCACTGCAGCTGATTTCTCCCCGCCCCCCACCCGCCGGTTTCTGAGTTTGATTTTTTTTTTAAAGGCTCTCTTCCCTCCTGTAGCCAAGTAGCCTCATTTTGCATTGCTTGAGAGTTAAGTTTACGAAACTTCCCAAATAGCAACTTCTCCAGTTCTAGAAAGACCAAGAGAAAAACGACAGTATGATTTTTAACCTCTCTCATCAATTGAGATGCACAGTTCTTTTTTTGAAAGGAACCCAGTGCAAACATCCCTCATAAATCACATTGCAGGTAATATTGGCCAGCTTGGGTGCTACTTGCTAAAACCAACAACTGAGTCCTCTCCTGCTTAAGTAAAAGATGAATACAGAATGGCCTTGGCGGATTTACTCGCTATTGGTCCTCTCCCTCTTTTCCCCTCTCCCTCCCACTCTCTCCCTCTATCTGACTCTTCCCTTGACGTCTTCAACTCAGCAACCTCCGAAAGTCAACACATGATGTGCCCCCTCTCCCTTACGGGTCTACCACGGTTTCTTAGCTATGGGAAGGGCACCAGCACGCACAAGACAGAAGCTTCTCTCACCAGCCTTTCATCATGGGCCATGTGCTCTGACCCCCACCTTGCTGTCGCCCTCTGACCTCCACCCTTCAGCTGCATGATGCCTCCTCATCCTTCAGGAGTCAGGATATGGGAAGATACCCTAAAGTTCCATATTCCTGATGTCCACTGCTGGTTTCAGAGCATCACACACCTCCCTTCAAAGGACTAAGTCTGACGTCCTTACACCAGGTTGTAAACTCCATAGAAGGGGCAGTGTGTGTGTGTGTGTGTGTGTGTGTGTGTGTTTTCACAACCATATTCCACAGAGCTTAGAGTGCTTGGATACTTAATAGAAGGCTCTCACTAAATATTTGTTGGAAGAAAGGCAGGGAAGGAGAACCAAAAGGGAAAAACAAAAAACATTTTTTTGCTTAGAGAAATAAGTCAATTGAAGAAAGACAACTATCATATGATCTCCCTGATATGAGGAAGTGGAGATGCAATGTGGGGGGGTTGGTGAGTAGGAAAAGAATAAATGAAACAAGATGGGATCGGGAGGGAGACAAACCTTAAGAGACTTAAATCTCACAAAACAAACTAAGGGTTGCTGGGGGGAGAGGGGTTGGGAGAGCGGGGTAGGGTTATGGACATTAGGGAGGGTATGTGCTATGGTGAGTGCTGTGAAATGTGTAAACTTGGTGATTCACAGACCTGTACTCCTGGCGCTAATAATCCATTATATGTTTATTAAAAATTTTAAAAATTATTAAAAAATAAAATCTTAAAAAAAATTTTTTTTCAATATCAGACTTTGGTTGGTACAGGAGACACAGCCCAGTGATTCTTCACACAATGTCCATTGTCCTGTTGGCTGCACACCTTGACTTCCTTTCCCAGCCTCCACGCAGCTAGGCAAAGCAATGTCACTGGAGTTGGAAAGGGACACAACTGATGTGACATATGGCAGCTCAAAGCCTGGCCCTTAGAAACTTCCACACAACCTCTGTCCCTCTCCCTCCATCCCTCTCTTCTAATAGCCATCAGACCAGTTACCAAGCCACTGACCAGTTACCAAGGATCCACTAAAGGACTCCAAGGGCCTGGGAGAGATGGAGCTCCAAACCGGAAGGGGCCTAATTCCAAGTAAATGTACAGCCCCTCCCCCAGGCCACACTGGACTGTGATGCAAACCAGAAGGAAACCTTTCCTGGGTCAAATTCAGGAGTTGTTTTAGCCAGTAGACTACACCCACTTGCAGAGTTGGGCAGAGACAAGATAAAGCAGTTATCACCCTCTGTGAATTTTTTTTACACAGACTGTTTTGTTTCTCTAACCTGGAAAAGAGAAACCGTTACCCTGTGTTTATGGTTCAAAGTAAAACAGGCTTCAATCTGAAAAATACAACTGGTGAGCCATAACTGTACATTCCGGTTAGGGCATCCTAAACAGAGAAATGCTAAGAGAAAATGTGCTGGAGAAAGTCACTGGGCTATTAAGGGTGCATTCTGCTTTCTCCCTGGTTCTTGGAGTGGGGGGGGGAGGGGGACAAGAAGAAAAACTACCACCACAAAAGCAGCCCTTCTAATAGAGCAGTCCTGGGGAGAAAGGGTCAGTTTGGAGGTGGTCTGCCTCGAGCAGTCAGGAATGGTGGGCATGGGGGACCCCGGAAGACAGCCAGACCCTGGTTGGGGGAGGGGCACCTGCGAGCCCACCTTTCCAACCTTGGTAAGTCTCAACACAAATGAATTCAGAAGTGGAAGCAGCTAAGAGAATAGCTCTAATGGGTCTTGTCAGGAGAAAAAAATGTGTTTTTAACTATAAGAGGTGATGGAGGTTAACTGAACTTGTGGCAAACATTTCATAATATATTCATAGGTCAAATCATGTTGTATGCCTTACATATAATACAAAATTGTATGTCAATTATAGTTCAATAAAACTGAAGAAAAAAAAAAAGAGAGAGAGATGTCATGGGGTACTAGAGACAAGCCCAGACTCCAAATCCAGACTGCGTGGGCTTGATTCCCAAAGCGACCACTTGCTAGAAGAATGGCCTCAGACAAGTGACCTAGGCACACTTCTCTGTGCATCAGTTTCCACAGTTCTAAAATGTAGAAATGAGGACAAAGAAGAAACCACTCGTGAGGTTCTTATGGAGATGAGTTAATATTCGTGAAGTGTTTTTTTTTTTTTCAGTAAGGACTATATACATTCCTGATTAAAAAAAAAAAAAGACTATGAGAGAAAGGGCAATTAATCTCAGCTGTGTACTGTCTACTTTTAATGGGTCCTACAACTTTATTAAAGAGAAACTGTTTTGAATCTCTAAAAGGCTTCTAAACAACAGAGAAGACCCACGAGAGAAAAAATCCTGAAAAGTGATGCCAGTGAGAAAGCACGTGAGGAGGGCGACTAGTCAGGAAGCCTTTGGAGACGTTACTGCAGCCACCAGGTCGATGAACTGTGCAAGTGTGAAAGGTCTCACTGCCCATTACTACCCAGCTACTGACTGTGGTGTCCTCATGGCTGGTGACGGCACTCAGCACAGAGGAAATGTGCCACAAACATGCACCTGATTGATTTTACCTTTCTAATGACTACCAAGACTTTCTATTTAGGATTCTGATTTCTTTTAATGTGCACGTTATTATTTCTCTGTAAAGTCACTCAAGGACAGATTCCATACTTCATTTATCTTTTATTCCCACCTGACACAGTATCTTGTACCTAACAGAAACACAATAAAAAATGGAAAGAATTAATGAATCAATAAAAGGATGGATCATCCACTAAGTGTCCTCATTAATCATCTTTCTCCTCAGTTTGTAGAAGAGTAAAATCTGAGTTTACAAAACTGAAACGTGAAACACAAAATAATGACCACCTTTTGATGGTACGAATCTTAAACCCTTATTGTAAGAGGGGGTTAGAGCAATTTTAGCCACTTCTCACTAAAACGTTATGACCTTGAATGAAGGCTTTATTTTGGCCAATTTAGTAGAAAGGATATTGAGATCATAAAAGAAGTCTATTTCCTCTTCTGATGCTGTGCAACATGGCACACAAGTCAAGAACTCGTGACGTGAGACACCGGTGGCTGCCATGTTGCTTTATGTCAGTATCTGTCACACTTCTGTGCCAAGTGCCTGAGGTAAAGCCCTATGGAACAAGTTTTGAAAAGATACAGATAAAAATCTTCTTACTCTGACCAATTTCTAATCTATTTCTCACCATAGTCATGAAGTAATCTCTCTTCTCTACAGAGACAATATAAAAATCTGTAAGACCCATCACTTGAATTCCAAAACAGTATCATTTACCACAAACTATCCCATTAACCTAAGGGAAATCTAGAAGGCTCTGCAAAATGAAATAAGCATATAATCCTGCAAAAGTATAAAAGCAAAGCAAGAGAGATGGAAATCTCTTATTTGGAATGATGCAAGAGTATTTTAGGGATATTTAATAAATAAACTAAAATACACTCTCAGGTGCTATGTAATTCATAATAAAATTGAGCACAAAAGGATAATAAGCACTATTATCTTGCCCCAGTTTTGAAAACATTTGCAATTTGAAAAAGATGGTTTCCATTATTCTTACAGCACCAAAAAAAAAAAGGTATTTTAGCTCAAAAACATTTACGTTCATCATGTAAAAACATGCCCACAAGAGTCCTGTTCTGCTAAAGACAGTCAGTCGGTTCTCAGCAAATCCCCACATCTAAATCCTGCTGGGCAGGGAGGCACTGTCCTGGAGCGTCCCTGAGTTTGGCTGTGGAAGGCACTCCTCACTGGCAGGCGGTGTAGACTCCAGCACATAACGGGAATATAGAGCTCCTGAGTGTTTCTCAGAAGCGTACAAGGTTATTTATATAATCATCGATCTTCGGTGCAATTCAACAAACACAAGACATACCTGCAAATTACTACAGTAAAAGATCTTGTAAGTAATTACAAATAGAAAAGATGGTACCCACAAGGAGCCATATGATTTCTGGGGGAGATGACCTTTTGAGATCAAGGAAGGAAGCCACCGTGAAGGAATGGGTTTGGGAAGGCGGGTAGCATTGAAATGAATCTGCTTTCTCTTCCATACGAGATGGACTGCAAGAGAAAGGCCAAGGGTATAATGCTGCCAAAATCATACGCGTGTTTCACAGGATGTTACAATGAGACTGCTTCAATCTCCCTTTTGGCTGAGGGCCTAAAAAGCCGGGGGCAAGCGCGTCCACCTTGCAGAGCGAGGTATCAGATGCCGCAGCAGCATTTGCAAAGGCACTGTCTGGGAGCCAGTTCTGTGACCTCGGTTTACTGCTCACCTCAGAGCATGAGAGCTCAGAGGAGCTGACAGGAGACAGCTGTAGCCTAGACAGGAATCACCCCAGACATATCAGTATGCTCCAAGTACCCCCACCGCCCACACCGATGACTTCGAGAGCAGAGTCAAGGAATTTCCTCAGAGGTCTGGGGTTTCAGAAGCAGCGTGCATCTCCACGCAAGTGACAGGAGGAGGCAGGCAGGGGAAAGAGGGAACGGAACAGCCTAGCAGCTGCCTACAATTCCCCCAGGGCGCCTGCAGCAGGACCAAAGTGCCCAGGTGTTGCTTGCAATCGGCTGTGAGCCCCAGGAGGGAAAACAGTCGTCTGTTTGCAGCTACCCAACAGCCAGTCCAAGAGAGCCTCCAAAATTTCCATTGACTGGGGTAAGAAAAAAATGAGAGGCCAGGCTGTGTCAGGGGAAGTATAGCTGAGTGTTTTCAGAAGGGACCCCTAAAAACTGCAAATGGATGCAGCAGTGTTAACTATGTGCAAAGCACGAAGAGAACTTTTCAATTCCTTAGCAGCCAGAGAGGACCATCTCCAGATGACATCAGCTCTCAGTCCAGCCTCTGCTCCCTCCACCTGCTCCAACTCCAGAGAGACAAGAGGCTGGATTAGCTAGTGGCGGAAGAAGGCTAAAACCCCAGTGAGAAAGTAGGGCCCAAACTCTACACTTCTGTCACCGGCCACAAGCTTCAGGTCGGGCTCAAGCGGGAAGGAGAGGAAAGGCTTTAACCTTCTACAAAGTTCCAAGTTGTTGTTGTTGTTGTTATTGTAATACTTGAACGAACCTGTTAATTTACTAAATGAGAATCTTGTGACAGAGTGACCAGAGGCCTTTGTTACTGTGAGAGTGACCAAAACAAGTCATGGGGTGAGCCCTAATACTTTGCCGGGGCAGCAAAGAAAACTGAACCTCAGCAAAGATTACAATGGGCAACAGGGGCACGGATTACAGCTCTTTCTGATGCTGAAATCCTGCTCATTCAAATACGAGACACGTAGATTACATGGGCTACTGTAACAGTAATTTACATTTAGGTTTCTACTGCGATGGAAAATACATAAAAATGAACTACCATCACATGCAATTACATACGGATGAATTTTAAAATATTATGTTGAGCACAAGAAGCCAGACACCTATATATCTTGGAATATAGTAGAAACCACTGAATTGTATATTTTCAATATGCATGTTGTGTGGTATGTGAATTACAGGTCAATAAAACAGTTTTTTAAAAGCCAGACATAAAGAAGGCAAGCAACTGGATTTGATTTCTATGAAGTTCTAACTAAGAAAATTTGACATCAGTGGCGCTTGCTGAGTGGAGCTGGAAGGGGGTGCCCTGGAAAGAGGAACTAGGGAAGTTTGGGGGTGATGGAAAACTCTCACAACTGAGCTGGGCAGTACAGTACCATCTCTCTACGAGGCCATTTAAGTATACTAAAATTTTAAAACTTTACAAAACTAGAGGTTCATTTTCTCAGCCACACCATCCACATTTCAAATGTTCAACAGCAGTATGTGGCGACTATACCAGACAGTACAGAATAGAAGGTCTCCATGCTGACCTTATTACCTTACTTACTTTTTATTTTTTTTTTAAGTTTTTTTATTTATTTGAGAGAGAGAAAGCACAAGCAGAGAGGAGGTGCAAAGAGAGAGGGAGATGCAGGCTTCCTGCTGAGCAAGGAGCCCAAGGCGGGACTTGATTCCAGGACCCAGAATCATAACCTGAGCAGATGTTTAACTGACTGAACCACCCAGGAGCCCCTAGAACACTTTTCCTTGTTGTCAAAAGTCTTATCAGTCAGTAATGTTCTATGTCCCTATCTTGATTCCACCAGTGGCTTATATGTACGCACACACGCACATGTGCTAAAATACCCAAATAGGGGTGCCTGGGTGGCTCAGTGGGTTAAAGCCTCTGCCTTCAGCTCAGGTCATGATCCCAGGGTTCTGGGATCGTGTCCCACATCGGGCTCTCTGCTTGGCAGGGAGGCTGCTTCCTCCTCTCTCTCTGCCTGCCTCTCTGTCTACTTGTGATCTCTGTCTGTCAAATAAATAAAATCTTAAAAAAAAATAAAATACCCAAATAAAATGGACTTAAAAATAGTTTTTGAGGGGCACCTGGGTGGCTCAGTGGGTTAAAGCCTCTGCCTTCAGCTCAGGTCATGATCCCAGGGTCCTGGGATCGAGCA